>NC_061510.1:63719450-63842907 GCF_022539505.1 Lolium rigidum | reverse complement strand
TGTAACAAGTTTATCAATCACGGATGGTGAATCAAGAGCAGCAGAGGTACTCGCAGTTGTACCTTTTCTTGTAGTGGATGGTAATATGGCGACTTTAGGATCGCGAGGTTTACCCATGATGGAGAATTTGCAGCGAACAATATCAATCCAAGTTAACTTCCAAATAAAGCTATGCTCCCCGGCAACGGCGCCAGAAAACAGTCTTGATAACTCACAAGTATAGGGGATCGCGGCAGTCTTCGTGGGTAGTAAAACCCAATTTATTGATTCGACACAAGGGGAGACAAAGAATACTTGAAAGCCTTAACAACGGAGTTGTCAATTCAGCTGCACTGAAACAGACTTGCTCGCAAGAGTTTACCGAGTAGTAACAGCTTTATAGCAATGAGCGTAGTGAAATAATAGCAACAGAGTAACAAGAGACAAGCAGTAGTGATTATAGTAAACAAGCAGGATTAAAATACCGTAGGCACGGGGACGGATAACGGCGTTGCATGGATGAGAGAAACTCATGTAACAATCAAGCGTGGCATTTGCAGATAATAATAAAACGGTGTCTAAGTACAAAGCAATCAATAGGCATGTGTTCCAATTATAGTCGTACGTGCTCGCAATGAGAAACTTGCACAACATCTTTTGTCCTACCAGCCGGTGGCGACCGGCCTCAAGGGAATCTACTCGGATATTAAGGTACTCCTTTTAATAGAGTACCGGAGCAAAGCATTAACACTCCGTGAACACATGTGATCCTCACATCACTACCATCCCCTCCGGTTGTCCCGATTTCGTCACTCGGGGCCATTGGTTCCGGACAGCGACATGTGTATACAACTTGCGGTGTAAGACCATAAACAATGAATATCATGATGAAATAATAACATGTTCAGATCTGAGATCATGGCACTCGGGCCCTAGTGACAAGCATTAAGCATAACAAGTTGCAACAATATCATCAAAGTACCAATTACGGACACTAGGCACTATGCCCTAACAATCTTATGACTATTACATGACCAATCTCATCCAATCCCTACCATCCCCTTCAGCCTACAGCGGGGGAATTACTCACACATGGATGGGGGAAACATGGCTGGTCGATGGAGAGGCGTCGGTGGTGATGATGGCGATGATCTCCTCCAATTCCCCGTCCCGGCGGAGTGCCAGAACGGATACTTCTGGCTCCTGAGACGGAGTTTCGCGATGTGGCGGCGTTCTGGAGGGTTTCTGGTGACTTCGACTTCTCCCCGTGCGTTTTTAGGTCGAAGGCAATAAGTAGTCCGAAAGAGGGCGTCGGGGGCCAGCCGAGGGGGCCACACGCTAGGGCCGCGCGCCCCCCTCCTGGGCCGCGCCACCCTAGGGTGTGGGGCCCTCGGGCCTCCACCTGACTTGCCCTTCTGGCTCCGTAAGTATTCTGGGAAAATAGGGCCTTCTGTATAAATTCCGAGGATTTTCCCGAAAGTTGGATTTCCGCACAAAAACGAGACACCGTAACAGTTCTACTGAAAACAGCGTTAGTCCGTGTTAGTTGCATCCAAAATACACAAATTAGAGGCAAAACAATAGCAAAAGTGTTCGGGAAAGTAGATACGTTTTGGACGTATCAGGCGCGCCCGTCCCTGTTCCAGCTGTTCGGTCCGCCGATGAGGCCGGTGGTGCTGCGCATCTCCATGTCGTACTTGGCCTTGAAGTACGTGGCCCACCAGTCGTCGTTGTTCTTGGCCGCCCAGGTCGGATCCGCCCGCTCCTCGGCGTCGAGTTCAGCCCGCCGGGCCCTGATGGCGTCCTTCCAGCGCTCCGTGCCCGGCGTCGGCGGCGGCGGGACGCCAATGCCGTTCATGGCCATCTTCCAGCCGCCGCTGCTTGGCAGGTGCATGTCCGGCGGGACATGATATCCCGCGTGGTACAGCGCCCACGCCTCCTTCATGGTTAGGCTGCCGCGGCCGAAGCCGTTCGCCGCGGCGATCTTGCGGGAGGACGAGGACGACATTGCTTGGAGCGGCGAGGACAAGATCTGGGGGCGGCGAGGAGAAGGTTAGGGAGCGGTGAGAGATTGGGACGAACCGCATGGCCTCTTGATGTACATCGGCGGTAGCGGGTGGTTGCACGCAATAACGCCAGTGTGGACGGCCACGCGACCATGCACGACGAGACGCGTCCCTACGTCGCCTGGGAAAACTGGGACACCATTAACGTCGCTTGACCAAAGGTAGGCGACGGGGTTTTAGGATCTGTTTGTTTGGGATGCAGCTGTTGAAAAGCAGCTGTAGCTGGTGGACTGTGAAAAAGCAGCTGCGGGAAGCAGCTGTTGGAATCTGAGATTTGATGTTTGGTAGGAGTGCTTTTCATAGCTGTTGCTGCTAATATTAAGGATGAAACGTCCGAAATGCCCCTAAATGCTGAGGAAGATGTACAAATGCTGATTTGATACAAATTAGCTAATTCTAAATGTTTTTACATAATTGACATGTTTAAGGGGAATAATTCCACATAAATAACATGTTTAAGATTTATATTACATTTTTTTCTCAAAAATTTCTCTGTCAAAAATATGTGCTATCAAGCGTCATCGAAATTCAGAAACAATACATCCATGTAGCATATACTCAATAATTACAGAGGCTAATCATGAGTACATACATGACAAAATTCACAAAATCAAGAGCTGACAGTAGTAGCGGAAGAGTCGATTCGAGCTATGGCGCACGGCGGCGGGGCCGCTCAGGCGCTGATGGCAGAGAACGTGGCGGCGGCGGGGGCCAAGCTTGGGCGCTGGCGGCGGAGAACGTGGCGGCGGCGGGGGCCGAGCTCGGGCGCTGTCGGCAGGAACTGCATTGGTTTATGATCTTACCTGCAAGTTGTATACACATATTGTTGTCCGGAACCCGAAGCCCCAAAGTGACAGAAATTGGGACAACCGGAGGGGAAGGCTGTGATATGAGGATCACATGTATTCACGGAGTGTTAATGCTTTGCTCCGGTGCTCTATTAAAAGGAGTACCTTAATTACCAGTAGATTCCCTAGAGGCCCGGCTGCCACCGGCTGGTAGGACAAAAGATGTTGTGCAAGTTTCCCATTGCGAGCACGTACGACTATATATGGAACACATGCCTATGGTTATTTAGTACTTGGATACTGTTTTATTACTATCTGCAAATGCCCTACCTTGATTGTTACATGAGTTCTCTCATCCATGCAGCGCCCGTTCATCCATCCCCGTGCCTACAGTATTTTAATCCTCGCTGTTTACTATAATCACTACTCGCTATCTTGGTTACACTCGCTGCTGATATTTCACTACTGCTACTGCTATAAAACTGTTGCTACTGATAAACTCTTGCGAGCAAGTCTGTTTCCAGGTGCAACTGAATTGACAACTCCGCTGTTAAGGCTTACAAATATTCTTTGGCTCCCCTTGTGTCGAATCAATAAATTGGGTTTTACTTCCCTCGAAGACTGTTGCGATCCCCTATACTTGTGGGTCATCAATCCCATGAAGTCCAAGAGTCAGGTGGACCCACCTGTCTGAAATGTGCCTAAATTTTGCATTCATATTGGCGGGATAGCTAAAATTTGAACCAGCGGTAATGTTCCATCTACCCCTGACTCACACAATTGTAACACATGAACCGCGTTTGAGCTCAAGTATAACTACTATACTAAACCTGAACAGATCCAATTTTTCTCAGATTTTTGGCTAATTTAGTTGCTTAAGCCGTTTGCTGACACGTGTATTTCGATGCATCCAGTTAGTTTCGTGTACACGTATGGGGACTTCCTGCTTTTTTAGATCGGATTTCCTGTGTCTGCCCTCCGATTTCGTTCCTTCCGTGCGTGTGTGGTTAGCCTTTTCATGCTGCTGCTGTGGGTCCGCGCTGTCTCGCCGCTGTTATGTTGTGTTTGACTCTGTTTTTCTCCGCTCCGCTCGCCTCCTTCCTTCCTTTTGGATTTCTCTGGAATGGTCCGCGTCGTCTACTCCGTTGGTTTCGCCTGCCGATGGAGGGCCTGCTAATCCTCCTTCTACCTCTCTTCACACTCACGGAGAGGCGGTCCATGGAGGGCTGCCCGCTTTTCCTGGCCGCCGCAGTGGTCGGCCGGCTGGTCGCGGCCGACTTGCCCCTCGATTGCCGCTGCGTACGGGCCGCTGTGCTGCGCGCCGGCGCCGGCGTCTTCGTCTTCTCCGCGGCATCTGGTCATTTGGGTACACGGGCTACTGCGGTGGATTCTTCTTCCTCTGGTATTACTCTTTCTTCCTGTCCAAATCGCTCTTTGCTTTCCCACGTTGCACGCTCTCTTCTCCTCCGCCCGTCCTCGCATCAATACTTCATTCTCTCTCTCCAAAATTGTCTGCAGCAGATCATCTCCGCGGACGGGCGGAAGACCGTCGCCATCCTCTTCCTCCCTCGCCACCTCCGGATCCCCGCCCATACATCTGCGGAAGGCCGGCACTATCCTCTTTCTCCTTCGCCACCAAGGGCGTCTCCAACGTCCAAAAAAATCCCCCACGCATCTCAAGTTCTCAAGTCAAGGCTGAAAGAAGAAAAAAAAACCCCACGTTGATTCCAGGGCCGGAGCGGAGGATGGTGTTGGCGCAAGACAGCCGGAGGCCAACCTCCGAGGGGTGGTTGCCATCGATGGATCGATGTGTTGGTGCAGCGGTACTCGAACCCACCCGCACCAGGGCGAGGAGGACAGGCGGACGGGGAATAGTGCGGGGATGGGGCGATGCCATCCAGGCGGGCCTCAACCACGCCGCCCCGGCCGGGAGCTCCACCGGGATTGCGGCCAGGAGCGGACCAGGACTACGTCGCTCTCTACCTGGTCACCGTGAGGCCGATCTGTCCGCCATGGACTCCGTTGGGCCATTCTCCTCTCTGTTGGCGGCCTGAAGTTCTCTAGAGCGGCTGCTGCCTAACAATACCACGTCGGGCAGGAGAGCGGCCACGATGCCTCCCTTTTTCCTCTCTTCCTCCCCACCAACCACCGATTGATGCCGTTGCGCAGCGCCGGCTCCGCTGTCATGCTCAACATCGTCTAGCCCGTCACTACTGATTAGAAGACAGTGGTACGTCAGCTGGCTCTTCTTGCAGATGGGTAGTTCATGGTTGATTCATAGATTCAACTACCTCCACTTGAGTATCAACTTGGACAGTTACTGATTGCTCTTTTTGCAGATGGGTATTACATGGTTGATTCATAGATTCAGCTACCTGCACTTGAGTATTAACTTGGACAGTTACTGGTTGATGCGAATTGGATTAGTTAATCGAGCATATACACTGTTGTTGATTGGAAATGTTTCTTACATTTTCATAGGTACAATTCATGTCGATCCATTTGCATCCACTACTATCTTTTAAGAACTCCACTTTATAATAGTTACATTCTACAGCGTGAATCTCTATATTTGCATGAAATAGATGTGAATCTGTATGGAGGATGCAGTAACTGTATGGCGCAGAATTGAGTTGCCGGTTCTGATTGTTTTGTTGAAGCTGCATTTACTGAATGATGGTCTATAATCTTGCTTATTTATATTGAGGGAAACAAGCCATCAACTACAAACTGGAAGGGAACTTCTGTTATGTTCTCCGAATTGCTATAAGTATAGATCTGTTCGTGCGGACAACCTTTGAAGTTCAGGGCTCGACGACCAAATTGCTATCAGTATAGATCTGTCCGTTCGGTCAACCTTTGCAGTTCAGGGCTCGATGACCGAATTGCTATAAGTATAGATCTTTCTGTGTGTCCAACCTTTGAACTTCAGGGCTTGACGACGCCGGGCACGATAGCACATGATCTTTTTTTTTTCTTATGTACCAATGGTTATTGACAGATTTGAGGTCGTGGCTTTCTTATTCCAGCATTATATCCTTTAGTTATCTGGCGATGTAGCACTTGATTTCGAAAATTAAAGCTTAGCAACTTCATAATTTTGAACCACGGTGGTGAACTAAGATATCTATCTTTGCCTTATAATGTTAACCTGTATATGCAGGGTACTAATGTTTATGATATCAATGAGTATCTAGATTCTCTGGCGGGACTATGATGTAACTTTAGGTATGTACAAGTATAATCTTCCGAATGTGCTTTTCATGATTATTTACTACAGTCTACAGAGTTTTCCTGTTTGGTATAATATATGCATCACCATTCGGGTTTTGTTTTTGTTTTTAGGACGTAATGTTTAAATTATACTTCAGTTCCACTTTCATGACCAATTTGAGATGTATTCTTCAGGTGGTATAGTGAAATTAGTCAGCCCTGCAACTGAGTTATTAAACAGGTTATTCTTATGTCACTCCTGGAACTGTGCAACCAAACCAACTTATATACTGCTCCCTTAGAATTAATTCGTCACGATTGTATTTTCTTTTCATTTGGATCTAGAAAAAGACGATATCTTATTTTTTAGGTTCGTGCAAATTTATCCTATATAAACTTATACTGGATGTACTTATGTGTCATGTGAATGATCCATGGCACAAAATAGCTTTACGGTTCACTGAATTTTTTGTGAGATTGGCGCTAGACTGTCTAAAGAAACCTTTGAAAACAAATTGAAAAGGAGACATGAATTTCACAAAAGGTTCATCAGTGCTGCACCCATTATACAGCTGAAGTTAACATATTGAGGTGGCGACAGTTCTTGAGTTCGATTCGTTTTACCTTAGATGCTGTCATTGTCTGCTCAAATAGTGAGTACCAAAAATATTCTTTCTTTTCTTGGTCAAAGGAAATTGCATGATTGCCTATTTGGATTAGCTAGGTAAAGATTGTTGGGTCGATCATATTTCTTTGGCCATGCTGAAATTGATGGCACACAAGGTGCACATGCCAAGCATCTTGCTTGAGCTTTCTATGCAAAGTTATATCTTCTGCTAAAGTTCTGAGATATTCTAATGTGTTCTTGAGATGTGCTAGCTGTAATTTTTGGGCTTAATTTGTAGTCTAGGATGATACACCTTCGATTAAGACTGGACAATTGTCAAGAGTTCGATCAGGTGCTGCTCATCATCTCCTAGCCATTTCGTCTATGAATATATACACAGATGGATAATAATCTCCTAGCTACTGTTGCTCTTAATTTCTATGCTAGACTGACAATGTCATTGCTGCTTTTTTATTTTTGAGTGTTAAGAAATTCTCAGGTAACGCTATTTATGAATCTTTTTTTGTATCAAGAAAAGTTTCAGGGCACAAAATATGTCTTTATGGCTCCTGAATTTTTTTTGTTTTTGAATATTTTCCGTTAGCATACAACAGGCTAATACTTGATGCTCAAATTATGCAGTTTCGTACAGTCAAATTATGCAGCTTCGTACAGTCAACCTTTACCTTAGTGTCTTAAGGATTATCAAAACAGCTAATATTCTTATTGTGAAGATTTATATAAAAGGGTATGGTCTCTGTTCTTCATTAATAAAACATAACCATTTATACTAACATGTATTTAATCTCATAAAATCTTGACTGCTATCTGCTATACTGTTCATTTAGGCCTTGAGTTTGGATGGATTTTGTCTTTCTCCAAGTTTGTGGTTATAAACCTAGATCCTATAAGCCGCCAAGTAAGGGCACTTGCTTATTTTTGGGTTCATGGTCTGCTGGACCATTAAGGACTTCCCTCTCATAACTTCTACAAGCCTAACTGGTGCCTTCCAGATCTGATCCACACAACATCCTTTTGATCTTACTTCTCTGCAAATGGTATTTGATGCAGCTATCATTTTTGTTAAATTGTTGTTTTTTCTGCACCGGATAGTAGCGAGGTACACTCATTGCACCAAAAGATACAGAAAAAATCCCTAATTCTTAAAGCCCTTATAGAGATCGATGAGTAGAACATCGGATATATAAGGTACATTTGTGCTGAAAATTCGTTTCGGGATACTGTTCTTGAGGACATGGTATTCCTATTTTGGTGATGGAATGCTCATCATTATTTTTCTGTGCAACTAAGTTGGAACAGACTCTTTTGAAATTTACAAGAATTAATTCCATTTATATTTCTTGGCCTTTGGGTGAGTTTGTTTCATACAAGAAACTTCATTCTGGGTTGTGGTTTGGCACAAATTGTTTTCTTGCTCATTCACAAGTCAGCATGCTAGGTGATTCTAAGTTATTGCTGATATTGGAAGATTTACTCAAGCTATTGTACAATCGTGCACTTATATGATGTTGCAGTATTTTTTGTCAAGAGCTACTAAACTTGCGTCTTATTTTACGAGGTGCTGAGTTCTTCCTTGGATGGGATTGGCACCCAGCAGTTTAGCACTAGCCAGAAAGTTTTGGCGGGACAGTATTCTTAATGAGGGCGGCTTCGGATTATCTGAACACGAAACAACGACGACAGAAGACTACACTGCCTTTCCGATGCTGGCACTAGCTTTCTTTCAATTGCTTTGGGCAGAGCTTGCTCCAGTTCCAGCTCTCCCCGTATCAAGCAAAGAACTCGATCATCATCATTTTGTCTGCCGGCGAATATAACAATGCCAACCACTGACAGTTTGAAGACAGGGGAACACCGAGACCATCCGCCTTAGCATGCTAAAAATTTATATTCTTGCTAATTAGTTGAAGTATACAGTTCAGGAGATACTGCTTAGGCAACTCAATCCTATCTGCTATCAATGAGAAAGAATGTATGAATGTTAGTGTCTCTAGCCAATACTCTCTACGTGGATCTATCTTACCAACTATGTACTCAACTAGGAATATATAAATTAGTAACAAGTTTAAAATTAGCATGTTGAAGTTTTTTCGTAGTACATGAATTTTCGTTCAGTGTAAGATAAGGATATTACATAAATAAAGCTTCATGTCAATAATTACCACCCTCATATTACAGTGTAGGCGCGGCGTGCCGCCGCGCCCATTCATGCTAGTATTATAATACTTTTAACCCAAGGGCACCATAACCCGCACCCAACCGTAATTAATGAACATAGTTTTCCCCATTCAACAAACCCTAGATCGGCCTCTGCTCTGCCTCCGCCTCCATCTTTGTCTCCAGCCACATCCACCACCACCCTTACACTATTTCTCCGTCCCTTTATTCTTACAAATCCCTGCCGCTTCGGTCACATCGCGGCCCTCTATTTTCACGAGATAGAAAGTCACCGTTTCGGCAAAATCATTTCCTTCATGGCCTCCACCAGCCGGTGTAGTTCACGCCCGTCTCCGTCAGCTGTGTCGTTGGTGCGCGAGCATTGATACGGAGCAACCACCTAGTTAACTCAATTGTTTCTTGATCTGCCCGATTGTATGGTCGATTTTGCTATGGACTTGCTAGTTGGTGGTTCATTTGTTTGTTTATATAGATGTCGGGAGAAGATAGTTGGTTATTCTAGAAGATAGTTTGTTATTCTAAAGGATCTGTCAGGTGCACATTGATTTCGTTGGTTATATGTTCTTATATTAGTGTCTCTGCATGATTTTCTCCTTTTCTTCATCCCTCACACGTACACATCATAATACCTGTGTCTTTTTGTGCGGTTATTATCCCATTAGAAAACAGACTCAATAGATGCAGAGGCAAGAAGGTTGAAATAAGGCTTCCTGGTTGTAACTGACTTCATGCTTCTCGTTTAGGTTCTACTCTTTGAAGCCAACTTCCCGTGAAAAAGTCTAATAAAAGGGAGGCTTAGCATCCTAGTTCTTTATGCGTGTTTAGTTTTCCTCTGGTTCATGATAACCACACTCTAACTTCCTCCCTCTAACACAGGTAATGATTATACATGTCACACCCTTAGAGATATTGAACTCCAAAATGCGGCTATAGGCATGTTTGTTGTATTTAGTAAGTTACTTTCAAGAATATAAATTTAATGTTCTAAACATTTTTTTATATGCTGATCCAGACGTTGAAGGTGATGGTCCTTTTGAAAGGGGAGAAAACAAGAAAATCGGACTCAAAAGGTTGCCCTTGCCTCTACATGGCAAACTTCCAGTTTTCAATCCAAAAGTAAAGACAAGGCTCGAGCATGCCATCATAGCATACAATTTTGCAAGAGAACACAATAATGCACTCAGAAATCATGTGTCTGTGCGTTCACATTGGATTAAGAACAAGGGAGACATTAGGTCGCAGTGCCCCAAAAAAGGGATTTTTAACAAGACTACGCAACACTGCAGTGATTCCCATGCTAAGGTCAGTTCCATTCTACCATCAGTGTATAAGATATGCACAACTAACCAGATTTTTTTTCCAAGGTTCAATTTCATCAAGATACTGGGTTGCGCTGCTATGCAGTGCACAACCTACAAAATTTGGTTAGTCTAAACGTTTGTTTAGTTCATTAGAACAATGCGAACAATGTAAACGATGTACCAAGTATGATGTTTATCTAGTTTTGTTTTTGCTCAATGCATATGATGGATCTTTCAACTTTGATAACACTGATTGCATTAGTATAGATATGAAAATTACGTAATATTGTATGTCTGTATTTAGTTCTTTGTACCATTTCCATTCCATGTTGTTGACTTTGCTAATTTCATGTGGAAATTGTTAACTTCTATACTGGACAACTGCTGGTTCATTAAAGTAATTAGGTAGTTACTTGTATGAGCTTTTGTGCACATTGTATCGTTATACCAGATCCACGTACATGTAAGATGGTCTCATATATGTCG
Source organism: Lolium rigidum (assembly GCF_022539505.1). Classification (NCBI taxonomy): domain Eukaryota; kingdom Viridiplantae; phylum Streptophyta; class Magnoliopsida; order Poales; family Poaceae; genus Lolium; species Lolium rigidum. The sequence goes on along the minus strand of NC_061510.1, from coordinate 63,832,268 downwards.
TTGATTTCAGGGAAAAGAGTACAATTATAAGGATCCCACTTTTTTGAATTATTTAAGGAGTGTCACGTCAGCCTGAGAAATGGCTTCTCCACCGCTGTACATGATGCACTGGGTAAGACAGTTTCCAACGAGTCCTCACTAACGCGAATGTATCTTCCTGCATCTGATAACCTTGTTTATTTCTTGCAAACCAATGCCGAAATGAGAGAGAACAACTCTGTGTACCTATGGTATCTAGACGACCTAAGAGTGATGCCAAAGTTCCACTAGATCAACGATGAATGACCTTGCTTCAGATCTGGCGATAGAGAAGAGGGCCAGCGTGGAGCTCCTGGATGTTGTCAACACTCAGCATGATCAAATGAACGAGCTGACCAACATTATACAAGAAGCCGAAAAGCATCAGGCTAACATGGAGGCAAGGATTGACAAGTCAGGTGAGATAATACTGAATCAAAGATAGGAAGATTGACCCATATAATGTCATGCATAACGTCGCATGGTCGAACTGTTATATTTCCTCTCCTGAGTCTTGCTAGTTGGACTGTTATTCTGATGTTGCACGATGTCTGAGATTTTATTACGAGCTTGTAATTTCTTCTTGAGAACTTACGAATCTGTAATAAAAAAATATTTGAGGAGGACGAATTTGTAATAATTAATAAACGCCGACGTGCTTTCTGTTGTTTGTTGTTAAGATATTGGGTCTTACAGCCTAATTGGACGATTCAAAAGTTCCTCCATATTGGGCTGAAAATAGCCTATCGATAGGCTGTAATAATGATGCAACCTATTCAAGTTGGGCCGAATTTCGTTATGATCTAAATATTTATGGCCTGATAGGAGGGATATTAATTGAGCTCTCTTTTAGCATTATGATCTCCCGGCCCAGTAAAAGTAGTCGGACGTAACTTTTTATGTAGATATATTTATATAAAAAACTTTTCTATTGAAGACATATGACGCCATTTTGCATAATATGTCAAAATTCATGTTTGTTAATTTTCTAGCAACCGGAACACATAACACATGGCCATCTCGAATGATATTGCCATTTGAAATTTCTTTCATTTTTTTATTTGTTTCAAAAGAGAAAAGACGAATGGTGCACCACTGCTAAGTGAGGATGAAATCATCAACCCCTCCCCCAAACATACCAGTGGTGCGCCACTGATATGTCTAGGGGAGGGGGTTAAATAGGTCCAAGAATAGCAGTGGTGCATACGTTTACCTGGTGCGCTACTATTACTTTCCTAGAAGTGAACCCACAGCTAGATGTTTTCCCGGTAGTATATTACCGATCGCCGGCCCCTTTTGCCGCTCAGCCACGTCGCAAGATCACTGGTGGGCGGCCGCATCTTCCGCTCTACCAAGCTGCAATATCACTGGTCGTTGATTGCCCCTGACATGACGCAATATCTTTAGTCATCGGCCACCACCGCACAAGCAATGGATCCCCCATGTCCGGGTGCATCTCCAAAGACGATTCCCCCAGGACGGAATGTGACACCACATCTAGGTATGAGTGCCGCCATCCCCCGATCCGGGAGACCGAAGCTAGTGTTTCCCCTGGAGCATGCCGGGAAGGAACATTAGAGCTGCTTCATTGATGCCTCCAACAAGGGAACGACCACGTAGGCACCGCCGTCGATTTCTCCATCCCCTTACCAAACTACATCTTATGTCGGCAGCCTCACCCTCACAAACCCAATAAACTTGCCAGCCCACTTAGCGAACCACGATGTTCTCCACACAACCAGCCCTCCTTCCTCATTGCACATCCAATGTAGATCCGCAAACCATCTAGCCAGTGTTCGCAAGCCAGCACCGCCCAAAGGTAGTCTTGTGGCCGAAGCCCTCCTAGATCCACCGATGTTAGGTCTGCACCGTATAAGCCCTGCGCCGGAGACCGCTCAAGTATGCCATTGTAATCATCTTCGCCGTGATGCAAAGCCATAAAGGGCAGCAACACTTCCATCCTAGATCTGTGTCGATATGGCCGAGATCCTGTCCTGCAGCGGCCAGGGTATTGACGACGAGATGGGTTGCCTAGGGTTTGGAGGACTCCGAAGCAGCTTGGGAGGGAGTTTTTTTGTGGAGTATATACCGGCTCATGGCGGTGTGTCGCCGGATGTACCTTTTCCGAGTTCCGGCACTGTTACGAGGACCTGATGAGGACTTGATGGAGGGACGCAACCGCAGATGGGGCGCCTGACACCGCACTGTGCCAAAGCTTAGCTTGTTAGTTTGACCGGCCGGGCCGGACGAGCAGGAGCTCGTTCGTTAGGAATATTGTACTGTACTAGCAATGGCGTTGGCGTCGTGCATGTGGCTTCCAACGTGTCATAGTGTGTGTGCCACCTAACGTAGGCGTGAATGTTGTCCAAAAGAAGCAACGAACTTCGCGGCGGCCGCGGTGTCGCGTAAGGGCATCTCCCGCGGCGCGACGCAAATGGTCGCTGAGCGACCGTTTTCGTCCGCCGTGACCGGAAATGCGTCTGGGTCCTGCTCCAGCGGGGCGACGCAAAGTGACCGGCCCGTCCGCGGAGACGCAAACCTGGCCCAAATATGCGGTAGGTTTGTGTCTCCGCGGACGCTCGGCGGACGCGGAAAATGTCCGCGTTGGGTACATCCGGGCCCGGTCGGCACTGACTAGATAAGCAAAGTATTTTTTTCATTACTATTGATTGGCCAAAAGGACCATCTTTACAGAGATGGTTAGTCGAGTTAACCTAAAACTACAACGGCCGTACCTACTCGCCGTCGCGCGGCCTACACCGGCCTCGGTTACTCGCAGTCGCGCGCCCTACTACTGGCCGCCGGATGGGTCGGCGCCGCCGTCGAAGCGGGAGCGCTTCTTGAACTCCGCGCGCCGTGCACGGCGGCGAACGGACATCTCGTCCTGCCGCCTGCGGCGTTCGAGGGCCTCGGCCTGGGAGCTGTCCCACAGGGCCGTCACCGTCACCGTCGCAAAGGTCGTCGCCCGGGCCTCCTCCTCCTCTGCCGCTGCCTGGACCTCCGCCGCCGCCCGGGCCTCCTCCTCCGCCGCCTGGACCGCCGCCGTCGCCTGGGCCTCCTCCTCCTCTGCCGCCGCCGCTGCGTCCACCTTCGCCTGGACCGCCGCCTGGATCGCCGCCACGTCGGCGACGAAGCGGGCCCTGTCCCTAGCCGCCGCCGCCACGCCTTCGTCCCCGGCGGCGATGGCGACCTCCGGCCTCCCGGTTCTCCCGCTCGATCCGCGCGGGAGAAGGGCCCCTACGCCTGGAGCGAGTCCGGTGTCGGAGCACATTAACCCCTAGCCATGGCCGTCGCATAGCCGGCGGCTTCCTCCTCCGCCACCCAAGCCTCGGCGGCGCCGGCGTCCCCGCCGGGACTCGAAGGACGCGAGCAGAACCAGCTGGTCGCCAGCGCAGTCGTTGGACACGGGGGGGTCGTCGTCCGCGATGTCGTGGATGACGGCGTCGGCCGGAGGGGCCGCGGTGGCCGCCCGCGCCTCCGCGAGCTTGGCCCTGGCGTCGGCGAGCTGGGCCATGGCGTTGGCGATCTCCGCCCTGGTCGCCGTGAGGCGCCCTTCCGCGCGCTCTGCCGCCTCCGCCGCCGCCTCCGCGACCTCCGCCTCCACTTCCGCGACCTCCAGGTCCAGCTGCTGGGCCTCAACGCCGGTGGCGGCTACCTCGTCCTCCTCCTCCTCCGGGTGGAGCTGGCGGCACATGTGAACAACGTGCTCCCAACTCATGTGGTCCGCCATGGATGGATGGTAGGGTTAGCTTGAGGTCTGCCCGTCGCACCCGGCGGTGTCCACCATATATAGCCACGGCGGGGCGGGAAACGGCGTTGGCGCGCAGGGCGTTTCCCGCGCGCGCGAAACGCCGGCGAAACTTGCCAATGTATTGGGCGCGCGGGAACGATCGTCGTCGCGTGGGAACCGTTAATCGCTGGCGGCAGTCCTCGACGGGACGTAAAACGCCATTAGCGACCTTGACGCTGTCCCCGGATAAAATATGCGTCCGCACCGCTGGAGCTACTCCGACGCAAACGGTCGCCCTGGGCCACAACGCGTCCGCGGGCCGACGCAAACGGACGTTTCGGACGTCCGAAATGCGTGGCGCCGCTGGAGATGCCCTAACAGGAAAATGGCAATCACTCGGCCGTACAACGACGCCTTCATTGATTGCTATAGCTAGCTTCGTGGTGTGCATGCAGGGCAGGGGACGAAAAATGATTGGATTTTGTCGCCATGCAAATATCCCATCTGTCCATTGCGTTGGATTTATCTTTATCTTTAGGCGTCATCTGCATATGCGCGCGATGTGTCGATGTGTGTGATACATACATGCATGTGTGTACTTTACATGCGACTATAAGCTGGTGCCAATGGGGGCGGGAGTGGAGGCGCTACCGCCCAGCGCGGGGCGAGAGGCAGGCGGGAGAGGGGCGGGAGAGGGGCGGGACGGTAGCGTCGGGCGGTGGCGCGGGCGCCCGGCGTTAGGGCGCGGTACCGTCCGCCTATAGCCCGTGTTGGAGGCGAGAGCGGGGCGAGAGGGAGGCGATAGCGGTGCTAGTGGGGGCGGTAGGGAGGCGGTAGAGAGGAGAGAGAAGTGAGAGCTGGCACTATAGCCCGTGCACTGGCATCGTGGGGTAAGAGTGAGGTGAGAGTGGGGTGAGAGTGAGGGAAAAGCTGACGTGGCGAGACTATAGTGGGGTGATGCATTGGCACCAGCCTAAAGGACACATGTGCTCTCACACATTTTTTTCTAGGAAAGAAAAAACAACGACCGTATCATGTACTCTTTATATTCTCCGCCTAAGATCCGAAACTGGCACATTTCTTCCCGTTGGCTCTTTGGATAACCAAGGTCAGCTCCTCTTTAAATGATTCAATCTTTTCAAAAACAATTGCTTAAATGTCGTTGAAGATGTGACCATTGCTAGTTTTCCAAATAGCCAGAATCACGATAATCAAAACTTGCATGATGAAAGGCTTGTTGAAATTGTCCTTGAACGGTCTGACATTAACGTAATCAAAGTTTGTAGTGATATTGGTAAGAAAAGGTGCTTTTGTACAAATACAAATTTCTTCGTAATTATAACATGTTCCGTAATACTCTTTTAGACTATGAGAGAACTCAAATAGAAGGTCCACAGGGAGGGAAGAACGCAGAAATGCACACATTTGATCAAAGTGTCGTGTATATACACGTGAAAATATGGGTATAACAAGATGCGTAAAGGCATATATAGATCACGAGAGTACACTCCATTATTCATGATGGAATGCAAATTTTTTGAAGGCGCTTTCGTAGTGCGTCGTTCAACATAACCGTCTTGATATGTCTAGCGCTTTGTGGTGTTTGAGATGCTCTATAAACCCATTAGAGCATCTCTAACAGAGCCCGTAAACATGCAAACTGTAAAACGCAAATTTAGATCACCGGACTCGTGTTTACGGGTCGAAAAAGTGCCGGCGCAGATCAGAACACCTAAACTAAAACTGTAAAAAAACATATTCCTAAATATGCCACTAGACCCACATGTCGGTTCATTTTTTCTTTTTCCCCTTGCTTTCTTCTTCTTCCTCTGCCCGCTTGCAACCACCACCCCGATCCGGCCCCCACCTTCGGCCAAGGTCAGCCCCGTGCCGGCCCCGCGTCGACCCTGCGCCGCCCCGCGTCGGCCCAACATCACCCACGCGTTGCCGCCGCGCGGCGCAAAACCGCCCCGGTAAAATTTGGTTGTCTTCCGGCCGGATTTTGTCGAATTTTGGTCCTATTCCAGAAGTCCTCCGGTGAAAATGCACTATTTGGAGCTAAAGCTTCAGCCCGCCAAAATGCCACTAGGATTACAGTTTAGCCTTCAGTTCGACCTTCCAGCTCCTACAAATAAGGGGCGGAGTTTGGTTTTCGGGCTCGGCCTATAATTTTTTTTCGGTTTCGTCTCATTTACAGAAACTGATCTGCGCCGGTTTCCAAACTGAATACGTAAAACTGTCGGTTATTTTACTTTTTTGACATGTTTACGGGCTCTGTTAGAGATGCGTCACATCAGTCCACATATGGCAAAATAGATGAACCCACGTCCCCAAGGTGTTCCACCCGAACGTGGAGAAACTCTCCACAGAGTTGCATGCACTTGGGATATGTCGTAAACATATCTATAAACTTTGTAGTTTAGATTAGCAATATCTCATATATTTGCACCATATCATGAGTTGCCACCATTGTCTTAAATGATTTATGAGATTTCCTACAAAATTCCATTTCATTGGTTGTAACTCTGGGATCAAGAAAACCATGTTTTGTCGTGTTCTTTTTTCACTTCAAGATCGTTGGCAAACTCAATTGAACCGGGGATTTTTTGCTCGGCTAATGTTCATAGAATACAAAGATCAGTAGACCGGGAAGTTGGCAAGAGACGGCCCGAGGCCCAGAAGGTGCGCCAGTAGGGGTTTCTATCCCCTCAAAATTTTGATCACCTAAATTTCAGAGCTCCATTTTGACCTAAAACCGACTATATAATATGCCACCCCTTGCAACTTCCAGGGAGAGATGACACCACAATCAAAATAAATAAATAAAAGCAGATAAAAACTCCGCGGGCGACGAATATAGGAAGGGGAAACGCCAGAGGAATCACTCACAGATGCAACTTTGACGTCTCCAACGTCTTCCCAATCTTCCTTATGATGAAAATGAAGTATTCCACCTCCGAATACAAGTTTATGACAATAGCTTGATCTATCTCTTTTTAGCTGGTGCTATCATATTTTAATCGTCCTACATGTCTATTGTCATGTTTACCTTACCCTATGGTGTATCTTTTGGTATGATATGAAAATCAATATGGGTGTGATGTATTTGTATATGCATATTATTACCTAATTCTTGAATGCATGTCCTGATCAAACTAGTATGTTAGGGGGTGAGAGGGTGAATGCTCACTAGGGATAATGAGATGATATGCACTACATACCGCTTGGTGATAGCAAACGTGGCCGCGTTTTGTACGAGTCATGTGCATGAGATCATCCAACATCATGTCACATGTAAGGCAATACTCTATATATGTAGCCACTTAAAAGTTCCGCCACTTAATTCTAAGCATGCAAACAACCCACTTGCTTAGGGTACTATTACATAGATGTGTGACATCATCTCTATATTAGGATGTGATTCCCATATAAATATGAATCAAACACTACTTAGTAGTTGCAATGGAGTTTACTTGTCTAGAAGAGCTTATTTTGTGCAACCACATTTATGAGAGAGTGAGAGAGAGATCAAGTGAACTCGTGAACCCATGAACCCGGTCAAATTTTTTATCATAAGAAAACATGTATACATCGATGCACATCCTTATATTTTATGTTATTAAATATTCTCAAAATATAAAAAAATCTTGCATTTATGTTTATAGTTTTTACATTACATTATGTTTTTTAATCTTGTTCTTATACACACTGTGCTACCTGACGACCACCATGGTTTAGTTGGGGAGACGAGACATCTTTGCCTAGTTATGTAAGTATTTTCTTAAGAGGGAGATAGTTCCCCTTATATGAAACATGGGTCATCGTTATGGGGAAAGGGAGACTTGTTGCAACACTCTATGCTTGGAGTCGCAACAATTCAAGAACTAGGTGTTCTAGTAGCATCCTCGTTCCCGTTGTCATTGTCGGGGATTCGTGCAAGAACCATGACACTGCTTCTTTAGGCACGATGGCCTCCGAGGAATGTAATTGGCGTGCTTGGTGCATGTGAGATTTCTACTAATGTCGGTCGACACTCGATATCGACACGCCGCTAGAGTAATGATAGCCTCTATCATAGGGTTCCCCTACCCAAAGAAAATGATTACAAGCCCCTCCTCGTAGAAGTCCTGGGTTCCATGTCGGAATTTGACTATAACCCCTGCAGTTAGCCTGCCTTTGATCATATGCCCCTTTGTTTGTCCACCTCACTAATAAGCCCCACCCCCCGCCCCACTTCAGTTTTCTGTTGATGATATCCCCCTGTGGCATGGTTAAGAGATTTGTCAACATGTAATCAATGACTAGCCATAGGGAAAGACAAACTGCCCCATGCCCATCTCATCAAATTAGCACCTATTCCACGATTCATAACAACCAGAAACAAGAAAAAATTCGTGAAAACAGGAAGAGAGAAAGCTTGCCTTACCCTGTGGAAGCAAAGGAGGAGGTCGTAGTGGGCAAGACTCGGCGGCAGCGGCTAGGTGCGGCAGACGGGGAGCGCATGTGGAGAACCGCAGTGGATGGAACAAGCACACGTAGATTGGGGGGCGCTGTGGCTGATGGCGTGGGGATGGGCTGGACGGCTAGGAGCGATGCGGCGGTCGGTCTAGGCGTAGCGACCAGCGGTAAAATCTCCCACAGGGTTAAGCAGAAAACGAAGGAACAAAGGAACGGGGATGGGGACATGCCAAGCCAATATGGGCCAAACGAAGGAAGAAGATGAGGGCAGAATAGTCATTATAGGATGAAATTACCCTCATATTTATGATTAATAGTTTAATGACAAGGCAAACAGATAAAAGGGGGTCATCATCACAAGCCAGACCAAAACAGGGGGCTTATTAGCAAGGCACAAACAATGGGGTATATGATCAAAGTTAGACGAAGTGCGGGGGTTATAATCAAATCTCGAAGGGGTCAAGATTGAAGATGAAGGAGATGGGAAAATCTACTTTGCCTCACAGGAGCATATGAACCCGTTGTGTGAAAATACATTTTGAATTGTCAGAAAAATTTCCACGTACACCTAGATATTTTATGTTCGCACACAAGTTTCCATAATTTTTTTTATTTTTCTGTGTCTCCTGTAAAAAAGATAAATTTTGATGCTACAACATGACTACGTATAGAATATTTTTTTGTCTTTTTTGTACATGGCATATAAAATGTTGTTTTTTCGAAAACTTGTGTACGAACATAAAATGTCAGAATGTACACCATAAATTTTATTTCAGAATTTTTAAATATTTTTAAAATTGTTTTTAATTATTTTGCATAATGGGTTCAAATGCATCTATGAGCCAAAACGCCTCCTCCAGATGGGAAAATTCACTTTGGCTCATATGCTCCTATGAGCCAAAACGCCTCCTCCGGATGGAAAAATCCACTTTGGTTCATATGCTCCTATGAGCTAAAGTGGATTTTCCCATCTCCTTCATCTCCAAGGAGATGTGCTCCCTCTCTCTCTCTCTCTCTCTCTCTCTCTCTCTCTCTCTCTCTCTCTCTCTCTCTCTAGGTATCGCGACCATCATCTCCCATCAAATGGTGGAGCATGCGTGAATCTAATGAGGATCTCCATCCTTATATTGCGCTGGAGAGTTTAGATTCGCACACGTTCTTATCGTTGGGAACTCGATGCTCAATATTACTTCGATGATACGGCTTCCCTGCAACAGCCAGCTTACCACATCAAGTCGCAAATGATTCGGCCACTCATCTAAACTTTAAATCGAACTCTAAGTACAGGCCACTCACACATCAATTTTCGCATAACTGGCTAGCTTGCGACAGCAAGTTGCCGATAATATTTCTACATGTTCAAGCTTTAGCACGAAGTGAATATGAAAACCGACGTACCAGATCAACTCGCAAGTCGTGTGAGACGTCTCATTATAGATGTTGATTGGGGGCTTGTCGATGATATATGGGTCATGTTGATACCACTACAATGTACGCATGGGCACCGCCATCCAGCCCGCTTGGGTACGTCAAGCCATAGGATTACGAAGAAAGGAGATCTGCCAAGACTTTTCGCACAAGACAGGAAGATCCTACTCATACACGAACATGACTCCAAAGATGATGTACACCTTATCACTTAAACCCTAAATTAATCCACAACTCGACGAGTCAGAGACCTTCAACTCACCAATTTCCCCCACATGTAATCATAAAGTGTTCATCACATTAGTATAAATCAGAGGCAGGAGTAGGGCTTGATCACATCGACTTGGGGCCCTAACCTAGATAAATATCGTGTCTATCCTTACCTGTTGGCATGGGCATGATTACCATGCAAATAAACATACTCTCACAATCTGCGAGGTACTGCTCGTGAAGTTTCTAGTTTCAATTCATCGACGCTGCATATTATTTTTCTTTTGCACTTTGCATTGCTTTACTCCTTGGTATAATTGAAAGCACTATCGCTGTATCTCGTCAAGAAAAAGAAGGGCCTTCGTCTGTTCGAATGACTCGTATACTCTAGAGCTTTGACAAAGGTGGGCTATGATTTGATGTCATCGGTTTCCGAAGCGACCTTAGCATGGCCGGTATGATAAAAAAAATCGGCTTCTAGTAAGTTACCAACGACATCTTTGGTTAACGAAATAAGGGTGGCTAAGTACCTAGTTAGCTCTCCCACGGGTCTGTCAAGTCTGGAGTCAGATCACCTCTCAAATCGATCGTTGTAGATAGTGTGATATACTTGTGATCACCTTTGGCAATGTCTTTTGTGGATAGGAAGATTCGTACGCAAGGAAGGACCGACCAGGGTAGGGAAGTAATTTGAGATTTTCTAGCTGGTGCACCGCGCCCAATGTCAAATCCATTTTGTTTGTGACATGTACTTGCATCACGATCGACCTTTGTCATGTACCGAATGCATTTGCCGTCGATCTATCAAAGTAATCATCTGTCAATAATAGGCACGTACGAAATGAATCTCGACCATTATTCAGTGGTCCCTTCACTTTCTAGAAAAGTGTAATTAAGTGACATTTTTCATTGAAGGAAATTGCACTTTTCTATTTTTCTCAAGGAGGTTGAACCCCCAGCATTTAAATCCAAATTGCACTCCTGTGACTTAAAAAGAATCTTGGTTACATGAGAGTTAGGAAAACCTTTAGTCTATAGGTTCATCTTTGTACGGCTGTCAAGCTAGTACTGCATTATGAATTAGGATCCAATTTAAATAGAAATACAATCCCTCCGTATGTTGACGAGTCCGACACCACCGTGACCATCCATAATTTGAAGATTCGTGCTACACACTTTGTCTCCCAGCAATTTTGCATATAGAAAATAGTAAGAAGCTTCTATTTTACGAAAATTAGCATGTACCCGCAAAAAAAAAGATGTGTCGATTGCCGACATATTTGCATACATAGCCTTCTATTTTGCAGGAATCAACCCACATTCTCCCCGGGAAGTTTTATGAATGTTTCATTGACGTTTCACACAGATTTAAATAGAAAATCGCAAAAGGTTTCACCAAAAGTGGAGTATGTTTCCTCATGAAAATTTATGTGAATTAGAGGCTTTTCTGTATTTTTGTGAAACTATAATCAAAATCGTTGTGTGGAAACTTACGAAGCCTTCCAAGGTAGGGTGCAAGTTCGTAAAATAAAACTAGCGGAACCAAACCGTAGCATAAATCTCAGAACTAAGGGCGCTATATTCCCGGGATGTCAACATACGTTGGAAAATCTGGACTACAACTTGACCTTTGTCACAGCCTACTTGTCGAGTTTCGTCAACAACAAAAAAATGATTCAAGTCTACCTATGTAGCATGCACCATTTCCCCTTTGTTAAATCGTTTTTGCTAAAACTATATCTGCTGATGTAAGAACAAACTTATCATCAAAAAAAAAGTTCTAGTCATTTGGTAGGATAAGCTTCATGTCAAACCAAACATATAGCCATATAGCCCCATGTAGTTGAGGGGTAGGGGAAAGGAAAACACGGTATGCGGAAGTCACAAAAATTTCGTTCCTTCATTCCCTGGACCACGAGTCCGGGACCCTGTACTATCCGGCACGTTGAATGAATCATGAAATGCTGATTTGATTCGACCAGCCCGATCGAAGGATAGGAGTGTGGCATGTCAGTTGCCAGTGCCTGAAGTTAACTCTCAGGAACCTCCCCCACCACCTGCAGGCAGAGGCTTACGTTCAGGTTCAGCAAAGCAAACCGTTCCAGCGATCGAGAGAGCGTTTGAGTTTGAGATTCGGAGTCGTGCAGTCAATAAAGCTCACTTGATCAGGTGACGACGCCGGCCAAAGCAGACACGGATTGAGATACGTACGTATGTAGATACGACTTGGCCAGTAAGCACCGAGGGCCGTGACCACTTTATCCCTATTACCTGTCTGCCGGTCAAGTATCAGTTGACGGAAAAGCAGTAGAAAATGGTGCCTACTTGTCGTTCGTTCACGAGTGAGCCGGACGCGCTGACCGGTACGCCTAACACTTCCAGTGTTCAGACACTCTGACAGGTCATCACTACTTCACTTGTCGGTCGAGTTGCTGGTCTGAAGAACTGAATGACCAGCGCATTAGCTTAAACGAGTGAAGCTATGATGGAAAGACATCGCTCAAGCTTTTCTTTAGAAAAAAAGGTCAAAAAATCATGTTAAGCATGATCACACAAGCAGTTATGACCTCCCATAATGTTTTCTTGCTCCATGTTTTAACAGTGTGCCGAACAATCGTCCAACGATATTGGAGCATACCAAATGTTCGCTCCACATCCATTCCACAAATCTCTTGCTCTTTATCAAACCTATTCTCTTTCTCACCAAGCTGTTGAAAAGCAGCTGTAGCTGGTGGGCTGTGAAAAAGCAGCTGCGGGAAGCAGCTGTTGGAATCTGAGATTTGATGTTTGGTAGGAGTGCTTTTCATAGCTGTTGCTGCTAATATTAAGGATGAAACGTCTGAAATGCCCCTAAATGCTGAGGAAGATGTACAAATGCTGAGGAAGATGTACAAATGCTGAAACGTCTGAAATGCCCCTAATTTTCCCAGGATTTTTTTGATATATTATACGTTTTTTTCCGACGTCGTATGCAAAAGTTATTGCGGTTTTACCATTTTTTAAACTTTTTTTACAAAAAAAGTGAAAATTCGAATTTCTTAATTTCTCCGAATAGTAGGTTGCATAACATACAAGAATCTGAAAACAATTTTTTTTTGAATTTTCTATCATTTTCTTTTGTATTTTACAAACCAAAAAAGGCGATCCACGGGGGGGGGGGTGCAGGGTGCGTGGGAGTAAAAAAACTTGGAAAAACCTTTAGTCGCGGTTGGGGACACCAACCGGGACTAAAGGGTCCGCCGGCTGCATCCCTCCATAGCCCTTTAGTCGCGGTTGGTGTTACCAACCGCGACTAAAGGGGTACCCTTTCGTCTCGGATGAAGCATTAGTCGCGGGTCGCCTCCGGAACCGCGACTAAAGCCCCCTTTAGTTGCGGGTCGAATATTTCCGGGACTAATGGGGGTGGACGGAAGCCTCTTTTTCTACTAGTGGGTCAAGCCATAGGATTACGAAGAAAGGAGATCTGCCAAGACTTTTCGCACAAGACAGGAAGATCCTACTCATACACGAACATGACTCCAAAGATGATGTACACCATATCACTTAAACCCTAAATTAATCCACAACTCGACGAGTCAGAGACCTTCAACTCACCAATTTCCCCCACATGTAATCATAAAGTGTTCATCACATTAGTATAAATCAGAGGCAGGAGTAGGGCTTGATCACATCGACTTGGGGCCCTAACCTAGATAAATATCGTGTCTATCCTTACCTGTTGGCATGGGCATGATTACCATGCAAATAAACATACTCTCACAATCTGCAGGGTACTGCTGTGAAGTTTCTAGTTTCAATTCATGGACGCTACATATTATTTTTCTTTTGCACTTTGCATTGCTTTACTCCTTGGTATAATTGAAAGCACTATCGCTGTATCTCGTCAAGAAAAAGAAGGGCCTTCGTCTGTTCGAATGACTCGTATACTCTAGAGCTTTGACAAAGGTGGGCTATGATTTGATGTCATCGGTTTCCAGGAAGCGACCTTAGCATGGCCGATATGATAAAAAGAAAATCGGCTTCTAGTAAGTTACCAACGACATCTTTGGTTAACGAAATAAGGGTGGCTAAGTACCTAGTTAGCTCTCCCACGGGTCTGTCAAGTCTGGAGTCAGATCACCTCTCAAATCGATCGTTGTAGATAGTGTGATATACTTGTGATCACCTTTGGCAATGTCTTTTGTGGATAGGAAGATTCGTACGCAAGGAAGGACCGACCAAGGTAGGGAAGTATTTTGAGATTTTCTAGCTGGTGCACCGCGCCCAATGTCAAATCCATTTTGTTTGTGACATGTACTTGCATCACGATCGACCTTTGTCATGTACCGAATGCAGTTGCCGTCGATCTATCAAAGTAATCATCTGTCAATAATAGGCACGTACGAAATGAATCTCGACCATTATTCAGGGTCCCTTCACTTTCTAGAAAAGTGTAATTAAGTGACATTTTTCATTGAAGGAAATTGCACTTTTCTATTTTTCTCAAGGAGGTTGAACCCCCAGCATTTAAATCCAAATTGCACTCCTGTGACTTAAAAATAATCTTGGTTACATGAGAGTTAGGAAAACCTTTAGTCTATAGGTTCATCTTTGTACGGCTGTCAAGCTAGTACTGCATTATGAATTAGGATCCAATTTAAATAGAAATACAATCCCTCCGTATGTTGACGAGTCCGACACCACCGTGACCATCCATAATTTGAAGATTCGTGCTACAGACTTTGTCTCCCAGCAATTTTGCATATAGAAAATAGTAAGAAGCTTCTATTTTACGAAAATTAGCATGTACCCGCAAAAAAAAAAGATGTGTCGATTGCCGACATATTTGCATACATAGCCTTCTATTTTGCAGGAATCAACCCACATTCTCCCCGGGAAGTTTTATGAATGTTTCATTGACGTTTCACATAGATTTAAATAGAAAATCGCAAAAGGTTTCACCAAAAGTGGAGTATGTTTCCTCATGAAAATTTATGTGAATTAGAGGCTTTTCTGTATTTTTGTGAAACTATAATCAAAATCGTTGTGTGGAAACTTACGAAGCCTTCCAAGGTAGGTTGCAAGTTCGTAAAATAAAACTAGCGGAACCAAACCGTAGCATAAATCTCAGAACTAAGGGCGCTACATTCCTGGGATGTCAACATACGTTGGAAAATCTGGACTACAACTTGACCTTTGTCATAGCCTACTTGTCGAGTTTCGTCAACAACAAAAAAATGATTCAAGTCTACCTATGTAGCATGCACCATTTCCCCTTTGTTAAATCGTTTTTGCTAAAACTATATCTCGCCGATGTAAGAACAAACTTATCATCAAACAAAAAAAGTTCTAGTCATTTGGTAGGATAAGCTTCATGTCAAACCAAACATATAGCCATATAGCCCCATGTAGTTGAGGGGTAGGGGAAAGGAAAACACGGTATGCGGAAGTCACAAAAATTTCGTTCCTTCATTCCCTGAACCACGAGTCCGGGACCCTGTACTATCCGGCACGTTGAATGAATCATGAAATGCTGATTTGATTCGACCAGCCCGATCGAAGGACAGGAGTGTGGCCTGTCAGTTGCCAGTGCCTGAAGTTAACTCTCAGGAACCGTTGGTGCGTACTGCATAACGCCCCCACCACCTGCAGTGATGTGGGGTGGCCTTCGGACACCTCCACCTCAAGACCGTCAAGCGCAGCCCCGCCTATCGTCGACGCTACACCATGGCCAAGGAGTCCCCCAAGTGGACCAACAACACAAACCCCCGCCATATATGTCAAGGTGAACTCCTTCCTCTCTATGGGCGACCTCAACATAACCTTGGACGGATTGCTACCTCATGCCTATGTCTATATGTCGTTAGGTACCAATCTCGTCAAGGAACCGAAGGGAGCGTCAAGGAGCCGAGGAGAGGGAAGCCACATGGTTCATGGAAGAAGAAGGGAAGACCGAAGAAGAAGAAGCAGAAGAAGGAGAAGGGCTCCAGCCGCCAGCCACGACAAGGCCGGCACTGCCGCCCCCACTTGGCCGGCACTGCCGGTGGACGCACCCCGGCACTGCCGGCCCATCTTCCCCGGCACTGCCGGCCCCACCGGCACTGCCGCCCCGAACACGCCGGCACTGCCGGCCCCTCGAAGTCAACTTCATCCCAACCGTCTATTTATCATCTATGGTCACCACTACTTTATTGTAATGCCCCTTTTACCCCTGGACGGATCTGGGCCTATATATACCTCTCTCCCCACCTCATTTAGGTTTTGACAAGATTTGGCTTAGAATAGGATTTGAGCTATGTCTCCCTAGGGTATCATCCCTCTGTAATCAAGGCTACCCTTGTTGGATGATTGGATTTGGTGTGTGAGATTCTAGTGCTACCCACTCTCTCTCCCACTCGTAGATTCATCTCCTTCACCGATCTCTCCGCTCGGAATTCTACCGCGCGTTGATGTCTACGCCCCCTCCTTTTCCTGTAGACAGTGTTGGGCCTCCAAGAGCAGAGGTTTGTAGAACAGCAGCAAGTTTCCCTTAAGTGGATCACCCAAGGTTTATCGAACTCAGGGAGGAAGAGGTCAAAGATATCCCTCTCATGCAACCCCGCAACCACAAAGCAAGAAGTCTCTTGTGTCCCCAACACACCTAATAGGTGCACTAGTTCGGCGAAGAGATAGTGAAATACAGGTGGTATAAATAAGTAGTAGCAACGGCACCAGAAAAGTGCTTTGCCCGAGACAATAAACAAGCAGATAGTAACGCAGCAGTAGTAACGCAAGTAAAACAAGTAAACAAGCAGCGATAGCGATATTTAGGAACAAGGCCTAGGGATTAGACTTTCACTAGTGGACACTCTCAACTTTGATCACATAACAGAATAGATAAATGCATACTCTACACTCTTGTTGGATGATGAACACATTGCGTAGGATTACACGAATCCTCAATGCCGGAGTTAACAAGCTCCACAATTCAATGTTCATATTTAAATAACCTTAGAGTGCATGAAAGATCAATTCGACTAAACCAAGTACTAACATAGTATGCACACTCGTCACCTTCACACTATGTAGGAGGAATAGATCACATTAATACCATCATAGCAATAGTTAACTTCATAATCTACAAGAGATCGTAATCATAGCATACGCCAAGTACTAACACGGATGCACACACTGTCACCATTACACCGTGCAGGAGGAATAAAACTACTTTAATAACATCACTAGAGTAGCATGTAGATATATTGTGATACAAAACACATTGCAATCATAAAGAGATATAAATAAGCACTTCACTATGCCATTTATAACGATGAATAAGTATTCGTGAAATATAGCCTAAGAGACCCACACGGTGCACACACTCGTCACCTTTACACACGTGGGACAAGGAGTCTCCGGAGATCACATAAGTAAAACTCACTTGACTAGCATAATGACATCTAGATTACAAGCATCATCATATGAATCTCAATCATGTAAGGCAGCTCATGAGATTATTGTATTGAAGTACATAGGAGAGAGATGAACCACATAGCTACCGGTACAGCCCCGAGCCTCGATGGAGAACTACTCCCTCCTCATGGGAGCAGCAGCGGTGATGAAGATGGCGGTGGAGATGGCAGCGGTGTCGATGGAGGAGCCTTCCGGGGGCACTTCCCCGTCCCGGCGGCGTGCCGGAACAGAGACTCCTGTCCCCCAGATCTTGGCTTCGCGATGGCGGCGGCTCTGGAAGGTTTCTCGTACCGTGGCTTTACCGTCGAACGTATCAGGGTTTTCGCGACGGAGGCTTTAAATAGGCGGAAGGGCAAGGTCGGTGGACTTCTGGGGGGCCCACACTATAGGGGGGCGCGGCCCCCCTTTGGCCGCGCCGGCCTAGGGTCTGGTGGCCCTGTGCCCCCTCTCTGGCGGTTCTCGTGTGTTCTGGATTCTTCCGGGCAAAATAGGAACCTGGGCGTTGATTTCGTCCAATTCCGAGAATATTTCGTTACTAGGATTTCTGAAACCAAAAACAGCAGAAAACAGCAACTGGCACTTCGGCATCTTGTTAATAGGTTAGTTCCAGAAAATGCACGAATATGACATAAAGTGTGCATAAAACATGTAGATATCATCAATAATGTGGCATGGAACATAAGAAATTATCGATACGTCGGAGACGTATCAGCATCCCCAAGCTTAGTTCTGCTCGTCCCGAGCGAGGTAAAACGATAACAAAGATAATTTCTGGAGTGACATGCCATCATAACCTTGATCATACTATTTGTAAAGCATATGTAATGAATGCAGCGATCAAAACAATGTATATGACATGAGTAAACAAGTGAATCATATAGCAAAGACTTTTCATGAATAGTACTTCAAGACAAGCATCAATAAGTCTTGCATAAGAGTTAACTCATAAAGCAATAATTCAAAGTAAAGGCATTGAAGCAACACAAAGGAAGATTAAGTTTCAGTGGTTGCTTTCAACTTGTAACATGTATATCTCATGGATAGTTGTCAATGTAAAGTAATATAACAAGTGCAATATGCAAATATGTAGGAATCAATGCACAGTTCACACAAGTGTTTGCTTCTTGAGGTGGAGAGAAATAGGTGAACTGACTCAACAATGAAAGTAAAAGAATGGTCCTTCATAGAGGAAAAGCATCGATTGCTATATTTGTGCTAGAGCTTTTATTTTGAAAGCAAGAAACAATTTTGTCAACGGTAGTAATAAAGCATATGTGTTATGTAAATTATATCTTACAAGTTGCAAGCCTCATGCATAGTATACTAATAGTGCCCGCACCTTGTCCTAATTAGCTTGGACTACCGGATCATCGCAATACACATGTTTTAACCAAGTGTCACAATGGGGTACCTCCATGCCGCCTGTACAAAGGTCTAAGGAGAAAGCTCGCATTTTGGATTTCTCGCTATTGATTATTCTCAACTTAGACATCCATACCGGGACAACATGGACAACAGATAATGGACTCCTCTTTAATGCATAAGCATGTGGCAACACTTATTATTCTCATATGAGATTGAGGATATATGTCCAAAACTGAAACTTCCACCATGAATCATGGCTTTAGTTAGCGGCCCAATGTTCTTCTCTAACAATATGCATGCTTAACCATAGGGTGGTAGATCTCTCTTACTTCAGACAAGACGAACATGCATAGAAACTCACATGAAATTCAACAAAAGGTAGTTGATGGCGTCCCCAGAAACATGGTTATCGCACAACAAGCAACTTAATAAGAGATAAAGTGCATAAGTACATATTCAATACCACAATAGTTTTTAAGCTATTTGTCCCATGAGTTGCAAAGGCGAATGATGGAATTTTAAAGGTAGCACTCAAGCAATTTACTTTGGAATGGCGGAGAAATACCATGTAGTAGGTAGGTATGGTGGACACAAATGGCATAGTGGTTGGCTCAAGTATTTTGGATGCATGAGAGGTAATCCCTCTCGATACAAGGCTTAGGCTAGCAAGGCTATTTGAAACAAACACAAGGATGAACCAGTGCAGCAAAACTCACATAAAAGACATATTGAAAACATTATAAGACTCTACACCGTCTTCCTTGTTGTTCAAACTCAATACTAGAAATTATCTAAACTTTAGAGAGACCAAATATGCAAACCAAATTTTAGCATGCTCTATGTATTTCTTCATTAATGGGTGCAAAGTATATGATGCAAGAGCTTAAACATGAGCACAACAATTGCCAAGTATCACATTATCCAAGACATTATAGCAAATTACTACATGTATCATTTTCCAATTCCAACCATATAACAATTTAACGAAGAAGAAACTTCGCCATGAATACTATGAGTAGAGCCTAAGGACATACTTGTCCATATGCTACAGACGGAGCGTGTCTCTCTCCCACAAAGTGAATGCTAGGATCCATTTTATTCAAACAAAACAAAAAACAAAAACAAACCGACGCTCCAAGCAAAGCACATAAGATGTGATGGAATAAAAATATAGTTTCGGGGGAGGAACCTGATAATGTTGTCGATGAAGAAGGGGATGCCTTGGGCATCCCCAAGCTTAGACGCTTGAGTCTTCTTGATATATGCAGGGGTGAACCACCGGGGCATCCCCAAGCTTAGAGCTTTCACTCTTCTTGATCATAGTATATCATCCTCCTCTCTTGACCCTTGAAAACTTCCTTCACACCAAACTTCTCATAAACTTCATTAGAGGGGTTAGTACATAATCAAAACTCACATGTTCAGAGGTGACACAATCATTCTTAACACTTCTGGACATTGCTCAAAGCTACTGGAAGGTAATGGAACAAAGAAATCCACCCAACACAGCGAAAGAAGCAATGCGAAATAAAAGGCAGAATCTGTCAAAACAGAACAGTCCGTAAAGACGAATTTTTAATAAATACTTCCGTTGCTCAGATCAGAAAACTCATAACTAATGAAAGTTGCATACATATCTGAGGAACACGCACGTAAATTGGCATATTTTTCTGAGTTACCTACAGAGAAAACAGCCCAGATTCGTGACAGATAGAAATCTGTTTCTGCGCAGAAATCCAAATCTAGTATCAACCTTCGATTAGAGGCTTTACTTGGCACAACAAAACACAAAACTAAGATAAGGAAAGGTTGCTACAGTAGTAAACAACTTCCAAGACACAAATATAAAACAAAGTACTGTAGCAAAATAAACACATGGGTTATCTCCCAAGAAGTTCTTTCTTTATAGCCGTTAAGATGGGCTCAACAGTTTTAATGATGCACTCGCAAGAAATAGTATTTGAAGCAAAAGAGAGCATCAAGAGGCAAATTAGAAACACATTTAAGTCTAACATGCTTCCTATGAAAAGGAATCTTGTAAATAAACAAGTTCATGAAGAGCAAAGTAACAAGCATAGGAAGATAGAACAAGTGCAACTTCAAGATTTTAAGCATATAGAGAGGTGTTTTAATAACATGAAAATTTCTACCACCATATTTTCCTCTCTCATAATAACTTTCAGTAGCATCATGAGCAAACTCAACAATATAACTATCACATAAAGCATTCTTATCATGAGTCTCATGCATAAAATTATTACTCTCCACATAAGCATAATAAATTTTAGTACATGTAGTGGGAGCAAATTCAACAAAGTAGCTATCATTATTATTCTCATCATCAAATATAGGAGGCATAATGTAATCATAATCAAATTTATCCTCCATAACAGGTGGCAACAAAAGACTACTATCATTATAATCATCATAAATAGGAGGTAAAGAATCATCAAAGTAAATTTCCTCCTCAATTCTTGGGGGACTAAAAATATCATACTCATCAAAGCCAGCTTCTCCAAGCTTAGAATTTTCCATAGCATTAGCAACAATAGTGTTCAAAGCATTCATATTAATAACATTCCCATTAGCATGCATATAAAGTTCCATGGGTTTTTTAATTCTCTCTTCAAACACATCATGTCCTAATTCAAGATAAAGTTCATAAAGATCTCTCATATTTTTGTTGTTTTCCATTATGCCTAACTAGTGTAAACAAGAAACAAAAAGATGCAATTGCAGGATCTAAAGGAAATAGCTTCGAGTACTTACAACGGCGAAAATAGCTTAGTAGCCGAGATCCGGAGTGTGAGTACCTTTTACCTTTCCTCCCCGGCAACGGCGCCGGAAAATAGCTTGATGTCTACGCCCCCTCCTTTTCTCGTAGACGGTGTTGGGCCTCCAAGAGCAGAGGTTTGTAGAACAGCAGCAAGTTTCCCTTAAGTGGATCACCCAAGGTTTATCGAACTCGGGGAGGAAGAGGTCAAAGATATCCCTCTCATGCAACCCCGCAACCACAAAGCAAGAAGTCTCTTGTGTCCCCAACACACCTAATAGGTGCACTAGTTCGGCGAAGAGATAGTGAAATACAGGTGGTATAAATAAGTAGTAGCAACGGCACCGAGAAAAGTGCTTTGCCCGGGACGATAGAACAAGCAGTAGTAACGCAGCAGTAGTAACGCAGTAAAACAGTAAACAAGCAGCGATAGTAGTATTTAGGAACAAGGCCTAGGGATTAGACTTTCACTAGTGTACACTCTCAACTTTGATCACATAACAGAATAGATAAATGCATACTCTACACTCTTGTTGGATGATGAACACATTGCGTAGGATTACACGAATCCTCAATGCCGGAGTTAACAAGCTCCACAATTCAATGTTCATATTTAAATAACCTTAGAGTGCATGAAAGATCAATTCGACTAAACCAAGTACTAACATAGTATGCACACTGTCACCTTCACACTATGTAGGAGGAATAGATCACATTAATACCATCATAGCAATAGTTAACTTCATAATCTACAAGAGATCATAATCATAGCATACGCCAAGTACTAACACGGATGCATACAATCGTCACCATTACACCGTGCGGGAGGAATAAAACTACTTTAATAACATCACTAGAGTAGCATGTAGATATATTGTGATACAAAACACATTGCAATCATAAAGAGATATAAATAAGCACTTCACTATGACATTCATAACAGTGAATAAGTATTCTATGAAATATAGCCTAAGAGACTGATGGCGTGTATTTCACACGTTCGTTGGGCAACCCCAAGAGGAAGGTATGATGCGCACAGCAGCAAGTTTTCCCTCAGAAAGAAACCAAGGTTTATCGAACCAGGAGGAGCCAAGAAGCACGTTGAAGGTTGATGGCGGCGGGATGTAGTGCGGCGCAACACCGGGGATTCCGGCGCCAACGTGGAACCCGCACAACACAACCAAAGTACTTTGCCCCAACGAAACAAGTGAGGTTGTCAATCTCACCGGCTTGCCGTAACAAAGGATTAACCGTATTGTGTGGAAGATGATTGTTTGCAGAAAACAGGTAGAACTAGTATTGCAAGTAGATTGTATTTCAAGTAAAGAGAATTGGACCGGGGTCCACAGTTCACTAGAGGTGTCTCTCCCATAAGACAAACAAGCATGTTGGGTGAACAAATTACAGTTGGGCAATTGACAAATAAAGAGAGCATGACCATGCACATACATATCATGATGAGTATTGTGAGATTTAATTGGGCATTACGACAAAGTACATAGACCGCCATCCAACCGCATCTATGCCTAAAAAGTCCACCTTCGAAGTTATCATCCGAACCCCTTCCAGTATTAAGTTGCAAAGCAACGGACAATTGCATTAAGTATGGTGCGTAATGTAATCAACAACTACATCCTTAGACATAGCATCAATGTTTTATCCCTAGTGGCAACAAGCACAACACAACCTTAGAACTTTCGTCACTCGTCCCGGTGTCAATGCGGGCATGAACCCACTATCGAGCATAAGTACTCCCTCTTGGAGTTACAAGCATCTACTTGGCCAGAGCATCTACTAGTAACGGAGAGCATGCAAGATCATAAATAACACATAGGTATAACTTTGATAATCAACATAACAAGTATTCTCTATTCATCGGATCCCAACAAACGCAACATATAGAATTACATATAGATGATCTTGATCATGTTAGGCAGCTCACAAGATCCGACAATGATAGCACAATGGGGAGAAGACAACCATCTAGCTACCGCTATGGACCCATAGTCCAGGGGTAGACTACTCACACATCACACCGGAGGCGACCATGGCGGTGTAGAGTCCTCCGGGAGATGATTCCCCTCTCCGGCAGGGTGCCGGAGGCGATCTCCTGGATCCCCCGAGATGGGATTGGCGTTGGCGGCGTCTCTGGAAGGTTTTCCGTATCGTGGCTCTCGGTACTGGGGGTTTCGTCACGGAGGCTATTTGTAGGCGGAAGGGCAGGTCAAGAGGCGGCACGGGGGCCCCACACCACAGGGCCGCGCGGCCAAGGGGGGCCGCGCCGCCCTAGGGTGTGGCCCCCTCGTGGCCCCTCTTCGTCTCTCCTTCGGACTTCTGGAAGCTTCGTGGAAAAATAGGCCCCCGGGCGTTGATTTCGTCCAATTCCGAGAATATTTCCTTACTAGGATTTCTGAAACCAAAAACAGCAGAAATACAAGAATCGGCACTTCGGCATCTTGTTAATAGGTTAGTTCCAGAAAATGCACGAATATGACATAAAGTGTGCATAAAACATGTAGATAACATCAATAGTGTGGCATGGAACATAAGAAATTATCGATACGTCGGAGACGTATCAGCATCCCCAAGCTTAGTTCTGCTCGTCCCGAGCAGGTAAAACGATAACACAGATAATTTCTGGAGTGACATGCCATCATAATCTTGATCATACTATTTGTAAAGCATATGTAGTGAATGCAGCGATTAAAATAATGTATATGACATGAGTAAACAAGTGAATCATATAGCAAAGACTTTTCATGAATAGCACTTCAAGACAAGCATCAATAAGTCTTGCATAAGAGTTAACTCATAAAGCAATAATTCAAAGTAAAGGTATTGAAGCAACACAAAAGAAGATTAAGTTTCAGCGGTTGCTTTCAACTTGTAACATGTATATCTCATGGATATTGTCAACATAGAGTAATATAATAAGTGCAATAAGCAAGTATGTAGGAATCAATGCACAGTTCACACAAGTGTTTGCTTCTTGAGGTGGAGAGAAATAGGTGAACTGACTCAACATTGAAAGTAAAAGAAAGGTCCTCATAGAGGAAAAGCATCGATTGCTATATTTGTGCTAGAGCTTTGATTTTGAAAACATGAAACAATTTTGTCAACGGTAGTAATAAAGCATATGCATCATGTAAATTATATCTTATAAGTTGCAAGCCTCATGCATAGTGTACCAATAGTGCCCGCACCTTGTCCTAATTAGCTTGGACTACCCGGATTATCACCGCAATACATATGCTTTCACCAAGTATCACAAAGGGGTACCTCTATGCCGCCTCGTACAAAGGTCTAAGGAGAAAGCTCGCATTTGGATTTCTCGCTTTTGATTATTCTCAACTTAGACATCCATACCGGGACAACATAGACAACAGTATAATGGACTCCTCTTTTAATGCTTAAGCATTCAACAACAATTAATTCTTTTCTCATTAGAGATTTGAGGATGTTTGTCCAAAACTGAAACTTCCACCATGGATCATGGCTTTAGTTAGCGGCCCAATGTTCTTCTCTAACAATATGCATGCTCAAACCATTCAACTCAAGTAGTAGATCGCCCTTACTTCGTACAAGACGAACATGCATAGCAACTCACATGAAATTCAACAATGAAAAGTTGATGGCGTCCCCGAGAAACATGGTTATCGCACAACAAGCAACTTAATAAGAGATAAAGTGCATAATTACATATTCAATACCACAATAGTTTTTAAGCTATTTGTCCCATGAGCTATATATTGCAAAGGTGAATGATGGAATTTTAAAGGTAGCACTCAAGCAATTTACTTTGGAATGGCGGAAAATACCATGTAGTAGGTAGGTATGGTGGACACAAATGGCATAGTGGTTGGCTCAAGTATTTTGGATGCATGAGAAGTATTCCCTCTCGATACAAGGTTTAGGCTAGCAAGGCTTATTTGAAACAAACACAAGGATGAACCGGTGCAGCAAAACTCACATAAAAGACATATTGTAAACATTATAAGAATCTACACCGTCTTCCTTGTTGTTCAAACTCAATACTAGAAATTATCTAGACCTTAGAGAAACCAAATATGCAAACCAAATTTTAGCATGATCTATGTATTTCTTCATTAATGGGTGCAAAGCATATGATGCAAGAGCTTAAACATGAGCACAACAATTGCCAAGTATCACATTACCCAAGACATTTATAGCAATTACTACATGTATCATTTTCCAATTCCAACCATATAACAATTTAACGAAGGAGAAACTTCGCCATGAATACTATGAGTAGAAACCAAGGACATACTTGTCCATATGCTACAGCGGAGCGTGTCTCTCTCCCATAAAGTGAATGCTAGGATCCATTTTATTCAAACAAAACAAAAAAACAAAAACAAACCGACGCTCCAAGAAAAAGCACATAAGATGTGATGGAATAAAAATATAGTTTCGGGGAGGAACCCGATAGTGTTGTCGATGAAGAAGGGGATGCCTTGGGCATCCCCAAGCTTAGACGCTTGAGTCTTCTTAATATATGCAGGGGTGAACCACCGGGGCATCCCCAAGCTTAGAGCTTTCACTCTCCTTGATCATGTTGCATCATACTCCTCTCTTGATCCTTGAAAACTTCCTCCACACCAAACTCGAAACAACTCATTAGAGGGTTAGTGCACAATATAAATTAACATATTCAGAGGTGACACAATCATTCTTAACACTTCTGGACATTGCATAATGCTACTGGACATTAGTGGATCAAAGAAATTCATCCAACATAGCAAAAGAGGCAATGCGAAATAAAAGGCAGAATCTGTCAAAACAGAACAGTTCGTATTGACGAATTTTAAAATGGCACCAGACTTGCTCAAATGAAAATGCCCAAATTGAATGAAAGTTGCATACATATCTGAGGATCATGCATGTAAATTGGCTTAATTTTCTGAGCTACCTACAGGGAGGTGGACCCAGATTCGTGACAGCAAAGAAATCTGGAACTGTGCAGTAATCCAAATCTAGTACTTACTTTTCTATCAACGGCTTAACTTGGCACAACAAAACACAAAACTAAGATAAGGAGAGGTTGCTACAGTAGTAAACAACTTCCAAGACACAAAATAAAAACAAAGTACTGTAGGTAAAAACATGGGTTGTCTCCCATAAGCGCTTTTCTTTAACGCCTTTCAGCCTAGGCGCTAAAAGTGTGTATCAAGTATTATCAAGAGATGAAGTGTCAACATCATAATTTGTTCTCATAATAGAATCAAAAGGTACCTTCATTCTCTTTCTAGGGAAGTGTTCCATACCTTTCTTGAGAGGAAATTGATATTTTATATTACCTTCCTTCATATCAATAGTAGCACCAAC
Organism: Lolium rigidum; assembly: GCF_022539505.1. NCBI lineage: Eukaryota > Viridiplantae > Streptophyta > Magnoliopsida > Poales > Poaceae > Lolium > Lolium rigidum. The sequence continues at coordinate 63,805,509 of NC_061510.1, read as the reverse complement.
GGTTCGAAGAAAAGGTCTTCCCAATATAATTGGACAAGATGCATTGCATTCAATATCCAAGACAACAAAATCAACGGGAACAAGGTTATTGTTAACGGTAATGCGAACATTATCAACCTTACCCAAAGGTTTCTTTGTAGAATGATCAGCAAGATTAACATCCAAATAACAATTTTTCAGCGGTGGCAAGTCAAGCATATTATAAATTTTCTTAGGCATAACAGAAATACTTGCACCAAGATCACATAAAGCATTACAATCAAAATCTTTAACCTTCATCTTAATGATGGGCTCCCAACCATCCTCTAGCTTTTTAGGAATAGAGGCTTCGCGCTCTAGTTTCTCTTCTCTAGCTTTTATGAGAGCATTTGTAATATGATGTGTAAAAGCCAAATTTATAGCACTAGCAATAGGACTTTTGGCAAGTTTTTGCAAGAACTTTATAACTTCAGAGATGTGGCAATCATCAAAATTCAAACCATTATAATCTAAAGCAATGGGATCATCATCCCTAATGTTGGAAAAAATTTCAGCAGCTTTATCACGAGCAGCTTTCAGCAATTTTAGCGCTTCGATGCAGCTTTTCGCGCTTTGCATTAGAAGTGGAAACATTGCTAACACCAATTCTTTTATTAGTATTAGTAGGAGGTGCAGCAACATGTGTATCATTAACATTACTAGTGGTGGTAATAGTCCAAACTTTAGCTACATTCTTCTCTTTAGCTAGTTTTTCATTTTCTTCTCTATCCCACCTAGCACGCAGTTCAGCCATTAATCTTATATTATCATTAATTCTAACTTGGATGGCATTTGCTGTAGTAACAATTTTATTATGATGATTTTCATTAGGCAAAACTTTCGATTTCAAAAGATCAACATCGTAGAGCAAGACTATCAACTTTAGAAGCAAGTATATCAATTTTCCCAAGCTTTTCTTCAACAGATTTGTTAAAAGCAGTTTGTGTACTAATAAATTCTTTAAGCATGGCTTCAAGTCCAGGGGGTGAACTCCTATTATTGTTGTAAGAATTCCCATAAGAATTACCATAGCCGTTGCCATTATTATAAGGATATGGCCTATAGTTGTTACTAGAATTGTTCCGGTAAGCATTGTTGTTGAAATTATTATTTTTAATGAAGTTTACATCAACATGTTCTTCTTGTGCAACCAATGAAGCTAATGGAACATTATTAGGATCAATATTAGTCCTATCATTCACAAGCATAGACATAATAGCATCAATCTTATCACTCAAGGAAGAGGTTTCTTCGACAGAATTTACCTTCTTACCTTGTGGAGCTCTTTCCGTGTGCCATTCGGAGTAGTTGATCATCATATTATCAAGAAGCTTTGTTGCTTCACCAAGAGTGATGGACATAAAGGTACCTCCAGCAGCTGAATCCAATAAATTCCGTGAAGAAAAATTTAGTCCGGCATAGAAGGTTTGGATGATCATCCAAGTAGTCAGTCCATGGGTTGGGCAATTTTTAACCAGAGATTTCATTCTTTCCCAAGCTTGAGCAACATGTTCAGTATCTAATTGTTTAAAATTCATTATGCTACTCCTCAAAGATATAATTTTAGCAGGGGGATAATATCTACCAATAAAAGCATCCTTGCATTTAGTCCATGAATCAATACTATTCTTAGGCAGCGATAGCAACCAATATTTAGCTCTTCCTCTTAATGAGAAAGGGAACAATTTTAGTTTAATAATATCACCATCTACATCTTTATATTTTTGCATTTCACATAGTTCAACAAAATTATTAAGATGGGCAGCAGCGATCATCGGAACTAACACCGAAAAATTGCTCTCGCATAACAAGATTAAGTAAAGCGAGGTTTAATTTCAAAGAATTCTGCTGTAGTAGCAGGTGGAGCAATAGGTGTGCATAAGAAATCATTATTATTTGTGGTTGTGAAGTCACACAACTTAGTATTTTCAGGGTTGGCCATTTTAGCAACAGTAAATAAAACAAACTAGATAAAGTAAATGCAAGTAAACTAATTTTTTTGTGTTTTCGATGTAGCAAACAAGATAGCAAGTAAAGTAAAACTAGCAACTAATTTTTTTTGTATTTTGATTTAGTGCAGCAAACAAAGTAGTAAATAAAACTAAGCAAGACAAAAACAAAGTAAAGAGATTGAGAAGTGGAGACTCCCCTTGCAGCGTGTCTTGATCTCCCCGGCAACGGCGCCGTAAAATATGCTTGATGGCGTGTATTTCACACGTTCGTTGGGCAACCCCAAGAGGAAGGTATGATGCGCACAGCAGACAAGTTTTCCCTCGTAAAGAAACCAAGGTTTATCGAACCAGGAGGAGCCAAGAAGCACGTTGAAGGTTGATGGCGGCGGGATGTAGTGCGGCGCAACACCGGGGATTCCGGCGCCAACGTGGAACCCGCACAACACAACCAAAGTACTTTGCCCCAACGAAACAGTGAGGTTGTCAATCTCACCGGCTTGCCGTAACAAAGGATTAACCGTATTGTGTGGAAGATGATTGTTTGCGAGAAAACAAGAGAACTAGTATTGCAGTAGATTGTATTTCAGTAAAGAGAATTGGACCGGGGTCCACAGTTCACTAGAGGTGTCTCTCCCATAAGACAAATAGCATGTTGGGTGAACAAATTACAGTTGGCCAATTGACAAATAAAGAGAGCATGACCATGCACATACATATCATGATGAGTATTGTGAGATTTAATTGGGCATTACGACAAAGTACATAGACCGCCATCCAACTGCATCTATGCCTAAAAAGTCCACCTTCAGAGTTATCATCCGAACCCCTTCCAAGTATTAAGTTGCAAAGCAACAGTACAATTGCATTAAGTATGGTGCGTAATGTAATCAACAACTACATCCTTAGACATAGCATCAATGTTTTATCCCTAGTGGCAACAAGACAACACAACCTTAGAACTTTCGTCACTCGTCCCGGTGTCAATGCAGGCATGAACCCACTATCGAGCATAAGTACTCCCTCTTGGAGTTACAAGCATCTACTTGGCCAGAGCATCTACTAGTAACGGAGAGCATGCAAGATCATAAATAACACATAGGTATAACTTTGATAATCAACATAACAAGTATTCTCTATTCATCGGATCCCAACAAACGCAACATATAGAATTACATATAGATGATCTTGATCATGTTAGGCAGCTCACAAGATCCGACAATGATAGCACAATGGGGAGAAGACAACCATCTAGCTACCGCTATGGACCCATAGTCCAGGGGTAGACTACTCACACATCACACCGGAGGCGACCATGGCGGTGTAGAGTCCTCCGGGAGATGATTCCCCTCTCCGGCAGGGTGCCGGAGGCGATCTCCTGGATCCCCCGAGATGGGATTGGCGTTGGCGGCGTCTCGCGGAAGGTTTTCCGTATCGTGGCTCTCGGCATCGGGGGTTTCGTCACGGAGGCTATTTGTAGGCGGAAGGGCAGGTCAAGAGGCGGCACGGGGGCCCCACACCACGGGCCGCGCGGCCAAGGGGGGGGCCGCGCCGCCCTAGGGTGTGGCCCCTCGTGGCCCCTCTTCGTCTCTCCTTCGGACTTCCGGAAGCTTCGTGGAAAAATAGGCCCCCGGGCGTTGATTTCGTCCAATTCCGAGAATATTTCCTTACTAGGATTTCTGAAACCAAAAACAGCAGAAAACAAGCAACTAGCACTTCGGCATCTTGTTAATAGGTTAGTTCCGGAAAATGCACGAATATGACATAAAGTGTGCATAAAACATGTAGATAACATCAATAATGTGGCATGGAACATAAGAAATTATCGATACGTCGGAGACGTATCGGAGACCCACACGGTGCACACACTCGTCACCTTTACACACGTGGGACAAGGAGTCTCCGGAGATCACATAAGTAAAACTCACTTGACTAGCATAATGACATCTAGATTACAAGCATCATCATATGAATCTCAATCATGTAAGGCAGCTCATGAGATTATTGTATTGAAGTACATAGGAGAGAGATGAACCACATAGCTACCGGCACAGCCCCGAGCCTCGATGGAGAACTACTCCCTCCTCATGGGAGCGATAGCGGTGATGAAGATGGCGGTGGAGATGGCAGCGATGTCGATGGAGGAGCCTTCCGGGGCACTTCCCGTCCGGCGGCGTGCCGGAACAGAGACTCATGTCCCCCAGATCTTGGCTTCGCGATGGCGGCGGCTCTGGAAGGTTTCTCGTACCGTGGCTTTTCCGTCGAACGTATCAGGGTTTTCGCGACGGAGGCTTTAAATAGGCGGAAGGGCAAGGTCGGTGGACTTCTGGGGGCCCACACTATAGGGGGCGCGGCCCCCTTTGGCCGCGCCGGCCTAGGGTCTCGGTGGCCCCGTGCCCCCTCTCCGGCGGTTCTCGTGTGTCTCCGGATTCTTCCGGGCAAAATAGGAACTCTGGGCGTTGATTTCGTCCAATTCCGAGAATATTTCGTTACTAGGATTTCGAAACCAAAAACAGCGTAGAACAAAGACATCGGCACTTCGGCATCTTGTTAATAGGTTAGTTCCGTAAAATGCACGAATATGACATAAAGTGTGCATAAAACATGTAGATATCATCAATAATGTGGCATGGAACATAAGAAATTATCGATACGTCGGAGACGTATCACGCGTCTCTTCCGGGTGGATTCTATTGGCGTGGTCCATCGAGCCACGGGGGTAAGTATCGATTGTATCGGGTTGGTGTGCGTGCGTGTGTCCTCGTGTTCTTCGTGTTCGTCGTGTTCTTCGTATTCTTCCTCTCCCCCGCCTTTCCCTTGGTCAATTCGTGAGATCGGGCAACCTACGTGGCCTTAGGCCGCATCATATGGTATCAGAGCAAAGGTTGCCACGAATTTGACCCTCCAATTTCACCAATTTCCCCAAAAAAAAATTTTACCCTAAAAAAGCTCGAAAATTGATCTCCGAATTTGTTGCGTTTTTTGTGGTTTTTTTTGGTCCACAGATCTGATGTTATAGTGGTTGATCTACTACTTCCCCATCTTTTCCCCATCAATTTCGTCCAATTCGGTGCAAATCTGAGCAGTTTTGGTGTTGTTTTCATCAAGAACAGAGAAGAACTGCTCGTGCTCGAGCTCTACCCAATTTCTGGTCAACGCCTCTGCCACCGCTCCGCTCCACGCGCCGCCTGGCCGCACGCCCTGCATCCGCTAGCCCCAGCCTAGCCCGCCTCCACCTCCACGCATCCGAGCCGCCACCACCAGGCCACGCCGCGCGCCTCCCTGCTCGCTCAATCGAGCTCGCCTAGCCAGGCCCGCATCCATCCCGTCGCTCCATTCCGCCCGGCCGACCACCACCAGCTCCGCTCGCGCCTCTTCCCGCCGCTTGGCGCATCCTCCTGCAGCAAGCAGCAGCAACCGCCCGCCCTTGGCCCTGCCCCGCGATTCAAGCCGCCCGCTCCTCTTGCCCTCGCTCGCCACGCATCAGGCCGCCACCACCAGCTCCGCTCGCGTCCGCCGGCAGTGCCGCCCGCTTCCGACCGGCAGTGCCGCTCGGCCCACCCTGGCAGTGCCGCTGCGACCACCCCGGCAGTGCCGGCCTGCGCACCACGGCAGTGCCGCCAAGCCCACCCCGGCAGTGCCGGCTATGTACTATTCCAATTTCAGCTAGTTTTGACACCGCTTTTTGCCACAAATTTTGAAAACTTTCCGGCGCCCGTTTGACCCCAAACTTTCACAGTTATCCCTTTTCATCTTGACTCTAATTTTGACACCGTTTCCGAAATTTTCTGACTCCAAAATTTTGACACCTTCGATCGCTCGTCGTGACCCAAATTTTCGGGCATTGACTTATTTTGCTCGATTTCCGTTTTGGAGTGCAAGGATTGTCTATTGAGCTTCCGCGTCTACATCAACACCGCGGCGACACCTTCGGCACCCCGGACTCCGGCGCAACTCGACACCATCGTCGCCATCATCGCAAGTTGTGTGTTCCGACACCGCCTAACATTTTCATCTAGGTATAACTTGCTCCCCACCTTGTAGCCCCTCTTCCTTTGCGATCTATCCTATCGAGCATTGCTTATCAAGTGTTGCGAGACATTGCACGTGGCCCCGATTGTGAGGTGTGTGTGTCGTGTGGAGTCAAGCTTATAAGCAAAACTCGTGTGGCAAAAAAGCAAAAGCGAGCTAACGCTAACATAGTGCGAGAAAAAGCCGCCAAAACACAAAAAGAGCAAAAGAGTGCAAGTGCCACCATACATATACAAAAGAGTGTCAAGTGCCACCAAATACAAAAGAGAAAAAGCTCTTAAGCAAAAGAGAGAAAAGAGAAGAGAGGCCGCGTGTGAATCTTGTTGTCTCTCAAGTTGCAACCAAAGCTTTGATCTCTTCTTGTGTTAGTGTGACACCGAGCACCCTTGCTTTTGGGTTCTTACACTTTTCCGCTCAATCCTTGGTCGCACTAACCCCGTTCATCTCGTGTGTGCGTTCCATATCCTTTCCGTGTTTATAGTGATCACCATTTGGACATTTGATTTTTGGAGCTTACCCACTCTTAACAACATACTTGATTTCGGATTTCGTATTTTGGCTTTCCACCATACTCACCTAACACCATATTTGCTAGCTTTTGCGTGTGCTTTTGTGTGAGTACCCGATACAATTGTTCTAACTCTCGGTTTTGTTGGATCACCCCAATCTTGTCATACCACGGTAAGGTTGCGCGGTAGTGTTCTTCCACTAACATCCACCATATAGATATTCTCGTGCTAACATGTATACACAGAGCACTTCGAGGAGGATTCCTCTTCAAGCACCGCGGATGTGGAGGAACATGTGGAGCTCGACACCGACTATGGCTCCGCGAGCATCACCGACATGACCGACACCGAGGAGCTCTACATCGACAATGGCTCCTCAAGCATGGACGACATGGTGGAGTACCACCTTGAGGACGACATCGACGAGCTCTACATCGACAATGGCTCACCACTCATGGACGACATGGTGGAGCAACGCCACGAGTACGACATCGACACCATGGCGGAGCCTCACCTACGCTCCACAATGAGCAAAGACGATGCTCCCAAGTACACCTACGTCGCCAATGGAGCTACATATGAAGATAGAGGACCTCCAAGATGGCACCATCATATGGAGCATCAAGAGCGTCCTCAACATGATCGCCATTGACACACTTCTCCGAGCTCCACAAGGCGCCACCATGAGAGTACTTATGCACAAGATCATCGACATCAAGGACATCATATGGAGCTTCAAGGGCATCCCCAACATGATCGTCATCGACACTCTTCTCCAAGCTCCACAAGGCGCCGCAAACAACATGCCACGTCGCATGAGCCATCATCTAGGCATGGCAAGGACCGTCATCGACTCACACCATCTTATGATAGTCGTCGACCACTAGCACATCATGGCCTTCATCGACACACGTCACCACATGATCTTCGCCGCCACAAGCCACCTCATGATCGCCATCGACCAACATCCTCTAAGGATCATCGACGACACTCCTCAAGACATGGTGATGACGCACGAAGACGAGAGCCTCGACATGAAGGCGACAAAAACCATGATAGGGTGTCTACCACTCCAAGGATGGCAAGTGCACATCGCGCATACCTTCCTCATACGGCGAATTCCACCTCTTGTGCCACCACCACAATGGCCCCTCGCTTGTCATATGCCTATGGACTCCGATGCTACAAGTGCAAGCAACAAGGCCACCCTCCACGGGAATGTCCCAATCTCCTATGTGAGGTGTGCAAGGCCAAGGGTCACATGGCATGGCAATGCACATCGACGAGCACCGACATGCTCCACTTCGACGAGCTACAAGGCCAAGCCACCAAGAAGCCTACGGCGCCCACACTTCAAGATGAAGACCTCCAAGGCCATCGCAAGGATGATGTGGATCCGAGCCTAGCTCCCCACGACACTACGGCGCCACCGATGGAGGACGACTTGGGAGGCGTTGGAGTTGAGATGGTTGAGCATGGGAATTTCCCTTCAACCAAGGAGGCGCATGGAGATGAGGAAGTCGAGCCTACTCCTATGTGCTCGATTGATGAGTTGGTACCAATCCCATGTGAGCATGAGAGCCACTTAGCCCACTTGAGTGAGAGTGATAGTGAGTTGAGTGACTTCCACCCCATATGTGAGTTTGAGTGCTTCCATTTGGAGGACATGAGTGATACACTAAGTGAGTTGAGAGAGGTAGATGATAGGTACATGGAGGACATCGCATTTGCTAACACATTAACCTCTCCCTCGTTTGTGTCTTCTTATGTTGCACTAGGTTCCACGGAGGACGAGTTCCCGCTCATGGAGACGATGTACATGGTGCATGAAGATGATGATATCTCACCATGCTTGCTTCAAGACGGACATGTCGACCACATGGATCCTCCTACTTCCACAACACCTACCTCAAATGAGTCGGCCTACAAAGGTAACAACATAGGTGTTGATGATGCCATGATCCCACTAGTGGACATGATGACTTATGAATGCATGCATGATCTTCATGATACATTTGCTACGTCACATGCTACTTTCACTTTCCCATGTGATGCTTTGCTTGATAATATGGTTGATCATGTGGAATTAATTGCGTGTGATACCATGACCATGCCATGCTATGAGAGCTTCAATTTTTCTACCATTGCTTGCAATATGTCGACCACTTCCTCTTTACCATGTATTGCTTGCAATGATAATGACAAGGATGACATTAGCTTCCGCATGCTTTGCCCCAAATGTTTACACCATTCCATGATCCTTGCATCCAAGATTGTGAACAATTGCTCTTTCTTAAGCTTGGTATGCAAGAATGCTTATTTCATTGTCCACGAGATGGCCCCCATAGCCTTCTCACTTTTTGATGATCATGAGTTACCACATGCCATGAATGCACCTTCTTTCCATATGCACCATCGTCATGCATTTCATACTATCTTGATTGACACTAATGGTGATGTGCACAAGACATGGAACATCATGATGGATGATGTGTTCCTCTACCATGCACACACGCTTTTTGTTTTCTCTTTTGTGTGTATAGGTACCCGAATGACAACTTCCACCGCTACGGAGCATGAGCTCATGAAACGCGCAATTGAGAGCTACCCCAACAAGGACGAGAAACATGATCCAACCCATGGGATTCACGCCAAAGGGTATGTTCCCAAACGCCTTCGCCCTCGTGTGTTTCCGGCTTGTCTTGTCGAGCTTCCGGTTTGGACCAATGCCTCGTCACCTCTTTTGCTTCTTATGCAACATATATTGACACATCTTGTTGGCACAATGGGTGTTGTATGTCTTGATGTTATCATCATACACTTCGAGAATCTCAAGGACCATGTCATACATGTGAGAGACACCTTATGCATCTTGTGCCACTTGTCACACAAAAAGTTGCTCTTCTTTGGATTTCTCATTTCACCTTTGGCAATTGAAATGGATTCTTGGACACTTGAGGATACCCATACTTGGCTCACGCCAACCATACTTTCCCAAGCTAGAAGTTTCCATCTCTTTGCCATTGCACATAACAATTTTGCCCAAAATTTTGCCGCCGATACTTGCCTTTTGATTGTTCCATTTGTTTGGGTCAATACCACAATCTCCATTTTTGACACCTTCCAAAGGACACTCTTACATGCACAAATTTTTGCCCTACCAAATTTTGGATACATCGACACTCTTTTGGTTCCCATTTTTGCCAAATGCCTCTTGGAGAAACGACTTGATGCTTCGTCTTTGATTGAGAGCCTCTTGTTCGCAAATCACAAAATTGGCATCCACAAGCTTTCCATTTGCAAGTTGTTTTTCCCCGAGCTCTTCTTCGACCGCGACTTTATCCCTCTACCACAACATGGGACAACCGTCATGGCCTACATCATCGTTGAGGAGGAACAAGAGTCGAGGATGACTCTTCCCCAAGGGGGGAGATGATGTGGGGTGGCCTTCGGACACCTCCACCTCAAGACCGTCAAGCGTAGCCCCGCCTATCATCGACGCTACACCATGGCCAAGGAGTCCCCCAAGTGGACCAACAACACAAACCCCCGCCATATATGTCAAGGTGAACTCCTTCCTCTCTATGGGCGACCTCAACATAACCTTGGACGGATTGCTACCTCATGCCTATGTCTATATGTCGTTAGGTACCAATCTCGTCAAGGAACCGAAGGAAGCGTCAAGGAGCCGAGGAGAGGGAAGCCACATGGTTCATGGAAGAAGAAGGGAAGACCGAAGAAGAAGAAGCAGAAGAAGGAGAAGGGCTCCAGCCGCCAGCCACGACAAGGCCGGCACTGCCGCCCCCACTTGGCCGGCACTGCCGGTGGACGCACCCCGGCACTGCCATCCCATCTTCCACCGGCACTGCCGGCCTCACCGGCACTGCCGCTCCGAACACGCCGGCACTGCCGGCCCCCTCGAAGTCAACTTCATCCCAACCGTCTATTTATCATCTATGGTCACCACTACTTTATTGTAATGCCCCTTTTACCCCTGGACGGATCTGGGCCTATATATACCTCTCTCCCCACCTCATTTAGGTTTTGACAAGATTTGGCTTAGAATAGGATTTGAGCTATGTCTCCCTAGGGTATCATCCCTCTGTAATCAAGGCTACCCTTGTTGGATGATTGGATTTGGTGTGTGAGATTCTAGTGCTACCCACTCTCTCTCCCACTCCTAGATTCATCTCCTTCACCGATCTCTCCGCTCGGAATTCTACCGCGCGTCTCTTCCGGGTGGATTCTATTGGCGTGGTCCATCGAGCCACGGGGGTAAGTATCGATTGTATCGGGTTGGTGTGCGTGCGTGTGTCCTCGTGTTCTTCATGTTCGTCGTGTTCTTCGTGTTCTTCCTCTCCCCCGCCTTTCCCTTGGTCAATTCGTGAGATCGGGCAACCTACGTGGCCTTAGGCCGCATCATAAAGATGATGCTAATAAAATTGATGATGCTAATGCTTGTGTTGTGACAACCTTGATGAACAATTGCTCTTTCCCTAGGTTTGTCGACAACAATGCTAAAATCTTGAACATGTTTTGTGAAAAATGTTTGCAATACTCTCCCATTAATGCAACCAAAATGTTGAACACTTGCTCTTTCCAATGCTTGGTTTGCCATAATGTTAATATGCTTGTAAATGAGATTGCCCCCATAGCTCTCTCAAATTTTGGAGACTTTGCATATATCCATGTTGAGCATGTTCCCATGTTTACTCCGCATATTCACCATATCTATTATGATGCTTTGCTTAATGCTAATGGTGATGTGCAAAAGAGATGGACCATCATGATGGATGATGTGTTCATATACCATTGATGACCCACAAGTATAGGGGATCGCAACAGTCTTCGAGGGAAGTAAAACCCAATTTATTGATTCGACACAAGGGGAGACAAAGAATACTTGAAAGCCTGAGTTGTCAATTCAGCTGCACTGGAAACAGTACTTGCTCGCAAGAGTTTATCGAGAGTAACAGCTTTATAGCAAGAGCAGTAGTGAAATAACAAGCAACAGAGTAACAAAGACAAGAGTGAGTGATTATAGTAAACAGCAGGATTAAAATACCGTAGGCACGGGGACGGATGACGGGCGTTGCATGGATGAGAGAAACTCATGTAACAATCATAGCAGGGCATTTGCGAGATAATAATAAAACGGTGTCCAAGTACAAAGCAATCAATAGGCATGTGTTCCAATTATAGTCGTACGTGCTCGCAATGAGAAACTTGCACAACATCTTTTGTCCTACCAGATCGGTGGCAACCGGGCCTCAAGGGAAACTACTGGATATTAAGGTACTCCTTTTAATAGAGTACCGGAGCAAAGCATTAACACTCCGTGAACACATGTGATCCTCACGTCGCTACCATTCCCTCCGGTTGTCCCGATTTCGTCACTTCGGGGCCATCAGCTCCGGACAGCGACATGTGTATACAACTTGCGGGTAAGATCAATAAACAATGAATATCATGATGAAACAATAACATGTTCAGATCTGAGATCATGGCACTCGGGCCCTAGTGACAAGCATTAAGCATAACAAGTTGCAACAATATCATCAAAGTACCAATTACGTGACACTAGGCACTATGCCCTAACAATCTTATGCTATTACATGACCAATCTCATCCAATCCCTACCATCCCCTTCGGCCTACAGCGGGGGAATTACTCACACATGGATGGGGGAAACATGGCTGGTTGATGTAGAGGCATTGGCGGTGATGGCGGCGATGATCTCCTCCAATTCCCCGTCCCGGCGGAGTGCCATAACGGAGACTTCTGGCTCCCGCGACGGAGTTTCGCGATGTGGCGGCGATCTGGAGGGTTTCTGGCGACTTCGACTTCTCCCCGTGCGTTTTTAGGTCGAGGCCAATAAGTAGTCCGAAGGAGGGCGTCGGAGGCCGGCCGAGGGGGCCACACCACATGGCCGCGCGGGCCCCCCCGGGCCGCGCCGCCCTATGGTGTGGGGCCCTCGGGCCTCCACCTGACTTGTCCTTCTGGCTCCGTCGGCTTTCCGGGAAAATAGGGCCTTCGCATAAATTCCGAGGATTTTCCCGAAAGTTGGATTTCTGCACAAAAACGAGACACCGTAACAGTTCTCGCTGAAAACAGCGTTAGTCCGTGTTAGTTGCATCCAAAATACACAAATTAGAGGCAAAACAATAGCAAAAGTGTTCGGGAAAGTAGATACGTTTTGGACGTATCAACTCCCCCAAGCTTAGCTTATTGCTTGTCCTCAAGCAATTCAGCTTAACAACCGAGCGATAAAAGAACTTTCACGAACACATTTGCTCATATGATGTATATATTCTCATGCTATGGCTAATACTTAAGCAAGCTCATAATGAGATACATGCAAATAAGATCATCTAACAGCCTATGTCAATCATGGAGAGGTACCAACAATTAATAATAAGCATCATGAATCATGTATATAAGCAGGATTGCAATGTTCATAAGAGAGTATGATAAAGTGGTATCTCGCTTGCCTGTATTTGATTGGCAAAACATAAATGCCCTGGCACCTCTAGAGTTCATAGAAAGACTAGAAGTAGTGATTGTCAAAGATAAAAGCATCAAAGTTATACCACAATCAATCATATTTTGAGACAAGCATATTATACTAAGAATGACAAGCTTGTTCTCTCAAGATAGTGCTCAAAGAAATAATGGAGACACAACATAAAAGTAAAAGATTGACCCTTCGCGAGGGAAGCAGGGATTAACATGCGCTAGAGCTTTTCATTTTTGAAATCAGGAGTAAAATTATTTTGAGAGGTGTTTGTTGTTGTCAACGAATGGTAATGGGTACACCAACTACCTCGCCAACCGGACTTCCAAGAGCGGCTCCCATGAATTATTGCATATTTATTTGGCACTCCTTCCAACCTTTCTTACACAAACCATGGCTAACCGAATCCTCGGGTGCCTCGCCAACAATCTCATACCATGAAGGAGTGCCTTTTTATTTTAGTTTTATTATGATGATGACACTCCCCCAACCTTTGCTTACACAAGCCATGGCTAACCGAATCCTTCGGGTGCCGTCCAACAATCACAAACCATGGAGGAGTGTCTATTTAAGTTAATTAATTCGGATCTGGGAATCCCATTGCCGACTCTTTTTGCAAAATTATTGGATAAGCGGATGTGCCACTAGTCCATATGAGAGTCCGTCAAAAGTAAATGACAAGGTTGAAAGCTAAACACCACATACTTCCTCATGAGCTATGAAACATAAACACAAATTGAGAAGCATTTTGAAGGTTTTAAAGGTAGCGCATGAGAATTTACTTGGAATGGTTTGAAATGTCATGCATAGGTATTTATGGTGGACACTTTTGGAACAACTTGGTTTTCAGATGTTTGGAAGCACGAGCAGCTTTCCCGCTCAGTACAAGTGAAGGCTAGCAATAGACTAGGGAGCGACAAATCAAGAGAGCAGTAACTGTCATAATCATGCTTGCGGCAAAATAAATTAACGGAGGCATAAAAATGATACAAGAACTCTGAAGCAATATAGATCATCGAGGCTTAATTGACTTTTTGTTCAGTCATATGCATGCGTGAGCATGTGCCAAGTCAATATAAATGAATTATTCAGAGGAGGATACCACAATGCCATACCTACTTATGAATAAAACAATGCAAGCAAACATCCATGACATGCTACTCATATTAATAAATTGGAGTTAAACATGAGAGATCATGAACTACTAGACTTTCTCAAATAACATATACCTCACATGAACCAACTAAGCATGCTCACATGGATGAGTATATGTACAAAAATGAAAACAAATAGAGTTCATACCAGCCTCTCACCACAATCCAATTGTCGTAGATCGTCATTATTGCCTTTTCACTTGTGCAGCTTGGATAATATGAAATGAAAACCACGCTCCAGCCACCGAAGACCATTGAACTCATAAAGAACTTTACAAAATCAAAGAAGAACAGCAAATATTTTTGGTGTTTTCGAATTTGCAAACAAAAACAAAAGGAAACAAACAAACAAAGCAAAATCTTTTTGGGTTTTCTTATAGCAAACTGGCAATAGCAAATAAAGCGAAACAAATGCAAGAAACCAAGATAAACAAATGGTGAAGAGAAACAACAGAAATATTTTTGGTCTTTTTATGTTTTGGGAAAGAAACAAAGCAAAAACAAGAAATAGCAAACTAAAAGAAACACAGAAAAGCTAGATGGCAGAAATCTGCCAAAACTCGACAGAAAGCATGTAAATTGATTTTTACAAAAATCTTACGTTGCTCAGCTCGAAAAGTCTTCAACTAATGAAAGTTATATAACAACCTGGGGAACCTGCACAAAAATTGGCAGCTCAAAATAAAGTTCTGGCTGTGCGCACGAATTTTTCTAGTAACAGTGCAGAATCTGTTTTCAGGCAGCACTTCCCCAAATATCATCTCCCTCTCATTAGGAAACCACTCAAAGAGACTAAACAAGTATGTGCAAGTATCCAGCAATCATAATATGCAAAGAATGAGTGATGCCAGTATACCTCCCCCCAAGCTTAGGCTTTTGGCCTAAGTGGAGTTCAACCCCAACGAGGATCGCTGTTTCTCGCCGGTGGATAATTCATGGCGTAGTCATAGTAAAGTTCCTGTGCAGAAAAAAAGCGTGGAGGCTCCACATGTCCAACATGTTGATGCGAGGAACTTGCTGCATCGGATGATGAGTCGAGGTGCTCCTCGACCTCCGTGTCGTCTCTTGCATGATGGCCTCCTCCCTCTATGTGTGCATCCAAGTGCACCTTCCGTGACCGACCAATCTTCCCCGGAATCAAGGTTAGACAAAACAGCGCAGTGCAATTTTACTAGTTTCTCGCTTTTCTTAGTTATTCTCCGGACTTTCTTATAAAATGTCATCTTGTAAAACAGGTTACCCAAGTTGGAGGAATCAGAAACAAATTCATGTTTAATCATAGAGGCTATGTCAAGTTTTTCTATGGAGAATGGAATATCAAAATGATGAGGTTCTACATTATGAAAAGCTAGTAAACGAGAGGCAATGAGACCTCCACAAATTCCACCTTTCTCACGGTTAGTAGCGAGTCTATAAGCTATCAATGCCCCCAAATTATAAGTCCTACTACTTTGCAAGGTCGCAGCCTAGAAAAGCTAAATCCGGGATAGAAAGTTTACCACCAATCTTTCTAGCAAGAACGCATTTAGTAATGAAATAAGCAAAGTAGCGGATAGCCGGGATCTGAATGCTAGTGATTTTACCACTATCCTCTGAGAAACTCCTTCCATAGCAAATCATCTTGAAGAGGCTTAAGAGTTCTTGCGGCGATCCCCTTATCTTCTCGCATGATCCCCATTGCGGTACTCTAATTGCTGCACAAAAATCACTCGAATGGCAAGTTGACAAGCTTTTATTGTAAATTTTATACTCGAACCGTGGGGTTAGATCGCGACCAATTGAACTTAAAGTCCTGCACAAAAGACATAGTTAATTTTGCATATTGTCTTGGCTCTCCTTCAACAAAATCACTCAGCCTCTGCTCGAGAAATTAGACTCCGAACATCTTCCAATATTCCCGCGCTTCTCATGAAATCCGCGCACGGGTAGTAAGAGGGGTATACTCCTCTTCACGATTCACTCTCATAACTTGTTGGACCTCCAATTCTTGTTGGTTAAGTTGATATCTACTCCACTCCATTTTCTGAAATTTTCAACAAACAATATAAAATTTGATTTGGTGACATAAAATCAAGGGGAACTACTATAGGAACTTGCTAGAGTACTAATCATGCATCAAAACTAGTTTCTACCACTTAGAACAAGCATGCAAGCTCACTAAACATGTTACCTACAACGGAAAAATATTCAAGATATACTCAACCAAACAAAATTCTACTTGGATAGGCGGAGGAGTCACATACCGGAGAGCAAATGTGCCAAATTTCAGACGTAAACGGGCTGAGCAAAGAGATCGAAAAATCTAGAGCTCTTGAGCAAAAACGCGAGTGAGAGGAACCTGGTGCGAGTTTTTTCGGGAGAGAGAAGATGCTGGGAGAAAGAGATGAAGTAGTGGGGCAAGGAGGGGCCCACACCACAGGGTGGCGCGCCCCTCCTTGGCCGCGCCGGCTCGTGGTGTGGCACCCCGTGGTGCCCCACAGGTCATCCTCTGGTGCTCCCAGGTGCCTCGTCGAAAAATAGGACCAACGGTATAATTTTTGTGAATTTTTGAAAACTTTGAAAAATGCACATTTCTGGGTATTTAGTTTATTATTACTGGCCAGGAAAATTTTGAAATCTCCAATTAACTAAGGAACTTTGCAAATTAAAAGTGCTACAGCAACTAGAGCAAGTGGAGGAAGAAAGAGATGTTGTTTACCTCCTCTATGCATATAATAAGTATTCGTTAACAAGGTTGATCAAGTCTTGCCACCAAATAAATTTTACATAGCATAAGAAGAAATAAACCTCAAATCAATCATGTTACCTTGAATTGTATTGATATGGATCCAATCACGAGAGTTTGATATTCTTCTTTAGGCTCATATATAGGACAATCAATAGTTCCCACTTTGATAGTTCTCACATTAAAAATAGTATTGACTCCACATACTTTATCAATCTTCTTGGGGAAATAGACGGTATGCTCTTTATCATCAACATTGAAAGTAACCTTTCCTTTATTGCAATCAATAACAGCCCCTGCGGTGTTAAGAAAAGGTCTCCCAAGAATAATAGACATATTATCATCTTCAGGCATTTCCAACACAACAAAATCGGTTAATATCAAGCAGTTAGTAGTAACTTGAACAGGAACATCCTCACATATACCAACAGGAATAGCAGTAGATTTATCAGCCATTTGCAAAGATATGTCCAGTAGGTATCAACTTATCTAAGTAAAGTCTCTTATAAAGAGAAAAAGGCATAACACTAACACCGGCTCCCAAATCACATAGAGCAGTTTTAACATAATTATTCTTAATAGAACAAGGAATAGTAGGTATACCTGGATCGCCCAACTTCTTTGGAACTTTGCCATTGAAAGAGTAATTAGCAAGCATAGTGGAAATTTCCTCATTGGGGATTTTCCTTTTGTTAGTAACAATATCTTTCATATACTTTGAATAAGGAGGCAATTTAATAGCATCAATCAAAGGGATTTGCAAGAATAAAGGTTTCATCCAATCGCAAAATTTATTATAGTGTTCTTCTTCCTTTGATTTTAATTTCTTAGCAGGAAAAGGCATTTGCTTTTGCACCCAAGGTTCTCTTTCATTACCATGTTTCTCAGCAATAAAATCTTCTTTAGTGTACTTTTTATTTTTAGCATGCTTTTCAGGTTCATTTTCTACCTCTTCTTTATCAGAAGCATCATTCTTATCATTATCTTTATCATGTTCATTACCACTTTCAGTTTCAGCATCGGAAATAGAAATACTATTAGGATCATTAGCAGGCTCAGAGGATTCTACAACATTTTTGTGTTTCTTCTTCTTTTTCTTCTTAGAAGGAGCACTAGGTTCAATGCGTTGAGAATCTTGTTCAATTCTTTTGGGATGCCCTTCAGGATATAGAGGATCCTGGGTAGAGACACCACCTCTAGTTGTTACTTCATAAGCATGTTTCTCTTTAGAATTATTCCCCAACAAGTCATTTTGCACTTTAGTGAGTTGATCAATTTGAGTTTGAACCATATGAAAATGTTTAACAAGCATCTTAACATCATTGGAGGTTCTCTCTACAATATCATGCAATTCACTAATAGCTCGAGAATTTTCCATTAAATGATTCTCTACTCTCATATTAAAATTTTCTTGCTTAACAATATAATTATCAAACTCATCTAAGCATTGTGCAGGAGGTTTCGAATACGGAATATCTTCCCTAGTAAAGCGTTGAAGGGAGTTTACCTCAATCATGGATGAAGGGGGAATTATCTTACATATATCTTCTATGGGAGGAAGATTCTTCACATCTTCAGATTTAATACCTTTCTCCTTGAGAGACTTCTTGGCTTCCCTCATATCTTCATCATTCAATTTAATTAAACCCCTCTTCTTTAATATTGGCGTTGGAGTTGGTTCGGTGTAGTCCAATCATCATGATTCCGGCCTATTTTAGCCAATAATTCTTCAAGCATCGTCTGGAGTTCTTTTCCCGAAAACACAACCAAGCACAACTATCCAGGTATGCCCTAGACTCAATGGTTAGTCCACTATAAAATATATCAAGTAAATCATGCTTTTCCAAATCATGATCGAGCCGAGCTCTAATAAGAGAGCAAAATCTCGCCCAAGCCTCGAGCAATTTCTCTCCATCTTCCTGGTCAAAATTATAAATTCTCTCGCAAAGCAATATGTTGAGCACTAGCAGGAAAGTATTTACTGAAGAAAACATCAAGCAATTCTTTTGGACTTTTAATAGAATTAGGTGGCAAACTATTATACCAAGTTTTAGCGTCATCCTTTAATGAGAATGGAAAGATTTTAGCAACAAAGTAAGTACGCATCTTGACATCATCGTAAAACAAGCTACTTAGAGTAGATAACTCAATCATGTGTTCAACAACGACTTTCTTTTTCAGTACCACAAAAGGGTGTTTTCTCAACAATAGCTATATGAGATAAATCAAGAGAAAAATCATAATCTTTATCCTTAATGTTTATAGGAGATGTGGCAAACTTAGGATCGGAGACGAGTTTATATCTAATCGAAGATGTTCTGCAAGCAACTTTTTAATTTTTCTTGCATCGAGTAGTAGCATTGCATTTTTCAATAAAATCATCATTAAGCTCCACATAATCTTCATCAGGATCACTAAAATAATCAAGTTCGTGTGAATTAACAGGTGTAGTAGCATTAGGAGTTTCAAGTATTTTCAATTTGTCTAGACCTAGCAATCGTAGCATCTAGAAAGGATCCCAATGAACCACTATCATCAAGCACAGCAGAAATATTATCAATATTATGAGAGTTTTCAGATTCAGCAGAAGTACCAGCTTGTGGCGGTGAGACAAGTTGACTTATCACCGATGGTGAATCAAGAGTAGTAGAGGTACTCAGAATTGTACCTTTTCTTGTAGTGGATAGTAATATGGCGATTTTAGAATCGCGAGGTTTACCCATGATGGAGAATTTGCAGCGAACAATATCAATCCAAGTGAACTTCCAAATAAAGCTATGCTCCCCGGCAACGGCGCCGTAAAATAGTCTTGATGACCCACAAGTATAGGGGATCGCAATGAGTCTTCGAGGGAAGTAAAACCCAATTTATTGATTCGACACAAGGGGAGACAAAGAATACTTGAAAGCCTTAACAGCGGAGTTGTCAATTCAGCTGCACTCGGAAACAGACTTGCTCGCAAGAGTTTATCAGTAGGTAACAGCTTTATAGCAAGATAGCATAGTGAAATAACAAGCAGCAGAGTAACAAAGACAAGACAGCAGTGATTATAGTAAACAAGCAGGATTAAAATACCGTAGGCACGGGGACGGATGACGGGCGTTGCATGGATGAGAGAAACTCATGTAACAATCATAGCAGGGCATTTGCGGATAATAATAAAACAAGTGTCCAAGTACAAAGCAATCAATAGGCATGTGTTCCAATTATAGTCGTACGTGCTCGCAATGAGAAACTTGCACAACATCTTTTGTCCTACCAGACGGTGGCAGCCGGCCTCAAGGGAAACTACTGGATATTAAGGTACTCCTTTTAATAGAGTACCGGAGCAAAGCATTAACACTCCGTGAACACATGTGATCCTCACGTCGCTACCATTCCCTCCGGTTGTCCCGATTTCGTCACTTCGGGGCCATCGGTTCCGGACAGCGACATGTGTATACAACTTGCAGGTAAGATCAATAAACAATGAATATCATGATGAAACAATAACATGTTCAGATCTGAGATCATGGCACTCGGGCCCTAGTGACAAGCATTAAGCATAACAAGTTGCAACAATATCATCAAAGTACCAATTACGGACACTAGGCACTATGCCCTAACAATCTTATGCTATTACATGACCAATCTCATCCAATCCCTACCATCCCCTTCGGCCTACAGCGGGGGAATTACTCACACATGGATGGGGGAAACATGGCTGGTTGATGTAGAGGCGTTGGCGGTGATGGTGGCGATGATCTCCTCCACTCCCCGTCCCGGCGGAGTGCCGTAACGGAGACTTCGGCTCCCGCGACGGAGTTTCGCGATGTGGCGGTGTTCGGAGGGTTTCGGCGACTTCGACTTCTCCCCGTGCGTTTTTAGGTCGAGGCCAATAAGTAGTCCGAAGGAGGGCGTCGGAGGCCGGCCGAGGGGGCCACACCACATGGCCGCGCGGGCCCCCCGGGCCGCGCCGCCCTATGGTGTGGGGCCCTCGGGCCTCCACCCGACTTGTCCTTCTCGGCTCCGTCGGCTTTCGGGAAAATAGGGCCTTCTGCATAAATTCCGAGGATTTTCCCGAAAGTTGGATTTCTCGCACAAAAACGAGACACTGAATCAGCTTCTGCAAAACAGCGTTAGTCCGTGTTAGTTGCATCCAAAATACACAAATTAGAGGCAAAACAATAGCAAAAGTGTTCGGGAAAGTGGATATGTTTTGGACGTATCAACCATGCACACACGTTCTTTGCTTTGCCTATTGTGTGTGTAGGTACAAGAATGTCAATGTCAACCTCGATTGAGCACGAGTTGACAAAGAGAACTCTAGAGAGCATAATACAAGTAAGTTCAAGATCGAACCCGGCTCTAATACCTTTCCCATGCTTTGCATTGAACATGCCGAACAATTTCTCTTTCTCTTGGTTCCTTTGCAAGCATGATGATGTGATTCTTACCGTTGGTGTTGCCTCAAACAAGTTGACCAATTGCTCTTTATTTTGGTTTGTTGGCACGCACGGTTGTGTAAATGTTGTTTTGATGAACGTTTTGGACGATATGTTGTGTGTTGCACCAAATATGAGGACCAATTTCTCTTTCCAATGGTTTGTGTGCACACATGTTGATGATATTTTGGACACTTCCACTTATGTGTTTTGGCCAAATTCTCCTCTTGTTGCGTCAAGGATGTTGAACAATTTCTCTTTCCGATGCCTTGAGTGCAACAATGAAAATGGATTTCTACATGAGATGGACACCATAGTCGTCTCACATCTTGGAGTTTATGTGTTCCCGCATTTGGAAGATGTTCATATGGAGTTCTTACACATTGACCTTGCACATGCCTTATTCTTGATAAATTTGTGTTGTGCTAACGGTGTTGTGAACATGAATGGACATGTCGTTGATGATATGCTCCTCTATCACGCACACATATACTTTGCTTGGTCTTTGTTGTGTGAAGGTACATGTGACATATGGATGAGCGTCAACGAATGGGTTCAACCCCATACATCTACTACACAAGATCTCTCAATGAGAGCACACCGACATCTTGCTAAGGTGACCTCCTTCTACTTGCGCTATCTTGCTAAACCCGTGGAACATTGGCTATGCTTTGAGTGTTGTTTGGCTTTTCTTGTGCTATTGATAGGGCTCTTGACAAGTGAAGCGACATTCAAGCGTTGGTGTCATCTACCTCCTCTACACATTCATGAAGATTTATCGTCGAGGACGACTCTTTTTCAAGTGGGGGGAGATGATACGGGGCGACCTTCGGTCTTCACCGCATCATGTGCTTCATCGACAAGACGGCACGCTAAGGTGAATCTTCTCCTTTACGCGTGCCTCGAATCGCCTACTTGGAATGATATACTACTTCATACTCCGTCATACCTTGATGATAGGAACTCGACGACAAGTACGGAGGGAAGAGAGGACGCCACGGAGACCCGAGGACGCAAGGCCGATGTCACGGAAGCTTGGAAGAGAAGGAGGAAGAGGAGCTAGAAGCTCCAGGGCCGGCACTACCGCCCTACACAGGCCGGCACTGCCGCCCTCCCCACGCCGGCACTGCCGCCGAGGTCGTGACCACTACCAAACCTAACCCTAAGGTGCCACATGTATGGCTGTGCTTGTATCTTAGTTTCCCCAAACTACTCCTCCTTAGTGGTTCCCTATAAATAGACCTCCACCCCCACCTTCATGAGGGAGAGATGATGTTTAGATGAATTGGCTTATGCCTCTATTATCCCCTAGTGGATTTGGGAAACCCCCACCTTAGATTACCCATCTATTGTATCCCTCCTTATCCGGATCTTTTTCCATTCTAGTAATTCTATCAATTGAGAATCTCTTGCTTTGCAACTCTATTCTTAGTTGGTCTTTTACTCTTTGGGAATTCTATTTGGATTTGTCGATCTTTTGCAAGAGATTCTACCTTTGGTCTTTCTCTCGCACTTCTATCGAGTTGGTGGTTCGGGCCAACGAGGATAACCGATTTGTGTGTGTGTGCGTGTGTTTGTATCGTGTTCTTCACGTTCATCCACTTCCCTGCGAATCCCCCTCCGCAATCACACTCACTGATACGCGTACAGCACGCGTCCGTTGGGAACCCCAAGAGGAAGGTGTGATGCGTACAGCGGCAAGTTTTCCCTCAGTATGAAACCAAGGTTTATCGAACCAGTAGGAGCCAAGAAGCACGTTGAAGGTTGATGGCGGCGGGATGTAGTGCGGCGCAACACCAGGGATTCCGGCGCCAACGTGGAACCTGCACAACACAACCAAAGTACTTTGCCCCAACGAAACAGCGAGGTTGTCAATCTCACCGGCTTGCTGTAACAAAGGATTAGATGTATAGTGTGGATGATGATTGTTTGCCGAAAAACAGTAGAACAGTATTGCAGTAGATTGTATTTCAGTATAGAGAATTGGACCGGGGTCCACAATTCACTAGAGGTGTCTCTCCCATAAGATAAACAAGCATGTTGGGTGAACAAATTACAGCTTGGGCAATTGACAAATAAAGAGGGCATGACCATGCACATACATATTATGATGAGTATTGTGAGATTTAATTGGGCATTACGACAAAGTACATAGACCGCTATCCAAGCATGCATCTATGCCTAAAAAGTCCACCTTCGAGGTTATCATCCGAACCCTCCAGTATTAAGTTGCTAACAACGGACAATTGCATTAAGTATTGCGCGTAATGTAATCGGTGACTATATCCTCGAACATAGCACCAATGTTTTATCCCTAGTGGCAACAAGCACATCCATAATCTTAGAGATTTCGTCACTTCCCTGCATTCACGGAGACATGAACCCACTATCGAGCATAAATACTCCCTCTTGGAGTTACAAGCATCTACTTGGCCAGAGCATCTACTAGTAACGGAGAGCATGCAAGATCATAAACAACACATAGACATAAATTTGATAATCAACATAACAAGTATTCTCTATTCATCGGATCCCAACAAACGCAACATATAGAATTACAGATAGATGATCTTGATCATGTTAGGCAGCTCACAAGACCCGACAATTAAGCACAATGGGGAGAAGACAACCATCTAGCTACTGCTATGGACCCATAGTCCAGGGGTAGACTACTCACTCATCACTCCGGAGGCGACCATGGCGGCGTAGAGTCCTCCGGGAGATGATTCCCCTCTCCGGCAGGGTGCCGGAGGCGATCTCCCGAATCCCCCGAGATGGGATTGGCGGCGGCGGCGTCTCGGAAGGTTTTCCGTATCGTGGCTCTCGGTGCCGGGGGTTTCGCGACGGAGGCTTTAAGTAGGCGGAAGGGTAGGTCGGGGGCCACACGAGGGCCCCACACCACAGGTCGGCGCGGCCAAGGGGCAGGCCGCGCCGCCCTAGGGTTTGGGCGCCTCGTGGCCCCACTTCGTCTCCTCTTCGGTCTTCTGGAAGCTTCGTGGCAAAATAGGACCCTGGGCGTTGATTTCATCCAATTCCGAGAATATTTTGTTACTAGGATTTCTGAAACCAAAAACAGCAGAAAACAGCAACTGGCACTTCGGCATCTTGTTAATAGGTTAGTTCCAGAAAATGCACGAATATGACATAAAGTGTGCATAAAACATGTAGATATCATCAATAATGTGGCATGGAACACAAGAAATTATCGATACGTCGGAGACGTATCAGCATCCCCAAGCTTAGTTCTGCTCGTCCCGAGCAGGTAAAACGATAACAAAGATAATTTCTAGAGTGACATGCCATCATAACCTTGATCATACTATTTGTAAAGCATATGTAGTGAATGCAGCGATCAAAACAATGTATATGACATGAGTAAACAAGTGAATCATATAGCAAAGACTTTTCATGAATAGTACTTCAAGACAAGCATCAATAAGTCTTGCATAAGAGTTAACTCATAAAGCAATAATTCATAGTAAAGGTATTGAAGCAACACAAAGGAAGATTAAGTTTCAGCGGTTGCTTTCAACTTGTAACATGTATATCTCATGGATATTGTCAACATAGAGTAATATAATAAGTGCAATATGCAAGTATGTAGGAATCAATGCACAGTTCACACAAGTGTTTGCTTCTTGAGGTGGAGAGAAATAGGTGAACTGACTCAACAATGAAAGTAAAAGAATGGTCCTCCATAGAGGAAAAGCATCGATTGCTATATTTGTGCTAGAGCTTTGATTTTGAAAACATGAAACAATTTTGTCAACGGTAGTAATAAAGCATATGTATCATGTAAATTATATCTTACAAGTTGCAAGCCTCATGCATAGTATACTAATAGTGCCCGCACCTTGTCCTAATTAGCTTGGACTACCGGATCATCGCAATACACATGTTTTAACCAAGTGTCACAAAGGGGTACCTCTATGCCGCTTCGTACAAAGGTCTAAGGAGAAAGCTCGCATTGGATTTCTCGCTATTGATTATTCTCAACTTAGACATCCATACCGGGACAACATAGACAACAGATAATGGACTCCTCTTTTATGCATAAGCATGTAACAACAATTAATAATTTTCTCATATGAGATTGAGGATATATGTCCAAAACTGAAACTTCCACCATGGATCATGGCTTTAGTTAGCGGCCCAATGTTCTTCTCTAACAATATGCATGCTTAACCATAAGGTGGTAGATCTCCCTTACTTCAGACAAGATGAACATGCATAGCAACTCACATGAAATTCAACAAAGAGTAGTTGATGGCGTCCCCAGTGAACATGGTTATCGCACAACAAGCAACTTAATAAAAGATAAAGTGCATAAGTACATATTCAATACCACAATAGTTTTTAAGCTATTTGTCCCATGAGCTATATATTGCAAAGGTGAATGATGGAATTTTAAAGGTAGCACTCAAGCAATTTACTTTGGAATGGCGGAGAAATACCATGTAGTAGGTAGGTATGGTGGACACAAATGGCATAGTGGTTGGCTCAAGTATTTTGGATGCATGAGAGGTATTCCCTCTCGATACAAGGCTTAGGCTAGCAAGGCTATTTTAAAACAAACACAAGGATGAACCGGTGCAGCAAAACTCACATAAAAGATATATTGTAAACATTATAAGACTCTACACCGTCTTCCTTGTTGTTCAAAACTCAATACTAGAAATTATCTAGACCTTAGAGAAACCAAATATGCAAACCAAATTTTAGCATGCTCTATGTATTTCTTCATTAATGGGTGCAAAGCATATGATGCAAGAGCTTAAACATGAGCACAACAATTGCCAAGTATCACATTATCCAAGACATTATAGCAATTTACTACATGTATCATTTTCCAATTCCAACCATATAACAATTTAACGAAGAAGAAACTTCGCCATGAATACTATGAGTAAAGCCTAAGGACATACTTGTCCATATGCTACAGCGGAGCGTGTCTCTCTCCCACAAAGTGAATGCTAGGATCCATTTTATTCAAACAAAACAAAAAACAAAAACAAACCGACGCTCTAAGAAAAGCACATAAGATGTGATGGAATAAAAATATAGTTTCAGGGGAGGAACCTGATAATGTTGTCGATGAAGAAGGGGATGCCTTGGGCATCCCCAAGCTTAGACGCTTGAGTCTTCTTAGAATATGCAGGGGTGAACCACCGGGGCAACCCCAAGCTTAGAGCTTTCACTCTCCTTGATCATGTTGCATCATACTCCTCTCTTGATCCTTGAAAACTTCCTCCACACCAAACTTAGAACAACTCATTAGAGGGTTAGTGGACAATAAAAATTAACATGTTCAGAGGTGACATAATCATTCTTAACACTTCTGGACATTGCATAAAGCTACTGGACATTCATGGATCAAAGAAATTCATCCAACATAGCAAAAGAGGCAATGCGAAATAAAAGGCAGAATCTGTCAAAACAGAACAGTTCATATTGACGAATTTTATCGAGGCACCAGACTTGCTCAAATGAAAATGCTCAAATTGAATGAAAGTTGCGTACATATCTGAGGATCACTCACGTAAATTGGCATAATTTTCTGAGTTACCTACAGAGAAAACAGCCCAGATTCGTGACAGCAAAGAAATCTGTTTCTGCGCAGTAATCCAAATCTAGTATTAACTTTTCTATCAACGACTTTACTTGGCACAACAAAACACTAAACTAAGATAAGGAGAGGTTGCTACAGTAGTAAACAACTTCCAAGACACAAAATAAAAACAAAGTACTGTAGTAAAAACCATGGGTTGTCTCCCATAAGCGCTTTTCTTTAACGCCTTTCAGCTAGGCGCAGAAAGTGTGTATCAAGTATTATCGGAGGGTGGTACTTCTACAGCGGGGTGTGGAGTTTTCTCAACTATGCATTTTATATTTTCTATGTGAGTTTCAGAGGCTCCCTTTTCATTAGTCTTGGGCTTCCTACTCTCATCAAACAAATCTTCAGGAACAATCCAATCAAAATTCTTTTCTAGTGCCTCACACATTCCCAAGAGCTTGCAAGGTATTGATGTTTTAATATCCCCCTCATAATTAACTTCATTAGTGTACTTTTGTCTATCCTTTTCCATCTTCTCAAGGGTACTGGCAAAGTTGGTATAAGAGCCTAGCATATTATATTTAGTGAAGACTTTTCTAGCTTCTCTCGCTATTCCCCCAAATTCTTTAAGAAGGGTTTCTAATAAAAAATCTTTCTTTTCTCCTTCTTCCATATCACTGAGTGTAAGAAACATATGTTGAATCACAGGATTAAGATTAACAAATCTAGCTTCTAACGCGTGTACTAAAGAAGCAACAGCAATTTCATAAGTAGGAGCAAGTTCTACCAAGTGTCTATATTCAAAATCTTCAACCGTACTAATATGAGTGAAAAAATCTTCTATATTATCTTTCCCAAGGATAGACCCTCGGCCTACCGGTACATCTTTAAGAACAAACTTAGGAGGAAACATGGTGAAATAAGTAAAGCAAATACAAGTAACTAATTTTTTTGTGTTTTTGATATAGCAAACAAGATAGCAAATAAAGTAAAACTAGCAACTAATTTTTTTTGTGTTTTTATTTAGTGCAGCAAACAAAGTAGTAAATAAAATAAAGCAAGACAAAAACAAAGTAAAGAGATTGCGATGTGGAGACTCCCCTTGCAGCGTGTCTTGATCTCCCGGCAACGGCGCCAGAAAAAGAGCTTGATACGCGTACAGCACGCGTCCGTTGGGAACCCCAAGAGGAAGGTGTGATGCGTACAGCGGCAAGTTTTCCCTCAGTATGAAACCAAGGTTTATCGAACCAGTAGGAGCCAAGAAGCATGTTGAAGGTTGATGGTGGCGGGATGTAGTGCGGCGCAACACCAGGGATTCCGGTGCCAACGTGGAACCTGCACAACACAACCAAAGTACTTTGCCCCAACGAAACAGCGAGGTTGTCAATCTCACCGGCTTGCTGTAACAAAGGATTAGATGTATAGTGTGGATGATGATTGTTTGCGTGAAAAACAGTAGAACAGTATTGCAGTAGATTGTATTTAAGTATAGAGAATTGGACCGGGGTCCACAGTTCACTAGAGGTGTCTCTCCCATAAGATAAACAGCATGTTGGGTGAACAAATTACAGTTGGGCAATTGACAAATAAAGAGGGCATGACCATGCACATACATATTATGATGAGTATTGTGAGATTTAATTGGGCATTACGATAAAGTACATAGACCGCTATCCAAAGCATGCATCTATGCCTAAAAAGTCCACCTTCAGAGTTATCATCCGAACCCCTCCAGTATTAAGTTGCTAACAACAGACAATTGCATTAAGTATTACGCGTAATGTAATCGGTGACTATATCCTCGAACATAGCACCAATGTTTTATCCCTAGTGGCAACAAGACATCCATAATCTTAGAGATTTCGTCACTTCCCAGCATTCACGGAGACATGAACCCACTATCGAGCATAAATACTCCCTCTTGGAGTTACAAGCATCTACTTGGCCGGAGCATCTACTAGTAACGGAGAGCATGCAAGATCATAAACAACACATAGACATAAATTTGATAATCAACATAACAAGTATTCTCTATTCATCGGATCCCAACAAACGCAACATATAGAATTACAGATAGATGATCTTGATCATGTTAGGCAGCTCACAAGACCCGACAATTAAGCACAATGGGGAGAAGACAACCATCTAGCTACTGCTATGGACCCATAGTCCAGGGGTAGACTACTCACTCATCACTCCGGAGGCGACCATGGCGGCGTAGAGTCCTCCGGGAGATGATTCCCCTCTCCGGCAGGGTGCCGGAGGCGATCTCCTGAATCCCCCGAGATGGGATTGGCGGCGGCGGCGTCTCTGAAAGGTTTTCCGTATCGTGGCTCTCGGTACTGGGGGTTTCGCGATGGAGGCTTTAAGTAGGCGGAAGGGCAGGTCAGGGGGCCACACGAGGGCCCCACACCACAGGTCGGCGCGGCCAAGGGGCAGGCCGCGCCGCCCTAGGGTTTGGGCGCCTCGTGGCCCCACTTCGTCTCCTCTTCGGTCTTCTGGAAGCTTCGTGGCAAAATAGGACCCTGAGCATTGATTTCGTCCAATTCCGAGAATATTTTGTTACTAGGATTTCTGAAACCAAAAACAGCAGAAAACAACAACTGGCACTTCGGCATCTTGTTAATAGGTTAGTTCCAGAAAATGCACGAATATGACATAAAGTGTGCATAAAACATGTAGATATCATCAATAATGTGGCATGGAACACAAGAAATTATCGATACGTCGGAGACGTATCACTCACCCGGGTCAATTCGTGAGATCGGGCAACCCACACGGGCTTAGCCCGCATCATGCAGGCAGAGGCTTACGTTCAGGTTCAGCAAAGCAAACCGTTCCAGCGATCGAGAGAGCGTTTGAGTTTGAGATTCGGAGTCGTGCAGTCAATAAAGCTCACTTGATCAGGTGACGACGCCGGCCAAAGCAGACACGGATTGAGATACGTACGTATGTAGATACGACTTGGCCAGTAAGCACCAAGGGCCGTGACCACTTTATCCCTATTACCCGTCCGCCGGTCAAGTATCGGTTGACGGAAAAGCGATAGAAAATGGTGCCTACTTGTCGTTCGTTCACGAGTGAGCCGGACGCGCCGACCGGTACGCCTAACACTTCCAGGTGTTCGGACACTCGACCGGTCATCACCACTTCACTCGTCGGTCGAGTTGCTGGTCTGAAGAACTGAATGACCAGCGCATTAGCTTAAACGAGTGAAGCTATGATGGAAAGACATCGCTCAAGCTTTTCTTTAGAAAAAAAGGTCAAAAAATCAGGTTAAGCATGATCACACAAGCAGTTATGACCTCCCATAATGTTTTCTTGCTCCATGTTTTAACAGTGTGCCGAACAATCGTCCAACGATATTGGAGCATACCAAATGTTCGCTCCACATCCATTCCACAAATCTCTTGCTCTTTATCAAACCTATTCTCTTTCTCACCAATCAGTTGAAAAGCAGCTGTAGCTGGTGGATCAGTGAAAAGCAGTTGCGGGAAGCAGACTGTTGGAATCTGAGATTTGATGTTTGGTAGGAGTGCTTTTCATAGCTGTTGCTGCTAATATTAAGGATGAAACGTCTGAAATGCCCCTAAATGCTGAGGAAGATGTACAAATGCTGAGGAAGATGTACAAATGCTGAAACGTCTGAAATGCCCCTAATTTTCCCAGGATTTTTTTGATATATTATACGTTTTTTTCCGACGTCGTATGCAAAAGTTATTGCGGTTTTACCATTTTTTAAACCTTTTTTACAAAAAAAGTGAAAATTCGAATTTCTTAATTTCTCCGAATAGTAGGTTGCATAACATACAAGAATCTGAAAACAATTTTTTTTTGAATTTTCTATCATTTTCTTTTGTATTTTACAAACCAAAAAAAGGCGATCCACGGGGGGGGGGTGCAGGGTGCGTGGGAGTAAAAAAACTTGGAAAAACCTTTAGTCGCGGTTGGGGACACCAACCGGGACTAAAGGGGTACCCTTTAGTCGCGGTTGGTGTCCCCAACCGCGACTAAAGGTTTTTCCGCCGGCTGCATCCCTCCATAGCCCTTGTTACCAACCGCGACTAAAGGGGTACCCTTTCGTCTCGGATGAAGCATTAGTCGCGGGTCGCCTTCGGAACCGCGACTAAAGCCCCCTTTAGTCGTGGGTCGAATATTTCCGGGACTAATGGGGGTGGACGGAAGCCTCTTTTTCTACTAGTGGGTCAAGCCATAGGATTACGAAGACAGGAGATCTGCCAAGACTTTTCGCGAGAAGACGGAAGATCCTACTCATACACGAACATGACTCCAAAGATGATGTACACCTTATCACTTAAACCCTAAATTAATCCACAACTCGACGAGTCAGAGACCTTCAACTCACCAATTTCCCCCACATGTAATCATAAAGTGTTCATCACATTAGTATAAATCAGAGGCAGGAGTAGGGCTTGATCACATCGACTTGGGGCCCTAACATAGATAAATATCGTGTCTATCCTTACCTGTTGGCATGGGCATGATTACCATGCAAATAAACATACTCTCACAATCTGCAGGGTACTGCTGTGAAGTTTCTAGTTTCAATTCATCGATGCTACATATTATTTTTCTTTTGCACTTTGCATTGCTTTACTCCTTGGTATAATTGAAAGCACTATCGCTGTATCTCGTCAAGAAAAAGAAGGGCCTTCGTCTGTTCGAATGACTCGTATACTCTAGAGCTTTGACAAAGGTGGGCTATGATTTGATGTCATCGGTTTCCAGGAAGCGACCCTAGCATGGCCGGTATGATAAAAAAAATCGGCTTCTAGTAAGTTACCAACGACATCTTTGGTTAACGAAATAAGGGTGGCTAAGTACCTAGTTAGCTCTCCCACGGGTCTGTCAAGTCTGGAGTCAGATCACCTCTCAAATCGATCGTTGTAGATAGTGTGATATACTTGTGATCACCTTTGGCAATGTCTTTTGTGGATAGGAAGATTCGTACGCAAGGAAGGACCGACCAAGGTAGGGAAGTAATTTGAGATTTTCTAGCTGGTGCACCGCGCCCAATGTCAAATCCATTTTGTTTGTGACATGTACTTGCATCACGATCGACCTTTGTCATGTACCGAATGCAGTTGCCGTCAATCTATCAAAGTAATCATTGTCAATAATAGGCACGTACGAAATGAATCTCGACCATTATTCAGGGTCCCTTCACTTTCTAGAAAAGTGTAATTAAGTGACATTTTTCATTGAAGGAAATTGCACTTTTCTATTTTTCTCAAGGAGGTTGAACCCCCAGCATTTAAATCCAAATTGCACTCCCGTGACTTAAAAAGAATCTTGGTTACATGAGAGTTAGGAAAACCTTTAGTCTATAGGTTCATCTTTGTACGGCTGTCAAGCTAGTACTGCATTATGAATTAGGATCCAATTTAAATAGAAATACAATCCCTCCGTATGTTGACGAGTCCGACACCACCGTGACCATCCATAATTTGAAGATTCGTGCTACACACTTTTTCTCCCAGCAATTTTGCATATAGAAAATAGTAAGAAGCTTCTATTTTACGAAAATTAGCATGTACCCGCAAAAAAAGATGTGTCGATTGCCGACATATTTGCATACATAGCCTTCTATTTTGCAGGAATCAACCCACATTCTCCCCGGGAAGTTTTATGAATGTTTCATTGACGTTTCACACAGATTTAAATAGAAAATCGCAAAAGGTTTCACCAAAAGTGGAGTATGTTTCCTCATGAAAATTTATGTGAATTAGAGGCTTTTCTGTATTTTTGTGAAACTATAATCAAAATCGTTGTGTGGAAACTTACGAAGCCTTCCAAGGTAAGGTGCAAGTTCGTAAAATAAAACTAGCGGAACCAAACCGTAACATAAATCTCAGAACTAGGGGC
The DNA here is from genome assembly GCF_022539505.1 of Lolium rigidum. Classification (NCBI taxonomy): domain Eukaryota; kingdom Viridiplantae; phylum Streptophyta; class Magnoliopsida; order Poales; family Poaceae; genus Lolium; species Lolium rigidum. The sequence goes on along the minus strand of NC_061510.1, from coordinate 63,772,744 downwards.
GCTATATTCCTGGGATGTCAACATACGTTGGAAAATCTGGACTACAACTTGACCTTTGTCACAGCCTACTTGTCGAGTTTCGTCAACAACAAAAAAATGATTCAAGTCTACCTATGTAGCATGCACCATTTCCCCTTTGTTAAATCGTTTTTGCTAAAACTATATCTCGCTGATATAAGAACAAACTTATCATCAAACAAAAAAGTTCTAGTCATTTGGTAGGATAAGCTTCATGTCAAACCAAACATATAGCCATATAGCCCCATGTAGTTGAGGGGTAGGGGAAAGGAAAACACGGTATGCGGAAGTCACAAAAATTTCGTTCCTTCATTCCCCGGACCACGAGTCCGGGACCCCGTACTATCCGGCACGTTGAATGAATCATGAAATGCTGATTTGATTCGACCAGCCCGATCGAAGGACAGGAGTGTGGCCTGTCAGTTGCAAGTGCCTGAAGTTAACTCTCAGGAACCGTTGGTGCGTACTGCATAACGCCCCCACCACCTACAGGCAGAGGCTTACGTTCAGGTTCAGCAAAGCAAACCGTTCCAGCGATCGAGAGAGCGTTTGAGTTTGAGATTCGGAGTCGTGCGATCAATAAAGCTCACTTGATCGGGTGACGACGCCGGCCAAAGCGGACACGTATTGAGATACGTATGTATGTAGATACGACTTGGCCAGTAAGCACCGAGGGCCGTGACCACTTTATCCCTATTACCTGTCTGCCGGTCAAGTATCAGTTGACGGAAAAGCAGTAGAAAATGGTGCCTACTTGTCGTTCGTTCACGAGTGAGCCGGACGCGCTGACCGGTACGCCTAACACTTCCAGTGTTCAGACACTCTGACCGGTCATCACCACTTCACTCGTCGGTCGAGTTGCTGGTCTGAAGAACTGAATGACCAGCGCATTAGCTTAAACGAGTGAAGCTATGATGGAAAGACATCGCTCAAGCTTTTCTTTAGAAAAAAGGTCAAAAAATCATGTTAAGCATGATCACACAAGCGATTATGACCTCCCATAATGTTTTCTTGCTCCATGTTTTAACAAGTGTGCCGAACAATCGTCCAACGATATTGGAGCATACCAAATGTTCGCTCCACATCCATTCCACAAATCTCTTGCTCTTTATCAAACCTATTCTCTTTCTCACCAATCGTTGAAAAGCAGTACTGTAGTCGGTGGATCGTGAAAAAGCAGCTGCGGGAAGCAGCTGTTGGAATCTGAGATTTGATGTTTGGTAGGAGTGCTTTTCATAGCTGTTGCTGCTAATATTAAGGATGAAACGTCTGAAATGCCGCTAAATGCTGAGGAAGATGTACAAATGCTGAGGAAGATGTACAAATGCTGAAACGTCTGAAATGCCCCTAATTTTCCCAGGATTTTTTGATATATTATACGTTTTTTTCCGACATCGTATGCAAAAGTTATTGCGGTTTTACCATTTTTTAAACTTTTTTTACAAAAAAAGTGAAAATTCGAATTTCTTAATTTCTCCGAATAGTTGGTTGCATAACATACAAGAATCTGAAAACAATTTTTTTTTGAATTTTCTATCATTTTCTTTTGTATTTTACAAACCAAAAAAAGGCGATCCACGGGGGGGGGTGCAGGGTGCGTGGGAGTAAAAAAACTCGGAAAAACCTTTAGTCGCGGTTGGGGACACCAACCGGGACTAAAGGGGTACCCTTTAGTCGCGGTTGGTGTCCCCAACCGCGACTAAAGGTTTTTCCGCCGGCTGCATCCCTCCATAGCCCTTGTTACCAACCGCGACTAAAGGGGTACCCTTTCGTCTCGGATGAAGCATTAGTCGCGGGTCGCCTCCGGAACCGCGACTAAAGCCCCCTTTAGTCGCGGGTCGAATATTTCCGGGACTAATGGGGGTGGACGGAAGCCTCTTTTTCTACTAGTGGGTCAAGCCATAGGATTACGAAGAAAGGAGATCTGCCAAGACTTTTCGCACAAGACAGGAAGATCCTACTCATACACAAACATGACTCCAAAGATGATGTACACCTTATCACTTAAACCCTAAAGTAATCCACAACTCGACGAGTCAGAGACCTTCAACTCACCAATTTCCCCCACATGTAATCATAAAGTGTTCATCACATTAGTATAAATCAGAGGCAGGAGTAGGGCTTGATCACATCGACTTGGGGCCCTAACCTAGATAAATATCGTGTCTATCCTTACCTGTTGGCATGGGCATGATTACCATGCAAATAAACATACTCTCACAATCTGCGGAGGTACTGCTCGTGAAGTTTCTAGTTTCAATTCATCGACGCTACATATTATTTTTCTTTTGCACTTTGCATTGCTTTACTCCTTGGTATAATTGAAAGCACTATCGCTGTATCTCGTCAAGAAAAAGAAGGGCCTTCGTCTGTTCGAATGACTCGTATACTCTAGAGCTTTGACAAAGGTGGGCTATGATTTGATGTCATCGGTTTCCAGGAAGCGACCTTAGCATGGCCGGTATGATAAAAAAAAATCGGCTTCTAGTAAGTTACCAACGACATCTTTGGTTAACGAAATAAGGGTGGCTAAGTACCTAGTTAGCTCTCTCACGGGTCTGTCAAGTCTGGAGTAAGATCACCTCTCAAATCGATCGTTGTAGATAGTGTGATATACTTGTGATCACCTTTGGCAATGTCTTTTGTGGATAGGAAGATTCGTACGCAAGGAAGGACCGACCAAGGTAGGGAAGTAATTTGAGATTTTCTAGGCTGGTGCACCGCACCCAATGTCAAATCCATTTTGTTTGTGACATGTACTTGCATCACGATCGACCTTTGTCATGTACCGAATGCGGTTGCCGTCGATCTATCAAAGTAATCATCTGTCAATAATAGGCACGTACGAAATGAATCTCGACCATTATTCAGGGTCCCTTCACTTTCTAGAAAAGTGTAATTAAGTGACATTTTTCATTGAAGGAAATTGCACTTTTCTATTTTTCTCAAGGAGGTTGAAGCCCCAGCATTTAAATCCAAATTGCACTCCTGTGACTTAAAAAGAATCTTGGTTACATGAGAGTTAGGAAAACCTTTAGTCTATAGGTTCATCTTTGTACGGCTGTCAAGCTAGTACTGCATTATGAATTAGGATCCAATTTAAATAGAAATACAATCCCTCCGTATGTTGACGAGTCCGACACCACCGTGACCATCCATAATTTGAAGATTCGTGCTACACACTTTGTCTCCCAGTAATTTTGCATATAGAAAATAGTAAGAAGCTTCTATTTTACGAAAATTAGCATGTACCCGCAAAAAAAAGATGTGTCGATTGCCGACATATTTGCATACATAGCCTTCTATTTTGCAGGAATCAACCCACATTCTCCCCGGGAAGTTTTATGAATGTTTCATTGACGTTTCACACAGATTTAAATAGAAAATCGCAAAAGGTTTCACCAAAAGTGGAGTATGTTTCCTCGTGAAAATTTATGTGAATTAGAGGCTTTTCTGTATTTTTGTGAAACTATAATCAAAATCGCTGTGTGGAAACTTACGAAGCCTTCCAAGGTAGGGTGCAAGTTCGTAAAATAAAACTAGCGGAACCAAACCGTAGCATAAATCTCAGAACTAAGGGCGCTATATTCCTGGGATATCAACATACGTTGGAAAATCTGGACTTCAACTTGACCTTTGTCACAGCCTACTTGTCGAGTTTCGTCAACAACAAAAAAATGATTCAAGTCTACCTATGTAGCATGCACCATTTCCCCTTTGTTAAATCGTTTTTGCTAAAACTATATCTGCTGATGTAAGAACAAACTTATCATCAAACAAAAAAAGTTCTAGTCATTTGGTAGGATAAGCTTCATGTCAAACCAAACATATAGCCATATAGCCCCATGTAGTTGAGGGGTAGGGGAAAGGAAATCACGGTATGCGGAAGTCACAAAAATTTCGTTCCTTCATTCCCTGGACCACGAGTCCGGGACCCTGTACTATCCGGCACGTTGAATGAATCATGAAATGCTGATTTGATTCGACCAGCCTGATCGAAGGACAGGAGTGTGGCCTGTCAGTTGCCAGTGCCTGAAGTTAACTCTCGAGAACCGTTGGTGCGTATCGCATAACGCCCCCACCACCTGCGAGCGGAGGCTTACGTTCGGGTTCAGCAAAGCAAACCGTTCCAGCCGATCGAGAGAGCGTTTGAGTTTGAGATTCGGAGTCGTGCGATCAATAAAGCTCACTTGATCAGGTGACGACGCCGGCCAAAGCAGACACGGATTGAGATACGTACGTATGTAGATACGACTTGGCCAGTAAGCTCCGAGGGCCGTGACCACTTTATCCCTATTACCTGTCTGCCGGTCAAGTATCAGTTGACGGAAAAGGAGTAGAAAATGGTGCCTACTTGTCGTTCGTTCACGAGTGAGCCGGACGCGCTGACCGGTACGCCTAACACTTCCAGTGTTCAGACACTCTGATCGGTCATCACCACTTCACTCGTCGGTCGAGTTGCTGGTCTGAAGAACTGAATGACCAGCGCATTAGCTTAAACGAGTGAAGCTATGATGGAAAGACATCGCTCAAGCTTTTCTTTAGAAAAAAGATCAAAAAATCATGTTAAGCATGATCACACAAGCAGTTATGACCTCCCATAATGTTTTCTTGCTCCATGTTTTAACAGTGTGCCGAACAATCGTCCAACGATATTGGAGCATACCAAATGTTCGCTCCACATCCATTCCACAAATCTCTTGCTCTTTATCAAACCTATTCTCTTTCTCACCAACTGTTGAAAAGCAGCTGTAGCTGGTGGACTGTGAAAAAGCAGCTGCGGGAAGCAGCTGTTGGAATCTGAGATTTGATGTTTGGTAGGAGTGCTTTTCATAGCTGTTGCTGCTAATATTAAGGATGAAACGTCTAAAATGCCCCTAAATGCTGAGGAAGATGCACAAATGCTGAGGAAGATGTACAAATGCTGAAACGTCTAAAATGCCCCTAATTTTCCCAGGATTTTTTTGATATATTATACGTTTTTTTTTCCGACGTCGTATGCAAAAGTTATTGCGGTTTTACCATTTTTTAAACTTTTTTTACAAAAAAAGTGAAAATTTGAATTTCTTAATTTCTCTGAATAGTAGGTTGCATAACATACAATAATCTGAAAACAATTTTTTTTTGAATTTTCTATCATTTTCTTTTGTATTTTACAAACCAAAAAAAGGCGATCCACCGGGGGGGTGCAGGGTGCGTGGGAGTAAAAAAACTCGGAAAAACCTTTAGTCGCGGTTGGGGACACCAACCGGGACTAAAGGGGTACCCTTTAGTCGCGGTTGGTTTTTTCCGCCGGCTGCATCCCTCCATAGCCCTTGTTACCAACCGCGACTAAAGGGGTACCCTTTCGTCTCGGATGAAGCATTAGTCGCGGGTCGCCTCCGGAACCGCGGACTAAAGCCCCCTTTAGTCGCGGGTCGAATATTTCCGGGACTAATGGGGGTGGACGGAAGCCTCTTTTTCTACTAGTGGGTCAAGCCATAGGATTACGAAGAAAGGAGATCTGCCAAGACTTTTCGCACAAGACAGGAAGATCCTACTCATACACGAACATGACTCCAAAGATGATGTACACCTTATCACTTAAACCCTAAATTAATCCACAACTCGACGAGTCAGAGACCTTCAACTCACCAATTTCCCCCACATGTAATCATAAAGTGTTCATCACATTAGTATAAATCAGAGGCAGGAGTAGGGCTTGATCACATCGACTTGGGGCCCTAACCTAGATAAATATTGTGTCTATCCTTACCTGTTGGCATGGGCATGATTACCATGCAAATAAACATACTCTCACAATCTGCAGGGTACTGCTGTGAAGTTTCTAGTTTCAATTCATCGAGGCTACATATTATTTTTCTTTTGCACTTTGCATTGCTTTACTCCTTGGTATAATTGAAAGCACTATCGTTGTATCTCGTCAAGAAAAAGAAGGGCCTTCGTCTGTTCGAATGACTCGTATACTCTAGAGCTTTGACAAAGGTGGGCTATGATTTGATGTCATCGGTTTCCAGGAAGCGACCTTAGCATGGCCGGTATGATAAAAAAATCGGCTTCTAGTAAGTTACCAACGACATCTTTGGTTAACGAAATAAGGGTGGCTAAGTACCTAGTTAGCTCTCCCACGGGTCCGTCAAGTCCGGAGTCGATCACCTCTCAAATCGATCGTTGTAGATAGTGTGATATACTTGTGATCACCTTTGGCAATGTCTTTTGTGGATAGGAAGATTCGTACGCAAGGAAGGACCGACCAGGGTAGGGAAGTAATTTGAGATTTTCTAGCTGGTGCACCGCGCCCAATGTCAAATCCATTTTGTTTGTGACATGTACTTGCATCACGATCGACCTTTGTCATGTACCGAATGCAGTTGCCGTCGATCTATCAAAGTAATCATCTCGTCAATAATAGGCACGTACGAAATGAATCTCGACCATTATTCAGGGTCCCTTCACTTTCTAGAAAAGTGTAATTAAGTGACATTTTTCATTGAAGGAAATTGCACTTTTCTATTTTTCTCAAGGAGGTTGAACCCCCAGCATTTAAATCCAAATTGCACTCCTGTGACTTAAAAAGAATCTTGGTTACATGAGAGTTAGGAAAACCTTTAGTCTATAGGTTCATCTTTGTACGGCTGTCAAGCTAGTACTGCATTATGAATTAGGATCCAATTTAAATAGAAATACAATCCCTCCGTATGTTGACGAGTCCGACACCACCATGACCATCCATAATTTGAAGATTCGTGCTACACACTTTGTCTCCCAGCAATTTTGCATATAGAAAATAGTAAGAAGCTTCTATTTTATGAAAATTAGCATGTACCCGCAAAAAAAAAGATGTGTCGATTGCCGACATATTTGCATACATAGCCTTCTATTTTGCAGGAATCAACCCACATTCTCCCCGGAAAGTTTTATGAATGTTTCATTGACGTTTCACTCAAATTTAAATAGAAAATCGCAAAAGGTTTCACCAAAAGTGGAGTATGTTTCCTCATGAAAATTTATGTGAATTAGAGGCTTTTCTGTATTTTTGTGAAACTATAATCAAAATCGTTGTGTGGAAACTTACGAAGCCTTCCAAGGTAGGGTGCAAGTTCGTAAAATAAAACTAGCGGAACCAAACCGTAGCATAAATCTCAGAACTAAGGGCGCTATATTCCTGGGATGTCAACATACGTTGGAAAATCTGGACTACAACTTGACCTTTGTCACAGCCTACTTGTCGAGTTTCGTCAACAACAAAAAAATGATTCAAGTCTACCTATGTAGCATGCACCATTTCCCCTTTGTTAAATCGTTTTTGCTAAAACTATATCTGCTGATGTAAGAACAAACTTATCATCAAACAAAAAAAGTTCTAGTCATTTGGTAGGATAAGCTTCATGTCAAACCAAACATATAGCCATATAGCCCCATGTAGTTGAGGGGTAGGGGAAAGGAAAACACGGTATGCGGAAGTCACAAAAATTTCGTTCCTTCATTCCCCGGACCACGAGTCCGGGACCCCGTACTATCCGGCACGTTGAATGAATCATGAAATGCTGATTTGATTCGACCAGCCCGATCGAAGGACAGGAGTGTGGCCTGTCAGTTGCCAGTGCCTGAAGTTAACTCTCAGGAACCGTTGGTGCGTACTGCATAACGCCCCCACCACCTGCAGGCAGAGGCTTACGTTCAGGTTCAGCAAAGCAAACCGTTCCAGCGATCGAGAGAGCGTTTGAGTTTGAGATTCGGAGTCGTGCAGTCAATAAAGCTCACTTGATCAGGTGACGACGCCGGCCAAAGCAGACACGGATTGAGATACGTACGTATGTAGATACGACTTGGCCAGTAAGCACCGAGGGCCGTGACCACTTTATCCCTATTACCTGTCTGCCGGTCAAGTATCAGTTGATGGAAAAGCAGTAGAAAATGGTGCCTACTTGTCTTTAGTTCACGAGTGAGCCGGACGCGCTGACCGGTACGCCTAACACTTCCAGTGTTCAGACACTCTGACCGGTCATCACCACTTCACTCGTCGGTCGAGTTGCTGGTCTGAAGAACTGAATGACCAGCGCATTAGCTTAAACGAGTGAAGCTATGATGGAAAGACATCGCTCAAGCTTTTCTTTAGAAAAAAAGGTCAAAAAATCATGTTAAGCATGATCACACAAGCAGTTATGACCTCCCATAATGTTTTCTTGCTCCATGTTTTAACAGTGTGCCGAACAATCATCCAACGATATTGGAGCATACCAAATGTGCGCTCCACATCCATTCCACAAATCTCCTGCTCTTTATCAAACCTATTCTCTTTCTCATCATTAGGTTTGCGGATTGTCTTCACGCATGTGGTCCATTAAGGATAAATACCATCGAAAAGATAGTCCCTTTGTCATAGTGGTGGATATTGATCTCATAATTCATCGTTCGAGCATTACCTTCAGCAAGTCGAGTAAATACTACTGATCGCTGGAGGACACTAATGTCATTCCGAGAGCCTGCTAGGCCAAAAAAGAAGTGACATATCCAGAGATGTTGAAATGCAACTGCCCTTAAGAATGACCATGCAACCTTCTGCATGGCCATGGTACTGCCATTGCCACTTGAATGGATAGTTCTTCCATTTATAGTGCATGTAATCTATGCTTCTAACATATCAAAAAATCCTTGAGCGGCATTGATTGCAAAGAGTCGAGCAGTGTGCATTTGGTTGCCTCAAGTATACTTCTGCAAATACTTTTTTCCACTTCTTTGCAGAATATATATATTGACTCAAGGCAAGTGCACTTGCTCATGCGAATGTACACATCCACTAGATAAGTGGATGCTCCATACGCGAGCATCCTAATAACCGTAATGAATTTTTGCTAAGAATCGAAGACAAGTTTAACTGTGGCATCCTTCTTCAAGTTGAATAGTCATCATAGCACCTCACTCTGCGCATAATCTTCAGCAAAAACTTTCTTGACATTCGAAAATACGCCAGAAACACGGTTCCCGGAATAATGGATTTGTCCCTTGAATATACTCCTTCCATAGTTGCTCATCGTCGGTCTCTTGATCATGACGCCTCGCCTAGCCCATGTACAGGTTCCCATGGTCATGGACGAGAAGGGCCATGGCTGACAGGATTTCAGCGCATCGTACTGATCCAACGACATGTCGATGACAACGTAGTAGTAAACTCATCCAAACTATCAGCCATGATCTACGACAAAGAAGAAGGTAGCAAGAGCAATGGTACGCATATAGTTGTGCAGCATAAAAATGAACTGAGAGGTCCGAAAAACGTTGTGTTAGACGGCGAGAAATAGAGTCGAACATGTAGTGGGCACCCAGGACCACGGAGGGGTGGTTACCGGGGCATGGACTTCTAGCGCTATGCTTGGCCTCCAGACAATTGCGGTGAGGGGGCCGATCGTGTGCCCAAATCCGCTGTTGCCGGTGACCGCTACGAGGTGGCGGCAGAGGGCCGACATGGATTGGGGAGTTAGGGAAGGTAGGCACAATCGGGAGTGTGGCTTCTTGGTGGTCCCAAGGCGTACAAATACTCGCACCATCTTGTCCACCCGACCGTAAATTCGTGCCTTGGGTTGGGTTTGTCCTAAAACAGAAGCGTACACGAGACAAGATCCGTTGCGGTTGACCGCTAGACCTCGTTTTTTAGGCCACACGGATATCGAGCGATACTAGGAAATGATTTCCCCTAAGCTTGCTGAAGCTTGAAGCCCCAGGTGTTGATCGCTGGAGACGGTTTCCAGAAAATTCGCCGCCGATCCCCTTCTATAGTTTAACCTCCAGTATTTTCGTCTAGTATGTTGTTTTTGTTTCAGATATTTTTGCATCGACTGCTGTCCTTAGTTTGTAATAACTTGAACCTCCGGCTAATGTTGGTTCCGTTGATTTAATTATTCAATTGGAACCGGGGAGGTTCTCCCTGTTGATCTAAAAAAATCTAAAATAACTTGTGTTAGCATTCACTACAGGAATGGTACCATGTGCCGATGGCTGCCGGCCCTCGGCGTAGCCTGGAGAGGCCGTCGGCGTACACTATGCCGAGGGTTGCCGTCGGCGTAGCCCCTCGGGCAAGGTCCACCTCGACAGAGCCCACGCGGCACTCGGCGTAGGCGCGAGAGGCAGATGGCTGGCCCCACACCTCGGCGTACGGGCCCTCGACGTAGCATGCCTAGTGGCGCCGTCCGTCTGACGGATGTCAGGCCTACGCCGACAGCCGTCCCTTCGGTGTACCTCCCCACGTGTCGCTCGTCGACGCGTCCTGGCCTACCTCTACGCTGACGGCCGCCACTTGGCGTACGGGCTAGCTACGCCGACGGCCGCCTCCTCGGCATACCTGCAGCCTCTATGCCTACCCTGCTGCTACGCCGACGGCCAGGCCGTCGGCATAGGCTGACCATTTGGTACTAGGCCCTGCTTATGCCGATGGCAAGGCCCTCGGCATAGAGGCTGCATATTTTTCATTTTTTTGTTTTGCTCGTTTGGCAGCAGCAAAAATCACATAAATTCACATAAAAATTCACAGAAACTTCACACAAGCAAAATACACATAACATGAAGTTCAAATAGAAAATAGACATCTTAGTGTCATAACATCATCCAAAATGTACAGAGTAGTGTCATAGCATGAACTAGAGATACACATCGGACTACATGTCTAGCTCGAGGCCAAAAGCCCTAATGATCTCCTGGGAAAAGCGTATGTCGGAACCGAGCTCGTCACTATTGAACTGAGGCATAGAAGGGTGATATTGCGCTGCAGCAGAAGCTGCAGAAGAACCACCAGGAGAAGTACCGGGGGAAGCACCAAAAGAATGGCCAGGAGAAGGACCACCATGATGAACCGGCGTGATCTCACGCCCACCCTCCGAGGCATGATCAAAACCCTGGTTCCCGGAACGTCCGTTCCCTACATACATGTTCCCTAGATGTTAGCACCTTGCGAGTCAAAGGAAATCTGTAACCAATGGTTTGGCGAAGAACTTACCGGTGTCACTTCGTAGTATGTCACAGCGAAATTTTCCCTCGATGGCATCAATGATGCCGGCCCTAACTCCACTCTATGTCCAGTTTGAACGGCCATCATCATCGCATGCAAGATAGTTTACATGTTAGGCTTTGCAGAAATAAAGCATCAAACTAGGGGAAAGTAGAACTTATCATCATTTGCAAAAATAAAGGTTCAAACTTACATTTACATACGTCATGTAGTCATGGAACACCGACTGGCGCTGCTGAGAGGACACCTGATATTCTTCATAAATGGTCGCGAAGGCTGCCTTGAAGCCAGGCTACAATTTCATAAACAATGAACCTTGTCAGCACTTAGCCATGCATGAATGAAAGTCGGAAAGACGATGAAAATAAGAAAAACTTACATCGTATGTGGGTCGTCGAGGCGGGATAGGGGGTATGCCTTTGGTGAGGCCCGCCTTGAGACGCGTGAAGGTAGTGGTGAGGGTATGCTTGACCTTTGTGCTAACATCTTGAAACGGCCATGCGGCAACCCTCCGGAAGACAGGACCAACGACTCCTTGTCGATCTCCGCGCTCATGGGGTCATCCACCTCCGGGTGACGATGCTTCACCATCGTGCAGTAGTTCTTGGCGTCCTCGACGTAGGCGTCGAAGTACTCGGGGAGCGAGGGCTGAGGCTTCGAGAGATCGGGCTTCTTCATCTGCATCTTGTTACATACCTAGATGTCAAGAATATCCTCTCGGGTTCTGCCTTGGCCCTCTGCATCGCGAAAAGAAATGTTACACGTATCAAGTATGAACTTGACAGAAAATAAATGTACACATACAGTCTTCCCCTCTCGTAGCGCTCATAGTTGCGGTTTCCCGCGCAGTGTGTGCCACCACCGCCTCGGTTCTCCATGTTCCGCCTCGTCACGGCTGCAAAGTCCTCGTCCTGTCTGAGCCACCTCATGCTAACCACCTCCTCTCATTCGTCGGCATGCGGCTCAGCCCACTCGGGGATAATCTGAAAATGCAATACTCAACTCAATATAATATAATTGCAACTTAGCAGCAATGTAGAATCTCATTGATATTTTACTCGCCGACATGTAGTTATCCACCGTCATCGCGTACTGGAGCTTAGGATTCTTACCGACAATGTCTTCCTTCTGGACCCCCTCGCCTCTCTGAGCCATGACTAGCGGCTGTGACCTTTTGGTTGTACCATACCTGCGGTGTCAACTTCTGACAAGCCCGCCGCAAAGTCATCTTCGCCGTCTCCTCATCCTCGGCATAGACCTAGGTTGTGACGTCATCTGGCGGGAGGAAAAAGAAAAAATAGGGTGGCTATGCCGTCGGTGGCTCTCGGCGTAGGCCTGGCGCCGTTACAGGGACGTGAGGGCATGGCTGGGCTGGGCTGCGTGCTCAGGCCTACGCCGACGGCCAGACTTACGCCGAGGACCACCATCGGTGTAGCCCAGTATACGCCGACGGCTTCTGTACGCCGAGAGGTGGGCTGAAGGGCTCGGCTGGCCGGCCCGTACGCCGACGGCCTCGATATTTGGCCATCGACGTATGGCATGGCCGTCGGTACCTCATGTCATTCCTGTAGTGGTTTGCTTGTTGGGGAAGGCTCTAGAGTTATGCTCGTTCCAAATCTCACCTCCCGACATCATATGGTCCACCAACTCGAAATGGCGAGGCTCGTCCATTGACCCCGACATTCACCCAAGGCAATGGGCGGGGCTCTAGAGCATGTAGTTGCGGCAACTCATCTAGAGCATGAATACGGGGATCTGGATGACATATTATTTTTACAGGGAGATCGTTGCAGCTGAGATTGATCTCACGGAAAGTATGTAGCTAGTGACGGTAGGCACAAGTTCTTACGGATGCGGGACAAAAAAGAATCAACAATAGGCGGGCTGGGAATAGCTGCCTAGCGGCATCAGTGTACAAGTCGTGCAGAAGAAAGACCACGCGCATTATCGATCGTAAATGGGATGGATATCGGCGCGTTGACTCAACAAGCCTGAAAAGAAGCGAGCTGCATGCCGTCTCGACAAGGATACGACAAAGCGAACAACCGTTCCCTTTCCTGTCCCCTGCCGACGACTTCCAGTTCCAGCACCATAGTCGCGTGGCGCTCGCTGCGTACTTGATAGAAAAGATTAGAAATACTTCAGCACTTCACGTTATACCTCTAGACCATTTTAGTTCTTAGACGTCGAAATGGTGTCCTTCTCGAGTACTTCTTGTGGCTTGTGGATCCGGATCATTATGGAGCTTCATCGATGGTTATCTTTTCTTCTTCAACTCTAAAACGGATGTGGTTTTTAACTTGTCCGGCGACTTTTCGTTCGCAACCAACAACGTCAGTCTGACCGACTCACGAGTAGCGGTAACATGTTGTTGATACGGTCTAAAAGTTGAAGACGAAGAATATCTCAAGAATTTCGTTGTAATTTTATTTTTTGTTGAGGTGTTTTATATTGTTCCATGTTTCTCTTAGTGACAATGTCCATTTCGCAAAAAGGTGAAACGTGGAATAATGTGTTGGCAAAGTCTTAAACTCAAGTTCTTTTAGCTCTAATAATATACTCCCTCCCACCAAAAGTGTCTTAGCTTTGCAAAAAATTAGATGGATCTAGACTTTAATAGGTAGATACATACAACTTTTAACTAAGTGGAGACACTTTTAATGAAACAAAGAGAGTATATTAAGACTGCCTCATAGTGGGGATAACATAGGTGGTAACATCATATATCTCAAGGTATTTTGTTGACATAGCATGACAATAAATGAATAAAGAGAGTGGAATGGTAACTAACTATGTTATCATAACATCACAACTTTCAAAACAATATGAGTCTACAACATAATTAATGACACATTACATGAAACTATATCTAAGTTACTACCCACTATAGAGATAGTAACTTAAACTAGTAACATGACATATGTTACTAGTCTAAGTTACTTACCACTATGAGAGCAATTCCAATAGTGTAGCCAGCTGCGGGCTATATGTCAAGTGGCATGTCATCTATAGCCAGCTTAGAGTCAATATATACAACAGTGAGCTATAAGAATGTAGTACTTTATCAATGTATGACCCACCTTTCACTCTCACAAAATGCCTAGGAGCACGTGCTAGAGCTGGCTCTTGCATAAGGGCATCTCCAGCGGCGCGACGCAAACGGCCGCTAAGCGACCGTTTGCGTCCGCCGTGACCGGAAATGCGTCTGGGGCCTGTTCCAGCGGGGCGACGCAAAGTGACCGGGCCGTCCGCGGAGACGCAAACCTGGCCCAAATATGCGCCAGGTTTGCGTCTCGGCGGACGCGCAAAGTGTCCGCTCGCTTCCCCACCGGGCCCGCCTGGCAGCGAGTCTGCATCGAGGGCATCGATTCAGGCGGTCAGCGCTTCCGCGTCTGCGCCGCAGCCTTCTCCATCAATGGCGCGGCTGCCTGTTCTGCGCGCGCACTGGCGGGCGGCGGCTGGGCTTCTGCGGCGCCTTCAATGGCATCGTATCCCGCCACAGCCGCAGTACTGGGCGCCTCCACCGCTGCCACAGCCGCAGTACTAGGCCCCTCCACCGTTGCCACAGCCGCAGCCTCCTCAACCTCGAGCACCGGCGGCGGCGCGCCCGGCGTACGCTCCCCCGGATGCCAACTAGCCTTGGGTCGTACCGGAGCTCATCGTGCTCGACAGCGACGAGGAGCAGCACAGCGGCGAGGAGCAGTAGGCGTTTTAGGTTTATTTTTTAAGTACGTAAAACTATGTTTCATGTTTAAAAAAAAGGATTCGTCCTAAAAAAATGCGTCGTGTCGCTGGAGCCACCCCCGACGCAAACGGACGCACGGTTGATTTCGACCAAAAGGATCGACGCAAACGGACGCGCGCGGACGCTAAAATGCATCGCGCCGCTGGAGATGCCAGCCTAAATTAATGTACCAATCAACTGAATCAAAAGTGGTCTGAGGCTATGCAATACTCCATATGTCAGCGACATCTAGCACCTTGCGCCGCCAAAACCGACTAATAAGGAAGAAACGGCACGAGCGTCACGGTTAGTTTGACCCTGTACCGTATGTACGTCCGGTCCGGGCAACCGAATATCCGTAGTGCCGCCGTGAATGATGTACGTGCACGGGTTGCATTGCTCAGCGTCGACCGACGTACACTACCAACGGTGCGAAACGAACCAGTGCGTACGTGTACCTACGACCGCTGCCTTTCTGATTCATCTTATCCACTCGCTCTTAGCGCTTTTGTTTTGCTGTAAAAGAGCTTAGCCAATTACTGTAAGAAGGGTCACGTGAAGTTAGTTAACATGCGCCTCCTTCTTTCTAGGCTAGCTCTACAGCACATAAGGTTTTAAGGTGGGATCCTGGTGAGATCTCACTTTTAGTGTATTTTGCTTATTCTTTTTTATTTTTTGGTGTTAAAATTTACACTAGAAAAAACAAAATGTACTAAAAGGAAACTTAGGTGGAATCCCACTTAACACCCTACGAGCACATGCATGAGCTGCATTAATTCATATGCGGTGGGTACATGTTACAAATAGGACCTTTAAAGAACATAAATTCCACACTATCCTAGAAATTTACAAAAATGACCCAAAAAATAAAAAGCTGAACGCAATCAAGTCCCTGGTCCTCTTCTCCACCGCCGTCGAGATCCCGTCGCCGGCCATCTTGCCTCCACCGGGGACAACCACATGGTTATGGTAGAAGAACTCCAGCCGGAATCTTCATAGAGGGCCTCCAACAAGGAGGTTGAAAGAATGCAGGTTGCAGCGCTTGGAGGGGCCGCTTCTTCGGCCAGAAATCATGGAGGCGAAGGCCACCATATATGACACTCCATCTTGCAGCACAAGAACTCCCCATCATCTTTCCGTTGTCCCCGTAGAGACGCTAAGGCGCCGCTTCCCCTCGGCCACCAAGGCCGGCCAGAAGCTGCTTCAAGGCGTAACTACAGCGCACCCAAAGATGGACCAAAACCATGGCCTTATTCCAGGAGACGGCGCACTTCCTCATCGCCCTCATCTCCAACCATTGGAGCCGGAGCAAGCTGAAGAAGACCAGAAGAACGCACCAGATCTGGCCAAACCAATCCATCACACCGCTCCAAACTGCCGGCATAACACCAAACAGCCACGAGGGTAACACAAACCCTAGACTACTATGTACATCATGTACTCCACTCTCTCTACCATGCCCACCGCATGAGCTGCTTGCCTGCTTCATTGGCAGATTTGTTTACATGGGTAATATCAAAACTAGCAAAAAAATCCTAAGCTCTTTAATTTGTTGACAAATACTAGTAATTTTTGATCTACCAGTTCTTGCTTCCTTGACGAAATTGATAACTTCCAGAGCATGCGCTAGCCGAATCCCCTCACGCACTGCTTCCGCCTCCATGACCAATGCATTCGCTGCTCTGTCAAACTATCTTGCCTGGGCTATCCGTTGTTTACCGGAGTGGTCACGAATCACCACACCAGTGGTAGCACCGTCCATAGAATCCGATCTAAAGACAGCGTCGACATTGATATTGACTGTATCAAGGTTCGGTGGTCTCCAAAGTGCAACCTCTTTTGTGGGTTGAAACTTCTTTTCCTTCCCACTCGCTCTTGTCCTTAGCTTCCGTGTACCTGCGTGCAACTCCCTGTTGGGTTTTCTTTTCTTCTCACCTGGAACATTGCTAGGCCTGGATGATAAGCATCAGGCTGTCAGTGCTGGTGAAGTTTGGCATCGGTAAACAGGTTGTCGTCCAAGAATACGATTCGATCTGGCCGCTTCTTTCACGGCCGGGCCGTCTTGTCTTTCCATCCACCACCGTCCAGGTTCGAATTGCCTCAACTGTCACCACACATTGCCCACACTGCCATTTCCATCTTGGAAATTGGAATGGGTGGCTCTCCAATTTCCCCTAGCATACCATCATAAACAAGATGAGTGTGAGGCTGATGCCATCCGTTCGTTTCCCAGATGCCCAGAATTTATGCTGTTTCCGCCAAGAAGCTTCCTTGCTGGCTGCTGCACACATCCCGGGTTCTTCTATCTTCTCCGGCGAGGCGACCGTTCTGGACGTCGCCATGGGGAATATAACGAGGCCGAAGACGCCCCGTCAACTGTGCCGTTTCTACAGACTCCGGCCCACAAAGGCACCAACTAAGCGCGCACGGCCTGCTGCGGCTTTACCCAGGCCGATCGATGCGCCAACTCCTATCTCCCGGCCCATTGAGCCGGAGGGATAATCCTATATGGGCTCCTGGGAGCTCCTATTGAGCGCTCGTTGCGTACGTTAGGGGTACAACGCTCGAAGCGCCGTTTCGCGTGGGCCGGCCTATTAGAGCATCTCCACTCGTTTGGAGACCCCGGGCTGAATTCCGGACGAACTTAGCTCCGGATTAGATCAATTTTTGGCATAGGGGTCAACAAACTTCCAGCCATGTGCACCCCACGCCGAGCTGCTCATGAGGTGTTCGACCACTGACAGTGGCCCAGCGTGCGTGATTCGCTCCATCTGGAATCCCCGGGAAGACCCCGGGGAACCGGGGTTGGCGTGGGGAGTCCGGACGAAATAAGCTCAAATCCGGACCAAAACGAGGAATCGGGGGCCTTACTGGGCCTTTTTCGCCGTCCAATGAAAAAAGTGGTCCTAGGGGGCTTCTCGGGGAGACGAGTGGAGATGCTCTAGCTAACTCGCCCCGATCGGTTCCTACTATGCTTTATTCATTTTCCTTCATAAAACATCATGTTTTCTGTACGATCATTTTCCTTTGAAATATTTCGTGTAAATAAAATATTAGGATTTCAAAATGTTCAATTTTAAACATGTTTAGATTTTGAAAAATTGTTCAAATTTAAAAACGGCTAGATTTTAAAATTGTTCGAATTTAAAAATGTTTATATTTTAGAAACTATTTGGATTGAAAAAAAATATCAAATTTGAAAACATCTAGATCGTGAATTTTTTTCAGATTTACTAAATGTTTATATTCAAAAAAATATTAATATTTTAAAATTGTTCAGGTATGAAAAATGTTAAGATTAAAAACTTCTAGATTTTGGAAATTATTCAGATTTAAAAGATGTTTATATTTTCAAAAACATTTAGATTTTAAAAATTATTTGGATTTGAAAAAATCAATTTTAAAACGTTCATATTTTGAAAAATTGTTCTGATTTGAAAGTGTTCATATTTTAAATACATTCATATTTTGAAAAATTGTTCTGATTTGAAAATGTTCACTTTAAAAAAGTTAATATTTTGACAAACTTGTTCACATTTGAAATTTGTCCATATGTTGAAAAAAATCATATTGAGAAAAAAAACATCACAAAATGAAAAAGAAAACAGAAAAGCGGAAAACCGAAAAAATAGAAAACCAGAAAAAAAAATAGGGAAACGGTCTCAGAAAAACCAGAAGAAACCCCGACCAGAAAATTCTAGAACATTCCTACAAGGGGAATAAACCAGGATGTCGGATTCCTACGGGGCTACGCATTTGCTCGCTAATGGATGCAAAGAGCGTTAAATAGGGATTGCATCATATATGACGCTCACTACTAGGTCGCCACGGACAGGTGCCACACACCCTCTAACCCAATGGATGTTAATTAGGCCCATCTGGTAAACACCTTTTTTCTTTTTTTTCTTTTTTCTACTTAGAGTTCTATTTTTTAAAACTAATGTTTCTCTGTTTCTTTTCATGATTTCAAAACTTTTCAAAATTTTATGTATATAGAATTTAGCAATGTATGATTTTAGATTTTTTCAAAATATGAAAATTGTTCAATATTCAAAATTTATTTAAAATTTGAAAATCGTCCAAAATCTGTTCGAAAATTCGGAAATCGTTCAAATTTCGAAATTCGTTCAAATCTCGAAATGCGTTCAAAATTCGAAATTCGTTCAAATCTCGAAATGCGTTCAACTTTCAAAATTAGTTTAGGGAGGCGATTGCGGGCCGGCCCAACCACAACACTAGCCCATATTCTTCCCAACGCTAGCCTTCTTCCGACCGCACGGACCTACTCGGGGGCTCCTATTTACCGAGCTGGTCGGTGCCAGCAACCCACCGCACACCCCCCAGAGCGTTTATGGGCTCGGCCCATTAAGCGGATCGTCCACACACTTCAGGCGGGAGGCACTGGGCCGGCCCAGTAACATTTCTCTCCTTTCTTTCTTTTTTCTTCTGCTATTTCATTTGTGTTTTGCTGAATATGAACAAAATTTGATCTAAACTTTCTGAAAATTTGAACAAATTTAGAGTCTGAACATTTTTCGAATTTCAATATTTTCGTATTTAAAATATATTGAACATATTTCAAATTTGAACGGTTTTCAAATCTAAACGGTTTTCAAATTTGAACGGTTTTCAGATTTGAACGATTTTCAAATTTGAACATTTTTGAATTTAAACATATTGTTTATATTTTCGCATTTGAATTTTTTTTGAACAGATTTTAAATTTGAACGGTTTTCAAATTTGAACGGCTTTCAGATTTGAACGGTTTTCAAATTTGAACATTTTTTAATTTAAACATTTTCTCAATTTGAACAATTTTAAAAAATAAAAAAATTCGAATCTGAAAACATATAAACAAAACAGAAAACAGAAAATAGAAAAGAAAAACAGAAAAAGAACCCAGAAAAGAAAAAAGAAAAAGGAAAAACGAAGTACTACAGGCTAAACAGACATAAATGGGCCTGGCCCATACCCGACCAGGGGGTGTGCGGTGGCCGGTAGCCACCGACCTGGTCGGTGTATAGGTTTCGCCGACCTACTCGATCCCCCGCCACCGCAGGTCTAACCTGCTTGAACCAGGATTGCATCATTCATGGCGGAGAACGCTGCAGAGTTCATGGCGAATCAAAGGAAGGGTTGCATCATCCATTAGCAACGTAAATAACTAGCAGCATCCTTCGGGTGCATCATGAGAGGCTTCATCGCATCGCCGGGTGCCCGTGCAGGCGGAAGCTCCTATGCTTCTTCGTTGTCGGTGTTGAGGTTGACGATGCTAGTCACTTCTCTAGCGGCAGGTGCTCGTCAACAAAGTGGTTGAACGCGGCCTCTTGCTACTCAAGAAAGAGGGCCGGCATGTAGGCTCTACCGGCGTCGTACTGCAGCCACATCGCCTCCCGGTGCCTCCTTCGGAAGACTACGTAGCCGATTTCTTTGCCCTTGGGCAGCCGCAACACCGAAACCCTATCCAGGCTGATGCCTAAACCCTTTGGCACCGTTACGTTGGGCGACAAGAGGATGCCATACTTGGCGAGTTGGGTAGCCTCGTGCTAGTCCACCCATTCCGAGTCCATTGTGTCGGCTGGACATAGGGTTCCAACTACTGGTGGTTTGTGGAGCAAGCATGCCAGGGAACGGCAATGGCGATGGATGTGTGAGCACGGGTGCGTGGGGTTGCTTGGATATAAAAGGACCGTATAAGCATATTGATGGCGCCATAGAAGGCCATCCGTCGACACTTTGGCGCAGCCATGAGTCGAAGCGACGTAGAAGGGGAAGTGGTGCAGGCGTCGAAGCGGTACAGAATCGTAAGCCGGGCAGGTGGGCGAAGCGGCACAGGTTTGGAAGCGAAAGAATGCGCTAACCAGCCACCATGCGGGCCCAAGGAGACAGAACACGGACACACGCAATTCGAACCCAAATTTGAGCCACGACAATCCAGCTATTTTGCGTCAGGCCCTGTCCGCCCATTTTTACATCGCCAATGAAAATGCCCTAACTATGATATTGACTGGGACGTTTTGTAGATGCTATAGGAACATGATTGGTTTTGTTTGTAGTACACATTCATATTAGGTTTGACAAACCTAAATTGTCTTACTGTCATATTTTGCAGAAGGCTTTCATCTGGTTCAGTTAGATGTCAGTAGCTTACTGCTCAACAAACTGCTCCTTGATTTATTTTTTATAACCTAGACCTATTATTCTTAATTCAGAATCATTCCCAGAACTTCAGGTACAACTTATTAGAGATCTAAACCACGTCGACACAGTGACAAAAACGATTATGGTTCTAACACAGTAGGCCCGATATAACTACTAGGAGGGAATGGCATAAAACCTCATAGTAGCACCAAAGGCCTCACAGGTTTCATGGCAAGCCCACATGCTAATAAGATCCTCCTAAAAGCAGACCTGACATTATAACATCCCTACAGACTGCTTGTGAAACAGTTGTTCTTGCATCTATGCAACATTCATAAGGAAGAAGAGATAACATAAGCTAAAACCTAGCACCACTCTTTGGTGAAATGCAGGGACTATGCAGCAGCCGGCTTCGTGCTCCTGGAGGGAGTCCTCTTTGGATGATCCTGGCTCCGCAAGATGGCGCTGTCGGATGAGTCCGAGCTGCTCCGCTCCCCGGTCAGCCCTTTGCTCGACAGCATCTTCCCGAGAACCTTCTTTGGTGTCGCGCCGCCTTTCACCTTGCCATTGGTGGTGCTCTTGCTGCTGCCGTGGCTCTTTTCAGCGCTGTCACATTTGTCTAGCTTTGTAGTCTTCGACAGACTGAGTTCTTCCACCGCTATGACTCCATCCCACTCATCTTCAGTGTTCGTTGTGGCTCCTGACCTTGAGCTTTCGTAGGAGCCGATGCAGATGCTGTCAGCTCGGACGGTTGCTGCTGCGGAAGCCCTTGTCTGCTCATGGTATAGAACCTGAACCACAGTTCTCAGAGGCAGACGCTCGTTCTGGACAGCGTGAGCGCATGCATCAGGTGACAACTTCTTGCAGTCCATGAGGCAGCAAAGTTTCTTTTTGTCGCTCTTGCTTAAGCTTGGGTGCTCCTGCTCAAAATTCGAAAGGGATTATGTTATTTATCAAACAATACTAGAACCGTGAGAAATAAGAAATCTATATGACATTTATATATTATAATTGCTATGACAAACATGAACACGGAAGATTTTCAAAACCAAAACCAGAACAGCAGTTCAAACGCATTGGGATTATATGATGAACGATGCACAAGAAAGTACTTCAGTGTGCGAAGTACATTCATGTGATGAATTGTGTGACATTTGGTTGCTAGAGTACCTTCAGATACGTGTCAATGGCTCGGTATAGCCCATCATGGAACGGCCTTGAATTGCCTGAAACTGCTTCAGCAAGATGAATGAACTTCAAAACAGGGGTATTTGGGTCCTTTGCAACTTCGGTGAGATATCCATCAACAACTTTTGCTACTGTAATCATAGATGCGCTAGGTGCTTGGACATGACCGTTCAATTCAGCATTATGTTTCTGGGCATTTTTGCAGTCTTGCCTGACATACTCTTCAACAATGCTAAGGATCATGTCAATGTCATAAACAGTTGTCTCTCCATCGACTGTAGGAATGAGAAGATCTGACACGGATGCTTCATCCAGTTGTCGCCCAATGCGCTTCACAAGCTCTTTCCTGCACATCTCTCCACACTTAAGCAAATTGGTTGCCCTGAGTAGCTTCAGCAGGAAGCTGCATGAGACTGAGCCTTTCTCTGATGGCAGCAAGCATGTGATGGTAACTAGCATCGCTCGGACCTTTGCATCACCATGTATCATTGAGACCTTACTTAACGACGGGAGCTTCTTGTATGTGTATGCCTTGATTGCCTCACCGATAGCCTCCTTTGGCACCATACCCATTGTCTTGATTGCTGTTATGACTTGCTTGTAGGAATCAATGTCGAGATCTGTGAGATCCTCAACCCACCAATCCTTTGGCACAGACTGCTGCTTCTTGACTCCGTTCCATTGCGAATCGAGGTCATTCTCAGTTGGGAGCTTCTTGCGATTGTACGTATACGACCATTCAACCTTGGAAGTGTCAGCAGAGGCTTTTGAAGCAATGGAGTCAATGCAATGGCTAACCAGCTTGAGATCCTCTGACCATGGTAAATGAGCCTTTGTAGTTCCAAGAACAATAATAGAGTCTTTCCAACTCCTGAATATGCATGAGCTGAGGAAGACATCAATCTTGTAAATTAGATTACCCTTGTCGACGGTTTCATTCATCTCCAAGTACTCCGCAGCACAGCGAGCAGCAATAACATTGTAGGCATTAAGTGTGACAACCATGCCATAGCAAAACTTGGCACATAACTCAAAAGCTTTTGGGCCACCAGGAATGTCATGGATGTGGATATCAATATTTTCATCACCAGTAGTTGGGATCAACTTCTGAAAGCGAGCACACTTGGATAGAAGTGGAAACTGCATGGATGGATCATGTAAGTCAGAAAAAACATAGGTGCACAGTATGGGAGAAAAGATAACAGCACATTTAATCTAAAATAAAATAACATCATAAATGCAATTAAACAATACATTGCGAGAACTCCTAACCATAAACAGAAATATTACTTGAGAGCCGCGGTAGCAAATAAACCAGAACACATGATGTGATAAAAAAATGCACTTGCTCTAGTTATAAGGGTTTTCATCATCAACACAGGCAAATAAGTTGGTAACCAAACATCAAAAAAATACTAGGCCATGACCTTCTGAAGAGAAGTGACTTGCTTACCTTGTGAAGGTGAAACTTTGTAGTCCCTAGACGAACAGTGATATCGCTCACCAATTCAGAATCCACAATACTGCAAGAACAAATAATTCTAATATGAGAATAACCAAAACAAACAACTAAAAACATTTGATTTCTTGGAAGGAGCACTTGATCCACATTTGTGCTGCAGAATTCTTTTATGCGATAAATGGATGGCATACTTGTCTATTTCATTGAGACCACGTTTTTTCTCGATATGGGAGCATAGCTCCGGCCTCTGCATCAATAGATGCACACAGCCATGTCCTTTATTAAAAAAGATGTCCAAATGGAGACCACGTTTAACAAGATGGCCTATCATAAGATGGGAAGTACACAAAATGAAAAATCATGAATATTATTGGATGAAAACTAGCCATCTATACATTTTTGGGAAGGGATATACTCAACATTGCACTGAGAAATAACAGTGTACACTTAGAATATGCTCTAAATGAAGAAAGAATAGCTCAAAAAGGAGAAACTTTAAATGAAGCACCATTGTAATATCACTTTAATGTTAGAGTGTACACATTTAGATGTCAAAGAGTATGGATCTCTTTAGGTGGGCACTTTCAAATCATGCAGTTGTATCTTCACACAGACTCTACAAATCATGAGCATTCCACTCTAACACAGGCTGAAGTAGACAGCATTGAACTTGGGGTAGTCTAAGATTATATTAAAGGTACTAGTGTGGATCCCACAAACAAACTATGCACATATCATGGATAAGATAGGTTACACTACCCATATGAACATGCAAAAGAAAATAAGTAGTAGTTTGAACCGGCAAGGAGCTTAGAAGCTGGAGAAATATAGAATTATCCAAACTAAACAAGTGACTGAGCTGTTTGCAATTTGTTTTCATTTTATTAGCATTTTATGGTCTCAAAAAAGGGACTAATTCATATGTGCAAAACAGATCTTTCAGAGATGGAGAAATGAAGAAAAGTGACATAAAACCGGTTACTTTTTGGATCATACTCTTACGTAAGAGTAGTTCAAACAGTAAGATGGTAGTATGCAGATCAGAAAGGCAGGAAAAAACAGAAACAATGCACAATAGCAGGGTAAACTTTCAGAGATGGAGAATGAAGAATAAACTGGCATAAATCCGGTTACTGTTTGGATCATGGTCTTGCTTAAAAGTAGGGAGCAGTAAGATGGTGGTATGCAGATCATGAAGGCAGAAAAACAAAAGCAATGCACAACAACAAGGTAAAGGAACATGCAAGAGAAGAGATGGATGAATCACCTGACTTGGCTCCCATCATCCTGAAAGGTGTCCGGATTGGATCCAAGCTTCATGAACTTCATCCTGAACCAAAGACTTGAAGGACGACCAGCTTAGAGCAGCTTGTCTCACTTCTCACAGAGGCCAATGCGGTCACACAGAGACCAGAGCACCACTAGAAGAAGAAGAAGAACAGCAACGGGTCCAGAGGGCAAACAGCAAGTACAAGGAACAGAAGCAAGTTGACAGACACCCTCTAGGCAAGGCCGGTGGGCGGTGGCTGCTGCTGGCAACGGCGGAAGGAAGATGGAATATTGCAACGTGCCCTGGCCGGCCCGGGAGAGATCGTTGGTACAACGGAAACAAAACACAAAAGAAATAGGGCAGGGCAGGGGCAGGGGCCGGCCGGTCCTTGAGGCACACTCCACCCCGAGCCTACTTATGCGGGCCGGTGTTTGCCGCTGCCGTAGACGGTGGAGGAGCACAGGCACCTCAGGGGGAGTAAACAATGGAGCTGGGGAAGGGAAGGGACACCCACAAAGCACAAAGCTGACACAGCCCCACCTCCCCCCGATTTGTTAATCCGCCTGTCCTAGCTCCTTGATCTGATGGAGGATTTGTTTATATAACAGGAGGAAGATGGTGGTTTCTTCAGTTCACGCGCGCCGGTAAGGTAAACCGAGAAAATCACGCAGGCAGGATCTTGTGTCGAACGCGCGCGGCATCGATCAGCATAAACAAGCAGTCCACATTCCTCCCCCGCGCCGTATCTTATCTTCTCCCCTTGCAAATCTCTGCAGAAACAACGGGAGAAACAGGGTGGGGTTAGTAGTTTTATAAGCTTCGGAGCAGGAGTCGACACCGCGCGCGCGCGCGCGTGGTTTTCTAATGCAAATGGGGAGGCAATGATGCAGAGACCGGTAAACCACTTGCTCGCTCCGGTCTAGCTTGTGTTTGTGTGGGAAGAGAGAATCTTACCAAGATGCCAAGATCTCGCAGTGTTGTGCTTGGGCGAAGCTTAGAGAGATACTACTATGCAAGAGGGAGGAAGAAACTGATTAAAAAGCCATCAAGACCACCAACACAAAGTGACAGCGGCCATGAGGGAGCATGTGGAGACCTCCTCTCTTATAGCAACCAGAGGGAAGGCGACGAGACGAAACAGGGGTGCTCTACCTCTGCTACCCAACAAAGCGCGCAAGAACAAACGGCGAGGCAATCAAATTAAGGCGGGCACCAGCCATGACCCGAGAAAGAGGAACAGTGCGGGACAGACCCACCCCCACTCACCCCAAAGAAAATCAAAAACCGCCACCACCAAGAACCGCTCTGGCTCTGCTCTGCTCGGGAAGAAGAGCGAGCGGGTGCGGCCAAGATGCAGCACAACAACAAGTGTGCGCGCGCATGTGCCCGTGTCTTTCTGTCGAGCACCTCGCCCTGCCGCCGTGGTGCGTGTGCGCGTGATGGTGTTGGGAGTGAGAAAAGAGAGACCTTGCTTTTCTCTGCTTGCAGGTGTCCTTCTCCTCCTCCTCCTCCAATGGCAGCACCGAGGAGCGAGTCGGGCCGGCCGGCGTGCCTCCTCAAGTACCCACACGGCCACACCACCACCACTACTCTCTTTCCCCTCACAATGCAGCAGCAGCGCTACTGTGAAACGAAGTGATGCAGCAGCAGCAGCAACAGCAAAAGCGAATGAGGAAGAGGCTCACCGCAAGTGTCCAAGGAAGAGAGAGGCAAGGGAGCAGCGGGTGCTCGGACGGAATGCTTTCCTGCCGGCCTCGCCTTTGAGGGAGCCGAGCTGATCGATCGATCGATCGATCGCTTTTGGGGTTTTCTCTGTTGGTTCGTTGCGCCCACACTACTCACCCAGCTGTGCTCCTTTCAACACAGCAGAGGAGGGAGAACAGGGGGAATAGAAAGCTCTCTTGCCCGCGCGTAGTCCTCCGCCTGCTGCAGGGTGGTGCTGGTGATGCTGCTCCTGCTCCCGCTGCCTCGGCGCCTTTTTCGCAACGCTGCTTTTTTTGGCAATACAGTACATACGTATTTATGGTACAGTATGGGCCTTCCTCTTTTACAGCGTAGACTGCGAGCATAGCCCATGCAGAAATTGTTACTCGTAGACGTTGCCAAGCGTATGAGCCATTAATTTTGGATATCGGCTTATACCCTCATAACTATAGGTAAGAGCATCCAAGGACTATGCTAGTATGGCAAATATGAACTTCAAATATAAGTATAGGCCAAATGAGGAAATAAATATTAGTGTATTGT
Organism: Lolium rigidum; assembly: GCF_022539505.1. Taxonomy (NCBI): domain Eukaryota; kingdom Viridiplantae; phylum Streptophyta; class Magnoliopsida; order Poales; family Poaceae; genus Lolium; species Lolium rigidum. The sequence goes on along the minus strand of NC_061510.1, from coordinate 63,745,692 downwards.
CATTTGTAAGATAAGACATCTATTAAATCACATTGGAAAATGGAATAACTTTAATGCTGTGTACTTTTTTTGTAATTTTATTCCAATCTTTTTGCTAGGTTACATTACATGTCAAAGGCAAGGTATCGATTGTAACTAAAAATATGCGCATATTATATGTACAGTGATGATTGATTCTCTGATTGTTTTGAACTAATACACTCATTGTGATTAAAAAAGACTATGCTAGGTTCATATCCGATTTTATAGTGAAGATGCATATCAAGTGCGCCACTAAGGTGGAGGCTGTGCTCGGCCATGTGGCGTATGAGGCCATTAGATCATCTCCACGGCGCTCCCGAAAATGTGTCAGGCAACCCCAATACGGTGGTCGCTTTGGTGGTGTATGGACACTAGTCCGAACCGATGGTGGCAGTTGCCTCAACCGGCCTCCCTCTTTCATATTTTGCACTCACAACTACTCAACTGGATCATCTTGTGCGAGGTGGTATTGGTTGATGGTTGTAGAAGTGTTGTTTTTGTTCTTACGATCTACATCTAGGTAAATAAACAATAGCAACGATGAATAGTTCTGATTTTATTCGAATGGGGATTTTTTTCCTAGTACATCTTCAATATGTTGTGTGCGTGTGGTGACAATACCAATCTTCCAATCAATAATCCTTTAAAAAAATCAAACTATGTAAAGTTTGATCAAGGTTTTAGAATAAATTATAAACATATGCATTACAAAATCAATAGCGTTAGATACATCATGATGTATATTTAAATCATATATATAATATTATAGTTTTCAATAGTTTTTTTATACATTTGTGAAAGTTTATTTAGCTTGAGTTTACCAAAAGAAAGTCAGATTAATTGGAACGGAGGGAGTAGAAGTACAACGAAGAGACCGTTGTAAATGAATGTACTGAAATAATACTCTTAAATGTTTATGAAAGAAGAGAATATGATGTCTTGAACACGGTTAAAATACCCAGCATGCAGCTTTGGCAGGAATGGATGATGTAATGTATGGCATCGTAGTACGTACTCCATGGCAGATTCACCAAACGGCATGCAGTCATCCATGTACTCCCTCCCACACCTAGGATTCGCATGCACACCCACAGACACGAAACAGGGAGAAAAGCGAACATGTCACTAAAAAATGCAACCCAAAGCTGACGCTTTGTCAAGGTTAATTAATCCGGTCCCGGATCGCACAAAACCAGGGGACGACGTGACTAAGACTAATCAATCATCCCTTCGATCGCCGCGTGTGCGCATCCGATCGATAAAGCTCGCTCACCTTTCCGATCCAGCTCGCCTGCATGCACGCGACGCGAGTACCCTGGCCAGGCAAACCTCCATCGTTTTTGATTAATCCAACAAAAAGCCGACGTGGTTTGAGCGTTGCACGCCCGTGCCGCCGGCGCTCTCTTTGCTTTGCTTTGCTTTGGCTTGGACGGCCGCATCGCTTTGGAACGGCCCAATGCCGTGGCCGGCGCGTGCGCGTGCGCCGCGCGACGACGCCGGCGGCGACGCAAAGTTCTGTCACGCGCCGTGCATGCATGCCGTCTATGGTTCGCACACAGGATCTGGTGTTATTTTTTCTTTTGGCAAACACAATACAAGCGCAGAAGTATGTATTGCGCACATAAATCTTCACCGGCCAGTTAAGAAATTACGGGTACACAGTGAGGTGATGCTGCTTCGGAACCATGCTCTTGTCTTAGAGCATCTCCAGTAACGCGACCTAAGCAATGTTCATCGACTCATCATTGGAAGTGACAAATTCTCGTTGGAAAGCTTGTAAGCGATGAACTCGATCAGAGTTTAGTTGTCGGTGGTCGTACTTCACATCCTTGCCATAAAACTTCTTGCCTCGCCATATGGTAGTTGCTATGTAACTAGTTATGCGCCAAGTGGACCCTCCCTTCAAAGGCTAACAACCCAAAACCCCTGTACATCCACCCTCTTCTTGACATTCCAGTGAACCACGGTGTACGGGCGATGATGTTTAACCAAGAACTCCTTCATCCATATCTTGAATTCCAACAAGGAGACACAAAGAGAGAGGGCTGTGGGGCTTCTAGCCTCGAGCTCCTTTGTTCCTTGGAGGGGGAAATGTGCGGGGTCGGGGGTCAGGCTATGCTAGGCAAAACCCAAAATGGAAGTGTAGCGCCGATATGAAGGCCGCTATACTCCATAGGATAGCGCATATGGAAGTGGTGCTACATAATTGGAGGTGGGCCCTTACCTAGCCCCGCCATGCTAGCAGGGAGTGTAGGGCACGTTAGAATGGCGCTACCGACATAGTCTACTATAGCGCCATTGACATCAGCGCTACACCCAAAAAGATAAGATCGGTTAAATAGTTTCCCTATGAGTTTATTTTGTGAATTAATTGCTCATGTCCGTCAGTTTTGTTTATTTTATTGGGTTAGGAGAGGTTACGGCTACTCCAAAAGAAATAGGAGATGGCATGACCGTCTTGAATGTCCTATCTCTCTCATCTCTACAGTAACTTGAGAGTCTCCCGTGTGACTCCGGGCCGAACTGAGGCTCCTCCTGCCAGCGCTGTCGGTAGGAGATGGCTAAGGGGACGCGCCGGAGCCAGTAGTGTAGATACTAGGTGCAGTTGTTGTCCCGTTGTGGCAACTGTGAGTAGGGTGCTTGATCTTTTCGGTTGGATCTAGTGCATCCTGATGCTGATCTTCGCTACTCCTCTGCTCTGGTGGTGGGAGCTGAGGCAAGCGGCGGAGCTCGAGCCAGAGATCTCCACCAATAAGACCATGTCTTCGGGTGCAACGTTTGGCGGCTGCTGCCGGGTTCCTTCACCAGGTTCGATGGAGGAAGATAGAGGTGAGGATCCTCGGTGCAAGCTCTTCCAATAAGAGCCTATCCTTCCATCTCCACAAGATCCAGTTTTCTCTGCGACTCTTGGCCGGACGCGGTGGCGAGGGAGACGAGGAGAGAAGCCTAGATATGGTTGGTTGTGGGGGAACCTGCATCAGGCGGGTCTTGACTCTGCGTTCGATGCAGCGATTCATCAACACTGGCGTCGAGTGACCACTGCTATCTCCGGCCATGGGATTGGCCTCGTCGTGCTTAAGCTCTCAAGCTCAACTTATTTCTTCCTCCGATGTGGGAGGATCTTCAACTGCCATGGTGCGGCGCTCATCGTCTCGGCTGACCCAAGTGGTCTTGTCCCCGGAGTTGGAAGAGACGGTCGTGCGTGGTGGCAGATCGTCGGCGGCGTGCGTGAACTCGATCGCATTTTTGCGGCCGCTTTTAGGGTTCTTTGTGTTAAAATCTTAGACCTGGTTGTAATGTTTTTTTCTTGGAGGTTCTTTCGGTAAAATTGTACCCATGGCCTGGAATTTAATGCAGGCTCTTCGGACACTATCCCAGTTCAATAAAAAGATGTAAGCAGTGTCGCTCAAGCACGGTCAGATCGATCACCCGTCTCCTAATCCATCACGCATGATACAACTGCGAACAATAAGTGAGAGTTAGCTGGTCCATTCCTCCCATCCTTGATGCCACTCAAAGCACCACTATTCTACATGGCATTCAACAAACAAGATAGTTCTTCAGTGTATAACAGAAAGAGGTACGGACTGATCGGATCCCCTTGACGAATGCCTCGCGAGGGTACGACCGGCATGGTAAGGTCTCCATGGATGCTACACTACATTCAGCTTACAATTTAGCACGTACTGAGCAGTTTCATTGTGCAAGAAGTAATTCCCGCAAGGGTTCTAGCTCACGGCAATGTGAAGAAGAGAAGGGATGGAAAAGAATATGGGCAATCAATGCGCCAGAGAAGATGAAAATTATTTTATGGAGATTTTCCCATGATTGTCTTCCGACTGGATTTCAACTTTGTCGGAGACATATACCAGCACCCGATACTTGCATTTTTTGCGACCGGGTGGAACGTGTAGAACATACCTTTCTTTTCTGCAGCTATGCTGAGGAGGTTTGGGAGGCCATTAAGGAGTGCTATGGCATTCATCTCCAACGTCGTTTCTTCCTATCACCTCGCCAATGGCTGTTTGATGTGCTTGAGAGATGTTCAGGTATTCAGACAACAGCTATTACTTTGACCTTCTGGCATTTATGGGAGGCTAGGAATGATGCGAGGAATAATGAGGGGATTATACACCCTCGAAGAATTGTCGAGAAGATCAAGGCATATGTTGATATGGTGGTTCTGCGTTGCTTCAAGAATCCCTTCCCGGTGTGAGTCATCGTCATCACCTTGGAAATGGACTCCGCCGCCGGCCGGCACTATCTTGATGAATGTAGACGCCGCTATTTTTGCCTCATCTCGACGTATGGGTATTGGTGCTGTGATCCTGGACCATCGTGGAGAATGTATGGCAGGCTTCAGTGATCATCTCCCAGAGGTCACGACATCAGAATTGGCGGAGGCGCTAGCCATCAGGCGAGCAACCTCTTTTGCGCACACTCAGGGTCATTGGTTTCTAATTGTGGCATCTGATTGTCTATCCATGATCCATAGGCTTAATGATCCAGCGATGGATCGATCCGACCTGGGTGCAGTAGTGGCAGATATCAAATTAATGGCGACATCCTTTCAGTCTTGCAGTTTCAAGCATATTTCCCGTGGTTTGAATAGTGCGGCTCATCAGTTAGCTCGATCCAGTGAACTATCTAGTTTTTTCAGTTTTCATGGTGTTGTTCCGGAGTTTATCCGGCAATATTTATGTACTGATGTTAAAGTTTGAATAAAGAGCGCGCTTTTCCCTCAAAAAAAATCCATCACGCATGCACGTCCCTACTCCTGTAGCATTAGGCATTAATCAGACGCAGTAGTACTAGGATTTAGATTTAGGTCAATAAATCGCACTGCTACAGTGGTAGTAGGAGAGGTAAAGAAAAGATACTACTAGGTCGTATTTACCGCGTCCGGTGTAGGGCGATGATAGTGTGTGACCGCGCGCGGTTCTTTTGAGGCGTGCCGTGCTCTCTCTGACGGCGACAAACCATGATGATGTTGCGCTTCACGAAGCACGCATATACACACGCATACAACATCCGCTGCCTTTTTCTTTACCCTTTTCCCGTACTGTACCTACTAGGTGGTGAACTCGAGCGCAGCACGGCACGGCAGCAGGCCGGCGACCACGCACGCTAGCAGCTACATACGGATACCATACCCCCATCCTCCTGTAGTCCTGTACTTTCGTGCGGTTTTGTTTCTCTGTCCACACGCACAGGCACAGTACAGAGGCCAGCACCATTTCCTGCTCCACTCCACTCGCCCCGTATCTTCTGGCCCTCTGTTTTTCAGGGACTCGGTGTACGTAGTATTAATTTTCCGGTTTCCTGCTACGGGTTTGCGGGGTCGTGGTCGATCGGAATGGGGAAGTAGGCTAGCCGCGCGCCATCATGAGCTCCGACGTGTTGGATGCCGGAGACATCAATCATGCGTGCGCGCCCAACGTTCTAATCCGACGCCAGGATCCCGATCTGACTTGTCAAGGGCAAAGCATGGCGTCTAGGGTTTCATGGCGCCATTTTTTGTTTTTCATGTAAAAAAGCCCCCCTTATTTTTTTGCTTTGTTTTGACAAACATGCATGCGTTTTAGTCGAGCCAAATGTATGTGCCAACGGTGCAATTCATAATACAAAGAAAATCAAAGATCTCCCCCAAATCAGCGATTTAGTGCGACATGAAGTTGTACTGAACCACCCACGCTTAATATAGATCCGAGAGAGTACTTCCTCCGAGAGAGGATCCTTTTAGATGACGGAAACAAAGCGAAACATGGTCGTTGAATGCATGAGCCCGCAAGCCACATTGACACGGACCGATGTTCTATGGTCATTCCTCTTCCCGAATTGAGGTGTTGTTTTAGGGGGGTGGATATACATGCGAGTGGCATCCCTCGCTCTACCGGCACATTCTGTTTCACAGTCCACCATGATGTGTGTGTTTTTTTTTGTCAAGTTATTTTGACTTAATAATAATGTGATTATACGCGGCAATGGAATTTCTATTTCCAATGAGATAACTAAGTACACCAAATGGCGTGCACAGATTTCTGTAGCTATTAGTTTTCAAAGTTCTTTTACACCTATATGAATACCAAATCTCTCTCTTTTTTTTCCAATTGAAATCACACTGAAACTTGGGCATCTTTTTTTCCCACTGTGTTTTGCAACCCACTATGACATGTCTTTTTTGTTGATTTAAGTGATTTCTAAGAAGGTGATTATATGCCGGTGATGAAGTTCTAGTAGTTTTCTAAAGAGATGCCTAAATACACCAAAGGTAGTCCACAAATTAGTGCGGTTTTTTATTTACAGTATTTTTAGACCTTCATAAATAAGCAGCAAACATTCTTTTCCATGGAAATCACTCTCAAACTGGAGCATCGACTTTTGTTCAGGACGGATCAGAGAGAGCGAGTACCGAGTAGTAGTGCCAAACCTTGCTTTTGTTCCTCGAAGAAGAAGAGGATCCAAATCCCATCATCACCGCTGCCTGAATCTGACGACCGGGCAAGGCATTGAAAGCTTTGGCAAGCAAGAACCCTGGGCATATGCGCATCTACATATGTTTCCTTCCACGGGAGAATCATGCAGCGCCCGGTGCCAGTCGCACGGACCACGTACCATCTTTTTTCTCCTCCGCAACAATGGAGCGTGAAGACTGAACGATTTTTACTACTACATGGAACCAGCATCTCTGCAAAAGCCAAGATATTCGACGAGATTCGACGCGCGCCATTATAGCACATTCAGAAAGCAGAAGGCGAGACTCATGTAACTCCACTCGTAAATACGGCGACACAGAGACATGCCGATCCCAAGAACCGAACCAAACGCCGTCGTCGGTTGCAGCACAGACGAAGAGTCGTCACATCGCAGCACACCTTTGTCTCTGCGCTAGACGCATCCATGATAACATTGCAAAGAAGCACGTCCCCGTCCTCTTCCGTGTGGTATGATCAGGCGAGGGGACGGCAGAACGGTGGGAAGGAAGAAATGATTCGCAGGCGCCGTGTAGAAAAGAGATGGATACCCTACCCATCATCATCATGCCATGGGGAACGCAAGCTCTGCACCCGGCTGCCATGCCCCCATGGTGTGACTCATCATGCACTCTCCTCTCCTTCGAAGAAAGCCGATGCGTGCAGTGATGCAGGTGCCACACACACGCACATCCCTCTGAATAATTCGGTCCTGCGCTGCGGACAGGAGGTAATGGGATGACGACAGCCTGCGGTAATGGCCGGCCGGGGCGTGCACCTGCACACCTTGCACTGCAGGGGAACTGTTTTCTGTTTAGTATATTGGCTGCCCGCCCCGATTTCACGGTGAAGCAGCAGTGGCGGCTCACGGGGGAAAAAGATCATGTCGTGTCCATGTTTTGGCCTAACCAACTGAATAACCTAGTAATCGAGGTTCATGGATCAAGATGAAATACGTAGTACAGGTGAATTGACTGAATCTGCGAATACAGCCAACAGCGTCTACACCATCTATCTACTTACCCAAGGTCCCATGACAGTTGGGAGTATCATCAACATCGATACATCATGGACATCCCCTGGCTCCAAATGATTTGATCGCAAGTAACATTCCCAATCGATTGCAGATCTTCACTTCAGAAGCAACACGATGGCGGTAGATACTCCCAAGGATTGGCGATCCACTACTCTCAGGAGAATGAGAGATCATCATGTGATGTACCGTAGTACTGTTACAACTCTAGCAATGAGTAAAAGCCAAAGAGGCCATTGCAAGCGTACATTCTACTACTACTTCACTTTGCAAGACGTGGAGAGATAATCACAGCCTTCGTACACCACTAGCCCCGGCCTGCCCAGCTCCGCTTCCTGGAAACAGGCGCACCGCTGGCTCACCTTTCCCGTCAGGGCTATGTCGCCTGGCCTCCTCACCAGCCTTGGATAGCCTGCTCCTGCTTCGCACCATACCTACATACACACCAGCAGGAGGTTTCGTTAAATCCCCTAGGTTCCACATCTTACTGATCAGTACATACATAGTATGTCGAATTTATGGACCTAGCAACCACACAGGAAAGAGAAAGACACACACAACTCGTAGGTTCTACATCTACAGCGGAGTACCCGCACTAGGTTCATCAAATGTGCGGTATACCGCTGCCATGGCCCATGCACCCATCAAAGATGTGGTCGCTACAGTAGGTCTAAGCATCTAAGGCTGGTGTCAGTGCATCAGTCTCGCCACATCAGCTTTTACCCTCACTCTCACCCCACTCTCACCACACTCTCACCCCACGGTGCCAGTGCACGGGCTATAGTGCCAGCTCTCACTTCTCTCTCCTCCACATCACCATTTCTTTTTCAGATTAAGTTATTTCACTCGATTTTTTTTTAGACATTCAAAATAATGCAAAAAAATTATTTTATTCAACTAAAAATGTAATAATAAATAAATTTGCATAATAAATTTTAAAAATTACATAATAAATAAAAAATAAATTCTAATCCTCTTCCTCCTCCTCGTTGTCATCATCTTCGTCCTCCAGACCAAGCTCTTTTTCCACCATCTGGATAGCCTTCGCATGTTTGCGCTTTTCTGCTTCGTTCATGTCGGCGGTTGATCTGTCTTTCATTTTGTTCCATTGCTTGAGTAGCTTAGCCTTCACTAAACCATTCCACATGTTCTTCATCGCGAAGGATTTACTTGCTACCTCACTGCTTGATGAGGATTACTTCCCCTTCCTCCTATCCTTATGTGTCGCGGCCTTCGCCCTATCGCGGCCCGTTGGACGCTCCTCCTCCGTCGTCGCCTCGCTAGAGCTGTACTCACCAGAAACTCCCAGACGGCTTCTCTTGGCAGTGGAATCGGTTCCACTACCAGGACCATGTTGTCCTTTCCACTTCGCTTCATTGCGAACAGCTTCCCACCAGTGGTGCCGTCTGAAAGGCTGAGTCATTTTTTTGTCATTCGCGAAGAACCGACATTGGAGCGACGATGTATCGGAGAGACATCATCTAGGGTGGCTGGTGACCCGTCAGGCTGCAAGAGATCCGTGAACGAGGTCATATCTGGAGTCCAACCAGACATGGTGGAGAAGATTTGAGAGAGTGAAGGAGATGAATGAGATGAAATGGGTGTGGAGTGAGTGAAACCATATGGGGGTATTTATAGGGGGTGGGGATGAAATTTTGGGCTTTTTTTCGAATTTTTTGAGCCAGCAACGGCTACCCCAACGGCTAGCTGACGTGGACGAATCAGATCGCGCCACGTTAGCTAGCCGTTACCCCCTCCCTCTCGCCCCCGCTATCGCCCCGACCCGCCAGCGCGCCGCCTCGCTCTCGCCCCCCTCTCGCCCCCAGCGCAGGCGGCAGCCGGGCGGTAGCGGGCGCTACCGTCGGGCGGTGGATCCACCGCCCCGCGCTGTCGTCTCGCCCCCCTCTCGCCTCCCTATCGCCTCCCGGCGGGCGGTACCGCCCGCCCTCCAGCCCGCGTTGGCACCAGCCTAAGAAGAGATCAGTAGACAGTAGCCACCGCATGCACCTGGTTTGTAAGCTACTGCTTATTCTCATCAATACAAGTAATTCCCTATGATATTTTATCTGCAATATACATTGCTCCATGACTCATTTTGGAGCCAGATTATGGAAGCTCAGTCATTTTCAGGCAGAACAATGGGTGTTAAACCACGAATAACAGACCTGAAATCGATGTGTAAGACCTAAAAAACTACTACCCCACCCAGGCAAAAAATATGTTTCTGCGCACAACTGCCGGCACTTAGCAGTTAGCATGTTCCCACTAGCTTAAATTTCATGAGCTCGGTCAGTAACTTGTTTTCAAACTTATTAAGCTGAGGACTATCAGTTCAGTCAGTATCTTGCCATTCAAGAAAAAATCAGGTGAACCGAGATCAGCAGCGGTAGACACAAATTAAATGGGTTACTTACTTCTCCACCCTCTGCCTGACTCCATTTTGAGTTACAGTTGGGTATTTTGTCTTCCTCACTCTTCTGCTTCTCAAGAAGCTGAGCACCTCTTTTTGCCTTCATCTCTACACCCTTCAGATATTTTGTAGGGTTGCCCTGGCTGTCGTAGTAGCGTCCAATAATTTTACCAGAAAATCTGCAACATGCATTTATAGGATGTCAAGAAAAGCTTTTGTAAAATACTAAAATGATTCAATATTTCCACAATAACATAACATGTTTCACATGGCAATATAGGTACTATCGTAAACAATACAGACAAGCACCAGGTTTGAGCAAAAAAAAAATCCTTTAAACATTAAACAGAATAGAGAAATCAGATGAGTCTCTTGTGCTTTACGGTTTGCTGCAATGGAAGGTAAAATAACACCACATGCACCATGATGTCGTCTTAAATGGACTCTTCATATCCATAAAGAGGTAATGCGAAATAAAAATAACTTTGATCAGCCAACTAAGAGAAAAGCTCACGTGTATTTGTCAAAGTAAAGTTTCCTCCAGTCAACAATGCTATTTACCTGAAACAAAGCGACAAAACTAACATTAAACAATTTAGAAACAAGGGGAGAGAGGGCATCACAAACTTTTCATGTGCTTTCAAGATAGAAAAGTATACATGTAACTATATAAGGAACTCCTCTAAAATAAAAATAAATGTAATTATTAGAATATTAGGTTCAATACTTCAGTGTTAGTGACGTTTTCGTTTTCTTACCAATGTTAGTGATTTACTGTGTTAACGTAAATATTTTCTACAGATGCTGGCACTTTTGACTATGTCCATCCCACTAGAAACACATTCTTAAGTAAGAAAAAAATACTTAATTCTTATGAAGTTAATAAGAAACAGGATCAGTAATTGGTATGTTGACACGTGGAGCAAAAGACCAAACAGCTCCACTGTACATGTATTATAATTGAAGTTAACAATATTTTACAGCGATACTTCTTAACTGTAGTAGTACCAATTGAACTATGATCATCTAGTTCTATAGAGAAATTTTAAGATGTAATGTTTTATGGAATATAAATAAATACATTGTAGTATATGCTTGGCTTTTAGGAGCTCTCTGACAATATCTCTCTGGCCATGTAGTTTAGTAGGTCTACAGAGAAATTGTCAGCTATACACAAATTTTGAATACAAATCATCCGTGCAGTATGCTTGTACCTCCATGCTAGATAATCCCTGTAATGAATCTGTCAGCCCGTCACCTGTTGAATCACAGAAGTGGTTACTCTGTTGTATTGTTGCTATGATTTCTGATTTCTAAGTTTGATGAATGAACACAGCGATCACCCACACTAACACAAATCAAAGCATCTTAAAAAAAAGAGGCCTGGGCATGTATCCTATTCTGCAAATCGCTATGAGAGCTGAAATTTACCTAACAGCCAAGAAAATCAATAAGGAAACAAGTTGATTCTGAGTTATCTAAAAATACTGATATCTAACATGACCACACATTTAATTTTATGAATAATTAACTACTGATCCAAGCCTGTAACTCCTAGCTTGGATCCAAATGAGAAATATCAATGATGCAGCATTTTAGTTGAGCGTTGAGGCAGGAAGGTAACTAGACAGCTAAATCAAGCATTGGTCTGGAGAGACAATGCATGGGTAAGATCCTTGATTCAATGACAGGGCTAATGCAGAAATAAATACAATGTCTATTAATTATATATAACTGATTTCGCTATGAAACTCACATATCAATGGGAGAAAAATAATGATCTAAACACTTATCTAAGTGGGTCGAGCTATAATGATGCGGGTCAATCAAACATGTGCTAAATGTGTTACAATTGTCCAAGAGAGAATATATATAGCATAAGCATTAGTGTTGTATTACATCAAGCTACACATACTGTAACATCACATTACACAGCTGCACGAGAAATACAACTGTTTTAATCCTAATATAGAAGTACTTTTCAGTAGGTCAATGATGCAGGTCAATCAAACATGTGCTAGATGTGTTACAATTGTCCAAGAGCGAATATATATAAAAGCATAAGCAGTAGTGTTGTATTACATCAAGCTACACGTACGTAACATCTTATTACACAGCTGCACGAGAAATACTGCTGGTTTAATCCTAATATATAAGTACTTTTCAGTGATATATTGCTCCATCATCATCACCCATAAGTCCATAATATACACCTTTCCCTTATGTACTCGGATGAACTATTGACGCTTAGCTAGCATTAAACATCAAAAAGATTGTATTTTATGATGTTTGTAGTTAAGATTGATTGTACTGTAAATTTTATGAAGTTCAAGGAGGCCCTAAAATTTATCTCAATACAGCCACCATGCAATGATCACATAACAGATTTACTAGATGCACAATTCACTAGCAATAAGATGAACAATCTTACCTGTAAAATTTCCAGAAACAAACGCTCGTGATGCGTCCCTGTTAAGAAAATGCTGTTTCAGTATCAGCATGTAAAAAAAACATGCAAAATGAGATAAGCTTTCTGAAATTTAACAAAATTTAATGTGACCATCGAGTGGCCTAAGATTGCCAATATTTCTGTCTTCCATTGTGCACCCCTAAAGTTTAAATTACCATCAACTGGGTTAAGACTGCTCATACTGCTAGTGGAAACTGTTAGACCCAAAAAAAAAACCAATAGTGCTTTGAGGCTCATTACAATATCTTGGAATCTAGCGATCTCACAGAATTAGAACTTTTTTTTGTGTGAATTCATAGAATAGAACTTTTTTTTTCACAGATTCATAGAATTAGAACCTCTTCAAGTTTAGAGCAAGAAATTCTGAAATTGTAAATAGACGATTGCAACGAGGTAACAAAGCATAGCAGGGAAATACAGTGAAGCTGCAGAATTAAAAGAGATAGCACAATCCAGAACACAATATAAGTATAAACAGTTACCTGCCAGAAAAGTGATGATAACCTCCTCCAGGGCCATAATGTGACCTTCCTTTTGTGACATCGAACACCGAGCTGTATTACCAAACGAAAGGGCAAATTAAGCTCTCATACATAGTCTATGAAGTTGGAGGTGGAGTTAAGGGAATATACTGCAGATAACATAAGCAATGCGTAAGTGTACACGAATTCACATTTACATGCGAATGAAGTGAACCTCTTTCCTACTAAAACAAAATGAGGTTTCATAGTATGTGAACGGTAGGCAGATTGAAAGGTCACAGCTGCTATAATAGACTAATAGTAGCACATACAACATAAATAAAAGCAGAGAAAGAAGTGCAAATACCCCAAAATCCCAAGTAGTATGGGCAACCCCTCATCCGTTCCGTTATATATCGACAATTCCTCCAATGTCCACAATCTCTGCACATTAAAGCAGGCCTCAGGAAGTTGTACCCCGAAAATGGTAGCGTTCCTAAAATCCTTACTGCTTAATCTAAAGCTATAGCTCAGGCCTCAGGGAGCAACAATCAGAAGTCCACTGCACAGCTACTACACAGAATCCCATTGATTTTGCTTCCATTATACGCTCATAAAAGTTGCAATTGTAAAATAACAACAACACAGATGTCTAGTGTCTACATCAAGCCCTTAGCCGGTCGACACATCTAATCCGCGGACAAGGAGTTCGTCTGTAATTCTGCATCTGAAGCAGTTGCAAGCGTCAGCAGGCAAGGCGAGCTCTAGAGGAAGTTGAATAGAGAACGCACCGGTTTCCTGAGGCGGTAGAGCTGGAGGAGGACCCCGATTAGGGCCGCGAGTAGCGCGAGGCCCAGGAGGAGGCGGGCGCCGAGCGCCATCCTTCTGGCTCCGAGAGATCCACCAGCCAGTTAACCAATACAAGCACCGCCGCTCACCGCCTCCGCGAGGTGGAACTGGCTTTGGGACGCGGCGACGAAGCTTGTTGGGTTTGGGAGCGGACGGGAGACCTCCCGAGTCGTCGGAGTGCACAACGGAGCGGCGGGTTGACGGAGGCGCGACGGCGAAGCGGGGGTTTGGTTGGGTCACGCCCACTGGAACCAGTTTGCCGTGTCTGAAGAGAAACTGCGCCCAAACATACGGATAGCGCAGCGCAGAAACAAAAACGAAGAACAGAAGTAGATCATGGAGAAATATTGCATTTGCATCAACAAACTTTGACCTTTGATCTACTCCCTCCAGTCTCATCAAACTTATCTACTCCCTCCGATTCATATTAATTGACTTCAATATGGATGTATCTAGACACATTTTAGTTTTAGATACATCCATATTAGAGTCAATTAATATGAATAGGAGGGAGTATTAGATTTCTCAAAATTTAGATACTATTTAGTGTCTAGATATATCCGAATTTAGACAACAACTTTCATGGAACGGAAAAAATACTTATGTACTTCGTTTCGAGTATACATAAACCTGGAAACATCTGTATCATTGCTGTTTAAATTTGCTGATGAAAACTTTGACCCTTCAACGAATTGAGTCAAGTGAGATGAAAGTATTTGACCCATCAGTCGTGATTTTAGTTTGCCCATACAAGCACCAACTTGGCTTTGGCCTTGCAGTTATCTGGCAATGGGAATACAGCAAATGCAGCATGTTGGATCAAAATGTTCACAACAGGCGATTTTAAATGGAAACGATGTCTGTGCGCCCGTCCCCAGCAAAAAGTTGGCCCTGAACATTGTCTCAGCAACATTTTAGACTACAATCTCTGAGCTACAGAGCAGTAGCAAAAAAAACTAACTGCAAAGTTAGCAAACTATCAAAACGTGAGCTACACCAACTTGAACGGAAGAGGCTATAATGACTAAGAGGCGTGATACACTGTAAATATGTCGCTATTTTCTCCTACGTTTGATGGGCGTTGGCAAACCAGGGCCTGCATTACGTCTCTTTGATGAAGATGCACCTGGGGCCTGCGTACTTTTACCACCGTCTGAAACCACGCCAATATCCTCGCAGGCATCACTTGTTCCATCCACCGTCTCCCCACCAGATCCATCAACTGCTGTACCTTGTTCATCCTCCTCTTCCATACAGAATCCACCTCCAGTGAAGAGGTATTCTTTTGGTGCAGACTCTGACTGGTCCTCTCCTAACTCAAAGCCCAAGGGGTCTTCATTTATATCTTCAGCGATGTGTGGATCCTCATGCATCTGATCACTGCTCAGTTCACTTGTATCCTGACGTAGCAGATTGAATTGCGTGTCTCGTCCAGCCATGTCACCATCTGTGGAAGTTTGGCTTGGGTCATTGTTATCAACTTGATGCAGGGGAACATCGTTGTCATCGGCTTCATGGTCATCTTCCATGTATGTTACTTGTTTCCTCTTCCTATTTGACTGCAGAAACAACAACAGCATGCAAAGATAGTAAGGTTCACACGTTCATTCTGATTCATAATGAAGCGTATATTTGTTGCAGGCATGGCTAAGAAGGTATATTGGATATGGCAGAAGTTTTCTGTCCACATGGCAGTACTTAGTTTAAAGAAGTGAGATAAGCACCACAAAAAAGAGAAGGCAAGAAAATGATAGCAACTTACCCTACGAACTGTGGTTCCTTCTGATTTGTAGTTGTCTGTGTGCCTTTTATGTGAATCCTCATCTGGGGACAAAGTAGACCCTTTAATTTCTGAATCTTCCTGATTCCTACTGGTCTCTTGTCCAACATTCATCCTTTTTCGACCTCTTCCTCTAGAACGACCAGAAGGGACTGCAGACTTTTTCTTACTTGCACTTCTATGTTCTTTTACGAGTTCATCTGCATCTGCATCTGCAAAGCTATTAGGATCACCAATTTTGTCATCTTCATGACTTCCCATCTGTCTAGGTCCAGCACTAGTGTTCCGTTTCCCTCTCGGTTTAGAGGGGCCTGCCTCTTTCTTCTTGGATGCACTACTAGTATTGGGACTATCCTCATTGAGTTCATCCGTTTCTGAAAAGGTTTTCCCTGTAATACCCTTGATAGCTTTCTGAACCCTTTTGCTACGTATTTTGGCAAATCTCTCGTTGAATGAATAAAATGCCTCCATGCGCAGCTGAGTCTGCATTTAAGTAAAAGCACTCCACGTTAACATGTACCCATTTCAAATAACCAATAGTTTTTGTTGGATAGCCATAATTTCCAGTTTAACTATCGTCCTTAAAGCTAAATGAAATCCAGGCACTGAAGAACACAAGTATTGAAGTATTGAAATAGCAGACACCGTGTCTAACATATTTATATTACTCACTCCGATCCATAATAAGTGTCATTTGACTAAAACCATGACACTTATTATGGATCGGAGGGAGTAGATGTTTCAAACTTTTGGTATTATCTTTCAGAAATGACCAAACCAGAGTAAAATGTTCTGAAAATCAACATTAGGCATAAACCTGCTATAATCAACATTGAATTATCCTAGGATGCAGTACATATTGTTGACTATATTCCTGAGATCGACGACAAACCTCATGCTTATTATACTCTTTCAAGACAGGAAGCAGTAGTTCATCAGCTTTCTCCTTGTGCCAGCCAAACCTTTCCCAACATAACCTAAAAAAAGTCAACATTGCAGTTTTTGTTACTGCACCAAAATATATTGAAGAAATAGGAGAAAAATGCATATGTATTACTATTGTGTTCTTTTCAGTTACATTTCTTCCTTAAAAAGAACTTCCGAGGACGAACTTCCATAATTTTGAAAATAACCCACACAGAGGCCATGTGTAATTTTGAAATGAAACCTAATCCCACAAAAGGCACAACCACGTGTCCTACCATTGAGTTACCCCATGACTCCCATTCAACTATAAATAAAAAACAGACAATATTTGTCAACAATCTCTCAGACCAGTACAAGCAAGCAGGCCCTCTGTCCCTAAAAAGATATGATCAAAAATAGAGAGAACAGAGTGTAATTCACAGGATGAGTCAAGGCTATATTTGATCGCTTGAGTGTATTCATAGGAAAATTTTGTTCTCTTAAAGAAAACTTACTTGCGTAGCAAGCTTAAGTCTGGTCTTCCCCAGGAAAAACGTTCTGTTGAATCATCCACTTGTGGAGAAATATATGCACTTATAACTGTGTCGCTAGGAAAAGTGGAAGGAATATGCCAGTTCTTGCTTACGTTCCTCTGATAAATACAGAAATAGTAATCAGTGTATTAGAAATATTAGAGCAGCATGTATCAGATATAACCAAGCAACTAAAGCAGTTCAGAAGTTACTTCCTGAAATAAAACATACTTACATGCTTACTCATAAATACTTCCTTGACATGTTGCTTCTCGTTAGAAGATTGGTTATCATCAGGCCCTTCAACACATTCAGGTTGCATGCCATTTCCCTTTTCACAAGATTCATTTGCACCAGGTTTCCTTCTCTTTGAACTGCCACTGGTCTCCATATCAAATTTTCCCAATATTGCTGGATCGGGTGATTCAATCCATTCTCTGAACTTCTGGAGGCCATCTTCCTCCGGAAATGCGTTTACAACTTCAATAGCATTCACAATGCCAATACCACTGCATGACCAGTATATAAAAGTGTAAGCAGAACACCACATAAAATTTTAAATAACAGCAAGATGATTGCTAAAGGATTTCTTGCTCATCATAAGCTAAATAACCAAGACAGCAATCTCTTCATGCAAAACCTTATAGATTTTTGTATTTCATTAATCATAGATAGGGTTTCAAAATACAAGAAATATTGCAACAACCCTTTCCTACAAAATAGAACTTGCTTTTGATTTCTCGAACAACAAATTTGTCTGATCTTCCTAGTACACAACTCAGGGAGAAAATCAAGTTTGCATAGTGTTTTTTTATAAATGATATAGCTCGCAAATTGTGAGCATACAATATCCCCACTAAGAAGTAACATATAGTTGAAATTCTTTTCAAGATCTAATAAAACGTGAGAGATATTCTTGCCAGTTATTTACCTAATTCCTTCAGTGTAATCACTCCCAAGAAGTAAAGCCATACGTATTAACTGTTCCCTTGTTAGCCCAAGCTCAGATTCGATGTCCTGAAATAGAATTATAATAATAACTGAAAATCATGATCCAGCTCAGATAAGCTGTTTTTCATTATTGCTTTAGCTGGAAAAGCATGATCCAGCTCAGATAAGCTGACTTTCATTGGTGCTTTAGCTGGAAAAGTAACGAAACTAATCGGGAATAGAAAACTGAAAGAGGATAGACCGTTATACCTTCATAAGGTATGTTTCCACATACTTCCTTTCATCAAATATATTTTTATAAACATTCCTTGCCCCAAACAGGAAGACATCTGAATCATCGGTAACAACTCCATCAACAAGGTTGTTAATTTCCATGTATGCACACTGTGCTTCAGCTTCCATGGGTGCAATTATATATGGCAAGCCAAACATTTGGAGCAATTCCTGTATCAAGCAAAGGTAGATCCAGCTTAATACATTGTACTATAATACAATTAATTACATCTCAGTTCAGCGATAATAACTCTCTGACCAAAAATTCTTAGCTAGTTAAAGAGGTCCAGTGGATTTCAACAAACCTGGCATTCAGCAAACATCTCACTGCTGACAGACTCTGCATGGCTTTCAAACTTACGCCTTTCATTTCCAAGGTCTACCTGTTCTTGTCTAAGAAAGGATATTTCCTCCTGTAGATTATTTTCTGATATGATATGGCTATCATAATTCTCACTCAATTTGATAATGTTTATATCTTCCTGGACAACATTTTCCTTCTGTATAGCAGTGTTGGCTACTAATTCATCCATCAAAAGCTCCTTCTGTGGTGCCTTGGAGGTTTCTCCGATATAAGGATCATTTGTGTTGCATTCTGATTTATGAGAATTTGAAGTGTTGTGCTTGATAACTTCATCACTATCTTCTTTAGGCCATTCACCAGTTCTTGGTGCAGATATATCATTGTCCTTTGAGCTGGGAGATGGTCTTGCAGCAGGAGTACTGGTGGATACATTATACGGAGGAAGAGATCCCGGTGAATAATCTCTGTCCGTACCAGTTTGTCCATCATTGCTCTCCCTTTGAGCTTGGTTTTTATTTTCTTGTCCATCAGCTTCAAGCACTTCAGGATCATGCATAAGACCATCCTCACCAGCATTGCTTCCTACTCCTAATTCTTTGATTGTTTCTTTACAAAAAGAAGTTTCAGAGTTGTAATAAGTTGTACCAGGAGCTTCAGATGGTTCGGGAACATCACCATAAGATTGCAAAGGTTTATCTTCAACAGATGTTTGTAAATCTTTAGGGACCCCATTCTCAAATTCCTGCTTCTCAGAATCCTCTAAACTTCTCTTTATTGCTTCTTGTATGAGAGCCTCTTCTTCTATATCCCCTCTTGGTAATTTAAACTGATTGTATTCACTACTTGAAGGAACATCAGGAACATCAAAGCCACCTTCCTCCCATTCCACCTCATCATCGGCAAAACAGTTATCAGGCGGTGACGAATGATAGTCCTTATCACCAACCTTCTTTGGAAGCAATTCTTCTTCTATGACACCTTCTTCCCAAATGTCCTCAGAGTTGTCAGATTCTTCTGCATTCTTAGCCAAACGATCATCATCAGCAAAGACGCTGGATGAAGTTCCAGAAACTAAATGCAAAAACAGTTCATCATCGTTGTCCTTCGCTCCAATTTGATCATCAACAAAAGATATCTCTATTGTTTCTTTGCTTCCATGATCGGAACCCTCACAAATGTCATCAGACCCTCCTACAAGTGATGAGATGTTATCATCGGCGCCAATAGTTTCAGGAAAATCTTCACTGGGTCCAATAGAACTCTGCAGCCTATCATTATCAAAAAGATGTTCTGGAAAATCTGGAGGTTCTTCATTGCTAGTTGATCCTTTGCCTACATTGGTGTGTCCCATGAATTTTGCCTGCTCGTGCTCTTTGATAAAATCCAAATTCCTTTGAATATCACGAGTCATACGAATTCCCATTGCTCTGACCCTGCTTACTCTCATCCTTCCTCTCTCATCACGATACGTCTCAACATCAGGCCCAAAATCCGTCAAAGGCTCACCGTTGTGAGGGTTAGTTGATCTAGAACTACTTGAGGGACTGGATTTGAAGACAGCAGAACCAATTTCCCTTTTTGATTTAATGCTATTAACGATATTCTCATCTACACCTCTTTGTGCTAACGTCCTGATTCAGAAAAGTATAATCTAATAAGTGATATCGGTACAGGTTGGTAAGTTTGAGGACACTCCCTATATGCACACACATTCAGACATAAATACATCACTTACTGTTTATCCCCAGTGAATGATGATGAGAAAATGAACTCTCTGTTGGCTTCTGATGCTATTTTGGATGTCTGGATGCCCCCAACATCCTTACCTGCAGCACCCCTCTGAACTTCTTCTATTTCTCGACGGAAAGCAACAGTTTTCAGATAGGACTGTATTTGAAGCTCTGAAAATTTTGCTGGTTCCTGCAAGGAGGCAAGGGACTGTAAGATCATATGTGCAAACCCCAACCCTTACATTAACCATTACTGAAACTGGGACAAGTTTTGAAAATTCACACTAATAAAAGTGGAAGGGCAGGTTGATGCTTAAAATAATTAATTTACTAAAGGAGTCCAAAATTCGTAGAATTATTGAACCATATTTGAAATGTATCAACAGCGCAACACTAGTGATATATTTAGCCATGCATCTGATATTATGATCCAAAAGTACATCTAGTACCTTCTTTATTTTCTGATATTTCTGCCTGTTTTCAGCCATCACCCTCTCCCTCATCTAAAGCAAACACAAATAATAAAATAAGATATATTTCTCAATAGTCTGTGATCATATATATATATACAGTTGAAGGTAGTACAAAGGACAGACAGACGAAACACTAGTTTGGCCCCATTACCTGAACAAGTAGATCTAACTGCATTGATGGAGGGAGAGAAGCTAATACCGCAGGGTCAAGGTCACCAGTTGTCATAGGCTGCAATTCCGTTACAAAATTCAGTGTCTTTCAAACAGACTTAACAAATAAAACACTCAACCATTGTGCCATGAGACGATAAAGAAACTCTTTTGTGAACAAGAAGATAGCCAATTAAAAACGACTTTTCATTGACTTAGCTGTGACTTACAAATATCATCTCTTCGTCGTCATCGTTCTCATCCTCATCAATGCCAGTTCCTTCTTGCAATGTAACACTTGCAGAATTGCGTTCCCCTTTTCCTATGAAATCTGCCTCGTCCTCTGCAGCAAGTGACGCGGCCAGCCTTAACACATGCAACGAAAGTATCAACTTACTGACCTTAACCAGCAAGAAAACATGTGAAAATTACAGAAAGACACACACAGTTCATCCAGCTTTTCCTGGTTGATTGGTGCAACTGTTCCCCTGCTGTTCTCGCCATCGTCATTTCGGTTTTGGTCTCCATTTGTTATCTCAGTTTCTTCTACTCTAGTGCTCTCAACTTGCTTGCCCTTAGCATCATGCTTAGCCCTGTCACTCTTGATTTGTGCTGCCAATTCTTCAAGCCTACTTGCCTTGAGCTGATAACCACAGGTTAAACCATCAATATCTTCGTAGCGGCTTTACTTACCCAGTTTACAAGACCGGTACACCTAAAAGATGGCATATCTTTGCTAACCGGTCATTGAAAAGCGTGCAGTTTAGGAAGAAAAGGCACATTTACGATGGATAGATGATTTGGGAAGACAAAGTGGAAGGGTTTAAACAGGTTCTTCCTCCAAGCAAAATTTATCACCATCAATAAACTTTATGGCGCAAACAACTCCCACAATGCCTTGTTGCATACTAGGCTTTGAAATAAGTATCTTACATATATTCATAAAATATCAATTGTTCTGGAAGTGCTATAGGGGAAAAGTTTTGAGATTAGTTAACCCCTTACCTCCTGGCAAATGCTGAATCAGATATTCTTTTAACAGGATAAAACCCGGATTCCATTATAAGATAAGCAAAGTGAAATAACTTACTCCGTAGTTAATCATGTCTATAAGAAAACTTAATTGCCACATTTTAGCACAGAAATCTATACCTAATAATAAAGGAGCTAAGGTTTCTGCCAAAAAGTTTCGTCAACGTTTTTTTTCGGACCGTTTTGCCCTCCCACCAAAACGCATAATACAACATAATGCCATGATACCGGTTTGTTTTCTCTACCTGTTCTCCGCCCGTTCCTTCTCAGCCATGCTGGCTCTGTATGGCTCTGTCCGGCCACAAGGTTTCCGTCGTGTGTACGTTTGATTTCTACCGTTCGGTGTTTAGGTCGACCGATCGCTGTGCTACGTGGTCGTGAAGGTCGGTTTAGGTTTTTGCATCGGCCACGTTTTCTTGATTCCCTATATATATACAATCGACATAGCTAGGGCATGGCATCAGGAAGCGATCTCGCTTGGCGGCCGCACCTATCCAGGTGCATCAGGAAGCGATCTCGCTTGGCGGCGGCACCTATCCAGGACATCGCATCACGATTCACGAAGCGATCTCGGCGGGGAGATCGGCGATCCTGTGCTACCCGGCGGCAAGGTCAGGACTCACGAGTGCCTATGGCTCCTGCCCCTGGTTTCTTTGTCCTTCGCCCGTCACGCATGCTGCTCCTCGCGAACTAATGCCGCCGGGTGCTTCAAGGTCAGACGCACATCAGGCAGAGCTTCAACATCAGGTTACGCATCACATTAGGCAGAGCTTCAACATCATGCTACGCAGCAGCCAGCAGGGGACAGACGAGCGACAACATAGATTGGATAGTTAGGAAGAGCTAGAGGTGGCTGACGCGCTTGCTCCGTCGGCGTGTTCGTGTGTAGGAACCAGTGGCGAGGCAGCGCAGCAGGCGGCGGTCGAGCCGCAACATGGTTTTTGACAGAGATGATACAGGGGATCATGTGGTGGATGGCATGTCGTACTGAGGTTGTTCCTCCACGGAGACCTAGCACACCAGTCGCCTCCGGTTGGCTGGACACCTGCGAGCATGCAGCAAGGCTGGGCGGATCACACTGGACCCGGCCTCCGGAAACTGTATGCGCGGATCACGCTGGACCTGGCCATCTGCGGTGCCTCTCAGCTCGGCGACGAGCTGAGTCAACCAACGCCGACTTGCGCGTTGTGAGCTGCAGCCAATTGAGTGAACGGACCATGCCTGTGCCGGTGCTGAGCTACCGGCCGCCATGGCCCCTGTGGCGTAGTTACTCCTCGTGGATAATAGGCATAAAAGCAGTGCCAGAGACAAGTTCAGGGATGGCTACAACTATGACTGCCTCTGCACCTACTGTGTTGCACTCCTGTTACAGCATGTCGTTCATCTCAGGGACAAATTAATCAATTGTGCTCTGATTTGTAGTGTCCACGAAAAGAGGTGGCGCGGACGCTGGCCTTAAGATGGAGCCACAGAATCTAAAACGGAAGCAGAACTGGAAATCTTCTCCTCCTCCCTGCTCATCCCCTTTCTTTAATTCTTCAATTTCCTCACGTGGAGTCATGAGATTTGGAGATTGGGATTTGGGCACTAGCGGCTTAGAGACTTATCATGTTTGTGAGGAAAATTAGTTAATATCTTACTGTCAAAATGTTTCTTCGTGGAGCTCCGCCTGTATCAGCTGAAATTAGAATCATATGATTTGAAAAGACAACTTCAGAACACCCACAAACAATTTGTTTTAGTGTTTCCTCAAACATTTTTAATCCTTACAAGGTTCTTCTTTTAATGTTTCCCCAAACATGTTTAATCCTTAAGGTTTTGGCCCATGTTACTATGCCATGCATGAATCTTTGAACTTCACGGCAAAGTATGTCATTCACTTTTCTAAAAAACAATCGGAGATTTCTGTGCGTCCAATTATGAATCTTTGAACTTCAGGACGTAGTGACCACGCACCTGATCGTGAGCACGATGTGGACACGGTGAAGCTAGCTGATTTCTATGACACGGTTGTACCATCAATAACTTACTTTGTTCATCTTTGAGATGTGGATTTTTTCTCCCAATACAACACAGGAGCACATGTGGGTGTTTGGGCCAATAAATTGGGATATATTTTAAACCTAAGATGTTTAATTTTATTTTAAACCCGTTGCAACGCACGGGCACTTTTGCTAGTTCAACTTAACATCTCCAGGGATAGGAATATATGCATCCCAGTATAATTAGAACATCTTCAAGTTCACTGACCAAAGATTACTCGGTTCTATTTATTTATCGAAACAGGGTCTAAATTAAGCACGAACTCACGCAGAGGGAAGGGGGGAGGTGACTCACATGGGAGATTAGGAGCTTCTCGGCGGTCTTGCGGACCTTGGCCTGAGCGGCGTCGCGGTGGCGGCGGCGGGCGGCTAGGGTGCGGCGCTTGAGGGCCGGTGTGGCGCCGTCGAAGACGAAGACCGGGCGGGCCCGGAGGAAGAGGAGCTTGCAGATGCGGCGGAGGAAGCCGAGGATGTGGGCGTCGCGGATCATGTCGCCCTTGTCGTCCCGCATCGCCCGCATGAACTGCACCATCCAGATGCTGGCGTCCACCGCCAGCCGCTTCCCCGCGAGGGTCTCCACCGACACGCGCCGCCCCACCGGGGCCAGCAGCCCCCACAGGCCGTGCACGCCCATCTCCCGGTCACCCCGCGGCGGCGGACGGAAGCAGGCGGCGGTTCGGCCGCGGCGGTCGGCCGGGCGCCGAGGAGACGGAAGTTAGGAGTTATGAGTTCCCCGTCGCCACGAGAGCTGGGAGGCCGTCGAGGCCTGCGCAAGGAAAGGTCAAAGGCGGTTTGGTTAAACGTGTGCTTTGGGTTCATGGATCATATTTTGTGTGTGGGATGATCCACATTATCATGATCCTCTTTTTTAGGTCATAATAATATTATATAAATAGTGATTAATAAGTTTTAAATTTTAATTAGCTTAACAAAAAATTATCCTGCCTCAATGGCTCAATCGAGACCGCCATCGGCACATGCCTCGATGGCGATGTCTTGCAAGTCTAGACCTTGGAAAGCACAATCTTCAAAACAAGAGGGAAAGCAACGCGAGATCGACGCCATCGTCCGCTCCTGCACTGCAAGGTCTAGGTCTTGACCCGAAGATATGAGACGAGGAGATCGACGTTGTCATCCGCCCCTGCACCGCAAGGTTTGCTTTAACCTAGAGCAAACCTTCCTCTACGCATGCAACCTGTTAAACCCGCAACGGTGCCGGTCTACAAACCCACTGGCCCAAGCACCTCCAGCACGGCGACGGCGCCACCACACCACGCACAAGCCACTGACCTCACCGCCAGCAAGCCATGCCCAACCAAATCTAACGCCTTGGAACTCCGGCCCAATGCAACAACTCAGTCCGCCGTCCGCATCACACTAAGGTGACCAAGGAGCATAAAGAGGGCACCACCCCCACCCTAACACACCGGCTAGGACCGATGGTGTCGCACCAAAAGGGAAACCGAAGCTTCGCTCGGAGCCGCGCAAGAAATGACAGAGGAGCGTGGAGCGTTGAGACGGCCACCATCGACGGTCGACCGCATGCGCGCACCGGGGCTGAGCATCCGCACCAGCGCGCTGATGAGAAGAGCCCCACCGATGTTGCTATCCACGCACACACATGTCATCCGCGCGGGCTTAGCCCAACAGAGTCATCCAGCGGTGGCAAGCGGGGGCTAGGGTAGGAGGGGTGCGACGGCAACAAATCTGGGGTGGCCCCGAGCCGCCATGGGGACGCCGCGGTGGTTGGGGAAGGGGGGTCGCGGATCCTACCGAAACTGTAGGAAAATGTTTAGAAGGTAAAGTACTGAGTATCTCGAAGTACAAATTGTTGCCCAGCGAGAAAGGTAATGCACGTACAATAGATACAAAACTCAATACGCATGCATTTGCATTTAGCATTTTATTTAGATACGCTAATTCTCCTTTCCTTCCTCTTATCGTGCAAAGACCAGAGTCCGTGTGGGACCCCGCGAAGAATACGGCGCGCCTCCGCCCCGTCTTGATATACAAGTTCCGCCAGATCCAAACTGCAAGTGCGCGTTCACGCAACTACGCAGAAATCACCCGAAATCGAACTCGCCGCAGCTGAAAGAGAGGAGTCTTTCTCGCTGAAGCGGTGCAGCACCGGAAGTATGGCAGGCGAGGAGGCTGTCACCGGCGTGGAGACAAATTGCTACGCGAGGACTCCTAGCGATCTGTAGAGGAAACAACAATCAACGCGGCCGCCGGTAATCGTAGCCCCACCCCGTCAATGGCCGCAAAGAAGATGGACCTTGCTGAGGCGATCGCAAGAACCCGCACTCGAAGAAGCCTGACGGTGACCCTTGCAGCGAAGCTCACGCTCCCGC
>NC_061510.1:63699359-63719350 GCF_022539505.1 Lolium rigidum | reverse complement strand
TTGTCAATGTTTTATAGCTCATTGATGTCTACGCCCCCTCCTTTTCCTGTAGACAGTGTTGGGCCTCCAAGAGCAGAGGTTTGTAGAACAGCAGCAAGTTTTCCCTTAAGTGGATCACCCAAGGTTTATCGAACTCAGGGAGGAAGAGGTCAAAGATATCCCTCTCATGCAACCCCGCAACCACAAAGCAAGAAGTCTCTTGTGTCCCCAACACACCTAATAGGTGCACTAGTTCGGCGAAGAGATAGTGAAATACAGGTGGTATGAATAAGTATGAGCAGTAGCAACGGCACCGGAAAAGTGCTTTGCCCAGGACGATAAACAAGCGATAGTAACGCAGCGAGTAGTAACGCGAAGAAACAAGAAACAAGCAGCGATAGCAGTATTTAGGAACAAGGCCTAGGGATCATACTTTCACTAGTGGACACTCTCAACATTGATCACATAACAGAATAGATAAATGCATACTCTACACTCTCTTGTTGGATGATGAACACCACTAACTGTGTAGGATTACACGAACCCTCAATGCCGGAGTTAACAAGCTCCACAATATTCAATGTTCATATTTAAATAACCTTAGAGTGTAAGATAGATCAACACAACTAAACCAAGTACTAACGTAGCATGCACACTGTCACCTTCACGCTACGAAAGGAGGCATAGATCACATCAATACCATCATAGCAATAGTTAACTTCATAATCTACAAGAGATCATAATCATAGCCTACGCCAAGTACTAACACGGATGCACACACTGTCACCATTACACCGTGCAGGAGGAATAAAACTACTTTAATAACATCACTAGAGTAGCATGTAGATATATTGTGATACAACACACATTGCAATCATAAAGAGATATAAATAAGCACTTCACTATGCCAACCATAACAGTGAATAAGTATTCTCGTGAAATATAGCCTAAGAGACCCACACGGTGCACACACCGTCACCTTTACACACGTGGGACAAGGAGTCTCCTGAGATCACATAAGTAAAATTCACTTGACTAGCATAACGACATCTAGATTACAAGCATCATCATATGAATCTCAATCATGTAAGGCAGCTCATGAGATTATTGTATTGAAGTACATAGGAGAGAGATGAACCACATAGCTACCGGTACAGCCCCGAGCCTCGATGGAGAACTACTCCCTCCTCATGGGAGACAAGCAGCGTTGATGAAGATGGCGGTGGTATTGATGGACAAGCCTTCCGGGGCACTTCCCCGTCCCGGCGGCGTGCCGGAACAGAGACTCCTGTCCCCGCATCTTGGCTTCGCGATGGCGGCGGCTCTGGATGGTTTCTCGTACCGTGGCTTTTTCGTCTCGAGGTTTTAGGTCGAGGGGCTTTATATAGGCGAAGAGGTGGCGTCGAGAGGTCGAAGGGCGCCGCCACTATAGGGGGCGCGGGCCCCTCTGGCCGCGCCGGCCTAGGGTTTGGTGGGCCCGTGCCCCCTCTCTAGCGGTTCTCGCGTGTTCTGGATGCTTCCGGGCAAAATAGGAACTCGGGCGTTGATTTCGTCCAATTCCGAGAATATTTCCTTACTAGGATTTCTGAAACCAAAAACGATGCAGAACAAAGAACTCGGCCTTCGGCATCTCGTCAATAGGTTAGTTCCAGAAAATGCATAAATATGACATAAAGTGTGGATATAACATGTAGATATCATCAATAATGTGGCATGGAACATAAGAAATTATCGATACGTCGGAGACGTATCAGCATCCCAAGCTTAGTTTCTGCTCGTCCCGAGCAGGTAAACGATAAACAAAGATAATTTCTGGAGTGACATGCCATCATAAACTTGATCATATTGTAAACATATGTAATGAATGCAGCAATCCAAGACAATGGTAATGACATGAGTAAACAACTAAATCATAAAGCAAAGACTTTTCATGAATAGTACTTCGAGACAAGCATCAATAAGTCTTGCATAAAAGTTAACTCATAAAGCAATAATTCAACGTAAAGGCATTGAAGCAACACAATGGAAGATTAAGTTTCAGCGGTTGCTTTCAACTTGTAACATGTATATCTCATGGATATTGTCAACATAGAGTAATATAATAAGTGCAGTATGCAAATATGTAGGAATCAATGCACAGTTCACACAAGTGTTTGCTTCTAGGATAGAGAGAAATGGGTAAACTGACTCAACATAAAAGTAAAAGAATGACCCTTCAAAGAGGAAAGCATCGATTGCTATATTTGTGCTAGAGCTTTGATTTTGAAAACAAGAAACAATTTTGTCAACGGTAGTAATAAAGCATATGTATCATGTAAATTATATCTTACAAGTTGCAAGCCTCATGCATAGTATACTAATAGTGCCCGCACCTTGTCCTAATTAGCTTGGACTACTGGATTATCACAATGCACATGTTTTAACCAAGTGTCACAAAGGGGTACCTCTATGCCGCCTGTACAAAGGTCTAAGGAGAAAGCTCGCATTGGATTTCTCGCTATTGATTATTCTCAACTTAGACATCCATACCGGGACAACATGGACAACAGATAATGGACTCCTCTTTAATGCATAAGCATGTGGCAACAATTAGTGTTCTCATATGAGATTGAGGATATATGTCCAAAACTGAAACTTCCACCATGAATCATGGCTTTAGTTAGCGGCCCAATGTTCTTCTCTAACAATATGCATGCTCCAACCATTAAGGTGGTAGATCTCTCTTACTTCAGACAAGACGGACATGCATAGCAACTCACATGATATTCAACAAAGAGTAGTTGCTGGCGTCCCCAGAAACATGGTTATCGCACAACAAGCAACTTAATAAGAGATAAAGTGCCTAAGTACATATTCAATACCACAATAGTTTTTAAGCTATTTGTCCCATGAGCTATATATTGTAAAGGTGAAGAATGGAAATTTAAAGGTAGCACTCAAGCAATTTACTTTGGAGTGGCGGAGAAATACCATGTAGTAGGTAGGTATGGTGGACACAAATGGCATAGTGGTTGGCTCAAGGATTTTGGATGCATGAGAAGTATTCCCTCTCGATACAAGGTTTAGGCTAGCAAGGTTTATTTGAAACAAACACAAGGATGAACCGGTGCAGCAAAACTCACATAAAAGACATATTGTAAACATTATAAGACTCTACACCGTCTTCCTTGTTGTTCAAACTCAATACTAGAAATTATCTAGACCTTGGAGAGACCAATTATGCAACCCAAATTTTAGCAACCTCTATGTATTTCTTCATTAATAGGTGCAAAGTATATGATGCAAGAGCTTAAACATGAGCACAACAATTGCCAAGTATCACATTATCCAAGACATTTTAGCAATTTACTACATGTATAATTTTCCAATTCCAACCATATAACAATTTAACGAAGAAGAAACTTCGCCATGAATATTATGAGTAGAGCCTAAGGACATACTTGTCCATATGCTACAGCGGAGCGTGTCTCTCTCCCACACAATGAATGCTAGGATCCATTTTATTCAAACAAAACAAAAAACAAAAACAAACCGACGCTCCAAGAAAAGCACATAAGATGTGATGGAATAAAAATATAGTTTCAGGGAGGAACCTCGATAATGTTGTCGATGAAGAAGGGATGCCTTGGGCATCCCCAAGCTTAGACGCTTGAGTCTTCTTAAAATATGCAGGGGTGAACCATCGGGGCATCCCCAAGCTTAGAGCTTTCACTCTTCTTGATCATAGTATATCATCCTCCTCTCTTGACCCTTGAAAACTTCCTCCACACCAAACTCGAAACAACTCATTAGAGGGTAAGTGCACAATAAAAATTCACATGTTCAGAGGTGACACAATCATTCTTAACACTTCTGGACATTGCATAAAGCTACTGGACATTAGAACAAAGAAATTCATCCACCATAGCAAAAGAGGCAATGCGAAATAAAAGGCAGAATCTGTCAAAACAGAACAGTCCGTAAAGATGGATTTTATCGAGGCACCATACCTGCTCAAATGAAAATGCCCAAATTGAATGAAAGTTGCGTACATATCTGAGGATCACACACGTAAATTGGCATATTTTTCTGAGCTACCTACAGGAGAGGCAGGTCGAAATTCGTGACAGCAAAGAAATCTGTTTCTGCGCAGTAATCCAAATCTAGTATGAACCTTACTATCAAAGACTTTACTTGGCACAACAAAACACAAAACTAAGATAAGGAGAGGTTGCTACAGTAGTAAACAACTTCCAAGACTCAAAATAAAATAAAGGTACTGTAGCAAAATAACACATGGGTTATCTCCCAAGAAGTTCTTTCTTTATAGCCATTAAGATGGGCTCAGCAGTTTCAATGATGCACTCGCAAGAAATAGTATTTGAAGCAAAAGAGAGCATCAAGAGGCAAATTAAAAACACATTTAAGTCTAACATGCTTCCTATGCATAGGAATCTTGTAAATAAACAAGTTCATGAAGAGCAAAGTGACAAGCATAGGAAGATAAAACAAGTGTAGCTTCAAAAATTTCAGCACATAGAGAGGTGTTTTAGTAACATGAAAATTTCTACAACCATATTTTCCTCTCTCATAATAACTTTCAGTAGCATCATGAGCAAACTCAACAATATAACTATCACATAAAGCATTCTTATCATGAGTCTCATGCATAAAATTATTACTCTCCACATAAGCATAATCAATTTTATTAGTAATAGCGGGAGCAAATTCAACAAAGTAGCTATCATCAAATATAGGAGGCATATTGTAATCATAATCAAATTTACTCTCCATAGTAGGTGGCACCAAAAGGCTACTATCATTATAATCATCATAAATAGGAGGTAAAGTATCATCAAAGTAAATTTCCTCCTCAATGCTTGGGGGACTAAAAAGATCATGCTCATCAAAACCAGCTTCCCCAAGCTTAGAATTTTCCATAGCATTAGCAACAATAGTGTTCAAAGCATTCATATTAATAACATTCCCATTAGCATGCATATAAAGTTCCATGGGTTTTTTAATTCTCTCTTCAAACACATCATGTCCTAATTCAAGATAAAGTTCATAAAGATCTCTCATATTTTTGTTGTTTTCCATTATGCCTAACTAGTGTAAACAAGAAACAAAAAGATGCAATTGCAGGATCTAAAGGAAATAGCTTCGAGCACAAACACAATGGTGCCAGAAAAGTACTTAACCTGGAACCGAAGTATGAGTGCCTTTTACCTTTCCTCCCCAGCAGCGGCGCCAGAAAATAGCTTGATGTCTACACCCCCCTCCTTTTCCTGTAGACAGTGTTGGGCCTCCAAGAGCAGAGGTTTGTAGAACAGCAGCAAGTTTTCCCTTAAGTGGATCACCCAAGGTTTATCGAACTCGTGGAGAAAGAGGTCAAAGATATCCCTCTCATGCAACCCCGCAACCACAAAGCAAGAAGTCTCTTGTGTCCCCAACACACCTAATAGGTGCACTAGTTCGGCGAAGAGATAGTGAAATACAGGTGGTATGAATAAGTATGAGCAAGTGGCAACGGCACCGGAAAAGTGCTTTGCCCAGGACGATAAACAAGCAGTAGTAACGCAGCAGTAGTAACGCAGTAGAACAGTAAACAAGCAACGATAGCAGTATTTAGGAACAAGGCCTAGGGATCATACTTTCACTAGTGGACACTCTCAACATTGATCACATAACAGAATAGATAAATGCATACTCTACACTCTCTTGTTGGATGATGAACACCACTAACTGTGTAGGATTACACGAACCCTCAATGCCGGAGTTAACAAGCTCCACAATATTCAATGTTCATATTTAAATAACCTTAGAGTGTAAGATAGATCAACACAACTAAACCAAGTACTAACGTAGCATGCACACTGTCACCTTCACGCTACGAAAGGAGGCATAGATCACATCAATACCATCATAGCAATAGTTAACTTCATAATCTACAAGAGATCATAATCATAGCCTACGCCAAGTACTAACACGGATGCACACACTTTCACCATTACATCGTGCAGGAGGAATAAAACTACTTTAATAACATCACTAGAGTAGCATGTAGATATATTGTGATACAACACACATTGCAATCATAAAGAGATATAAATAAGCACTTCACTATGCCAACCATAACAGTGAATAAGTATTCTGTGAAATATAGCCTAAGAGACCCACACGGTGCACACACTGTCACCTTTACACACGTGGGACAAGGAGTCTCCGGAGATCACATAAGTAAAATTCACTTGACTAGCATAACGACATCCAGATTACAAGCATCATCATATGAATCTCAATCATGTAAGGCAGCTCATGAGATTATTGTATTGAAGTACATAGGAGAGAGATGAACCACATAGCTACCGGTACAGCCCCGAGCCTCGATGGAGAACTACTCCCTCCTCATGGGAGACAAGCAGCGCTGATGAACATGGCGGTGGTGTTGATGGAGAAGCCTTCCGGGGGCACTTCCCCGTCCCGGCGGCGTGCCGGAACAGAGACTCCTGTCCCCCAGATCTTGGCTTCGCGATGGCGGTGGCTCTGGATGGTTTCTCGTACCGTGGCTTTTTCGTCTCGAGGTTTTAGGTCGAGGGGCTTTATATAGGCGAAGAGGCGGCGTCAGGAGGTTGAAGGGGCGCCGACACTATAGGGGGGCGCAGGCCCCCCCTTGGCCGCGTCGGCCTAGGGTTTGGTGGGCCTCGTGCCCCCCTCTGCGCGGTTCTCGTGTGTTCTGGATGCTTCCGGGCAAAATAGGAACTCCGGGCGTTGATTTCGTCCAATTCCGAGAATATTTCCTTACTAGGATTTCTGAAACCAAAAACAGCAGTAAAACAAGAATCGGCCTTTCGGCATCTCGTCAATAGGTTAGTTCCAGAAAATGCATAAATATGACATAAAGTGTGCATATAACATGTAGATATCATCAATAATGTGGCATGGAACATAAGAAATTATCGATACGTCGGAGACGTATCACTCATGAGGAAGTATGTGGTGTTTTATCTTTCAATCTTGTTGGGCAGCTTTCACTAATGGACTAGTGGCTTCATCCACTTATCCTATAATTTTGCAAAAAGAGCTGGCAACGGGGTTCCCAGACCCAACTAATTAACTCTCATTAATAATCCTCTTCACAAGTTTTGCCCTGATTCATCAGTAAGCAACTTAATTTTGCAATAGACACTCCTCCATGGTATGTGAAATGTTGGAAGGCACCCGAGGATTCGGTTAGCCATGGCTTGAGAAAGCAAAGGTTGGGAGGAGTGTCATCCTTAAATAAACTAAAGTACATGTGTAAACAAAAGAGAAGAGCGATGATCTACCTTGCTGGTAGAGATAACGTCCTTCATGGGAGCCGCTCTTTGGAAGTCTGTTTGGCAAGGGGGTTAGAGTACCCACTACCATTTGTTGACAACAACAAACACCTCTCAAAACTTTACTTTTATGCTCTCTATATGATTTCAAAACTTAAAAAGCTCTAGCACATGATTTAATCCCTGCTTTCCCTCTGCGAAGGGCCCTTCTTTTACTTTCATGTTGAGTCAGTAAACCTATTTCCTTCCATCTTAAGCAAGCAATTGAGTTGTTGTGATCCAACCATCTATATTGTGATCTACTTAATCATGCCTTTTATTCTTCCGTGTTTAGTACAAGTTTTATCTGAATGAATATAGCTTTGAAGGTTATCAATGATTATGAGGAGTTTATTATGATTGAGTATGCAAGTTTTGTTATAAGCTTTAATATAAGAGCGCTGCTTGATAGATAAGTATAATCTGTTAACTGTTCTCTGACCAAGAACGAAGTTTGCCATCATCAATTATGATTTCCTATGCACCTTTATTTGTGATTTCCTTTTACTTGTTTCAAGCTGAATCATATGAGGAAGTTGTTTACTAGAATGTCTTGTGTGAATTAATATGATGCTTCTTGTCCGTATTTTATTTATCGACTCTTCACTCCATAAACATGTGGTCTTGTTTACTGAGCTCAGTTTCGCTTGGGGACAAGCGAAGTCTAAGCTTGGGGGGAGTTGATACGTCCATTTTGCATCACTATTTTATATCATAATTTACTGTTATTCATTGATATCTTTTCATATTTAGAGATGATACTTATGTTATTTCATCTATTTTGCATGTTTCATTATTATTGGAGAATCGCGCACCGGAGTCAGGATTCTGCTGGAAAAAGCACCGTCCGAATGCAATATTTCGGAAGATCGGCAATTGACGGGAATTATACTGAAAATCCTATTTTTCCAGAAGACGGAGGTAGCCAAAAGGAGGAGCCGAGGAGGGCCGCCATGGGCCCCCCCCATAGGCCGGCGCGGGCCTAGGCCTGGCCACGCCGCCTTGTGGGGAGGGGGCCCACAGCCCCCTCTGGCCTCCTCTCCTTCGCGTACTTCTTCGTCCCGAAAACCTAAGCTCTGGGGAATAATCGCGAAGAGTCACAGCTGCCTCTGCGGGGCGGAAAACACCAGAGAGAAAAGAGCTCTCCGGCAGGCTGAAATCTGCCGGGGAAATTCCCTCCCGGAGGGGGAAATCGACGCCATCGTCATCGTCATCGAGCTGGACATCATTGGGATCATCATCACCATCATCTCCATCATCATCACCGCCATCTCCACCGCTGCACCTCGTCACCGATGTAACAATTAGGGTTGGATCTTGATTGTTTGATAGGAGAAACTCTCCCGGTATTGATTTCTACTTGTTATTGATGCTATTGAGTGAAACCATTGAACCAAGGTTTATGTTCAGATTGTTATTCATCATCATATCACATCTGATCATGTTCCATATGATGTCTCGTGAGTAGTTCGTTTAGTTCTTGAGGACATGGGTGAAGTCTAAATGTTAGTACTGAATTATGTTGGTTAGTATTCAATGTTATGATATTTAAGTTGTGGTGTTATTCTTCTAGTGGTGTCATGTGAACGTCGACTACATGATACTTCACCATTTATGGGCCTAGGGGAATACATCTTGTATTCGTTTGCTAATTGCGGGGTTGCCGGAGTGACGAAACCCGAACCCTCGTTGGTATATCGATGCAGGAGGGATAGCAGTAATCTCGGGGTTTAAGGTCGTGGTTAGATTTATCTTAATTACTTTCTTGTATTTGTGGATGCTTGCAAGGGGTATAATCACAAGTATGTATTAGTCCTAGGAAGGGCGGTGCATTAGCATAGGTTCACCCACACAACACTTATCAAAACAATGAAGATTAATCAGCTATATGAAGCGAAAGCACTAGACTAAATTCCCGTGTGTCCTCAAGAACGTTTGGTCATTATAAGTAAACAAACCGGCTTGTCCTTTGTGCTAAAAGGGATTGGGCCACTCGCTGCAATTATTACTCTCGCATTTTACTTACTTGTACTTTATTCATCTGCTATATCAAAAACCCCTGAATACTTGTCTGTGAGCATTTACAGTGAATCCTTCATCGAAACTGCTTGTCAACACCTTCTTCTCCTCGTTGGTTCGACACTCTTATTTATCGAAAATACTACGATACACCCCCTATACTTGTGGGTCATCAGCCGACGCGCCCCCCCTGGCCGCGCCGCCCTAGGGTGTGGGGCCTCCTTGGCCCCTCTCCGTCTCTCCTTCGGTGTTCTGGAAGGCTCCGTGCAAAATAAGACCGTGGGCTTTTGTTTCGTCCAATTCCGAGAATATTTCATGTGTAAGATTTCTGAAATCAAAAACAGCAGAAAACAGGAACTGGCGCTTCGACATCTTGTTAGTAGGTTAGTGCCGGAAAATGCATCAAAATGATATAAAGTGTATATAAAACATGTGAGTATTGTCATAAAACTAGCATGGAACATAAGAAATTATAGATACGTTTGAGACGTATCAGTGGCGCACCAAAAAGGATACTCTGTGACGCATGGACGGTGCGCCACCAAATTATCACCATAAAAATTGTATTTCTGTAGCGCACCAGCATGCGCCACAGAATATCGCCTTTCTGTGACGCACTGGTACGACGGTGCCCCCACAGAAATAGGTGCACCACAGAACTAGTGTTAGGTGCGCCACAGAATTGACTTGTATTATACACGATTTTGTACTGTCTGCTATACACATACAGCTTATATACAGTAATATACAAATATTATACAGATTATATACAGAAGTATGCAGATATAATATAAATAGCATGTACATTGCACATATATAATATAAACATCATCATCACATTACTTAGAGCTCGATCGAGATACACATATAGTGCCAAGTGTCAAAAATTTTACATACAACTCTTAATTCATACAAAGTTCATCATCTCGAGATACAAAGTGGTCTTCATCCGGTTCCTCCTCTGCTCCCTCCTCTCTCCCGCCAGGCTCGCTTGCATCGTCATCCGGTTCCTCCTCTGCTCCCTCCTCTCTCCCACAAGGCTCGCTTGCACCGCCCCCGAGTGTGTAGTGAATAAAATGGAAGAAAGACCAAAATGAACGAAGAAGACCAACACAAATAAGAGCCAACTAGAATATAATAAATAAATGCCTCATACATTGTTGGTCAAAACAAATATTAACATTCAGGAATGGCATAAGTGAGGCCAGGTCCGATGCACAAGAGATTGATATTTGTCCCATCTTACCAGGCTCACTTACGCCACCCTAGAGTGTACGGTGACCAAACATTCTAATCATCGGCCCTATCTTGAAGAAATACCAAAATAAATGAATAAGTCCAACTCAAATACGAGCCAAGTAGTATCAACTAAATAGCATGCCTCATACTTTGTTGGTCAAAACAAATATTAACATTCTGAAACGGTGTTAGTGAGTCAGGTAGGATGCACAGGAGATTGATATTTGTGCAATCACACCAGGCTCACTAGCACCGCCCCTGAGTGTAGTGACCAAACATTCTAATCATCAACGAATTGTTTGTAGTGATGCCTCATACTTTGTTGGTCAAAAAAAATATTAACATTCAGGGACGGTGTCAGTGAGGCCAGGTAAGATGCACAAGAGATTGATATTTGTGCCATCACACCAGGCTCACTGGCACCGCCCCCGAGTGTAGTGACCAAAAAATTTAATCATCGACACTAAAATGGAAGAAAGACCAAAATAAACGAATAATTCCAACTCAAATACGAGCCAAATAGTATCAAC
Source organism: Lolium rigidum (assembly GCF_022539505.1). Taxonomy (NCBI): domain Eukaryota; kingdom Viridiplantae; phylum Streptophyta; class Magnoliopsida; order Poales; family Poaceae; genus Lolium; species Lolium rigidum. The sequence continues at coordinate 63,708,246 of NC_061510.1, read as the reverse complement.
TAAATAGCATGCCTCATACTTTGTTGGTCGAAACAAATATTAACATTCAGGGATGGAGTCAGTGAGGCCAGATACGTACGATACACAAGAGATTGATATTTGTGCCATCACACTAGGCTCACTGGCTCCACCCCAGAGTGTACAAGTGACCATACATTTTAGTCATCGGCACTAAAATGGAAGAAATACCAAAGTTAATGAAGAATGCCAACTCAAATACGAGGCAAGTAGTATCACCTAGATAGCATATGCCTCATACTTTGTTTGTCGAAAAAAATATTAACATTCAGGGATGGAGTCAGCGAGGTCAGGTATGATGCACAAGAGATTGATATTTGTTCCATCACACCAGGCTCATGGGCTCCACCCCAGAGTGTACGAGTGACCAAACATTCTAATCATCAACACTAAAATGGAAGAAAGACCAAAGTTAATCAAGAATGGTAACTCAAATACGAGCCAAGTAGTATCAACTAGATAGCATGGTGTAAGTGAGGCAAATAGCCTGTAGACGCCGGCCTTGCACAGCCTCAGGCCATCACGTGCTTTAGCCGTCGCCGATCATGCTGTTTGACCAGGGGCAAAAAATGAGAGGGGCGATACGAGAGGTGCACAATCTTCTCCGCCAGGCCGCATATCGCATCCGCCAACATCGCCATCATCCCGGTAGACGGCGCCGATCTAGGAGGAGATGGTGCCCAGGCCGATCTGGATCCCGTGATGGACGTCAGGCCAGCCTGCACACCTCCTTCCTCTGCTCGGCCGCCTACCGATGCCACCGCCACGAACGCGACGACCAACAACTCCTCCTGCGGCTCTGCCTACAAGCGGGCGGCGGCGGCGCAGGGAACACGTGACGAGCGGCGTGACCAATGTGCAGCTGTGCTAGGGTTCCTGGGAGAAGTTCTGGGCTGTTTATTCCTTTTGTGCGATTTGTGCGAAACTTTATTTTCCACTTATCGGTGGCAAAGAAGGGTAATTACCCGAGCCAAGTATCAGGACGATTTACGCTGCCGTCAGATGTAGATGGAACGGCCCGGATGCTTCGAATGATGACTGTTAAATGCGTTGAGTGTCAAACGACCAACTGCAATTTAATAGTAAAGATGATTAATGTTTCAAAAAAAACTAGTCTTAGGAAATACGCGCAAGTTTTTATTCCGATGATTCCCTAGGCCGGGTCCGATACCTAGTGGTACTTGTTATTTGTTGTGTTCGAGTCCGGCTCGGACGACGCAGAGAAATTATTTTGTTCAGCATTGCCAACCGCGAAACCGTCATTGACATAGTCTCGTCCGTCTATATATACGGATCGTCGACCGTATTGTTTTGCTAAACTTGTTGTTGATCGCGTCGCCCGCGATTGCCGCTGCAATCAGACCGGAGATAGCGGCCAGAATCCAAGCCATGTCGAAGCGCCGCAGGTCCGACGATGATGGCGGCCCAAGATCCAGGCGGGCAGAACGCCGGCGGCGGCACCATCTATACTTCGTGGTGGATGACTGGACCAGCGGGTACAGCATATACAGGGTGGGCGTGGCCGACTTGGACGGTGACCCTGCCGCCGACTTGGACTCGCAGGCCACCCGCTTCCCCGAACCCCCGGTCTTCCGCCTCGAGTGCCCTATGAAGTGGCCTGCAGATTTTTCGGTTGTGGGCAGTAGAATCGTAGCCATGAACTACAACGAAGACAAGCAGGGGCCTCCCGTCCTCTTGTACGACACCGCAACAGGAGGCCTCGTCGTCGGCCCTCGCACCCCCATGGACGTACGGGAATGTTCCAGGCTTGTGCCCACCTCCGACAGGCTATACGTGATGGGATCTGCCAGTCTGTCCAAGGCCGATGATCACCTGGAGGTGCTCGCCGCCGACGAGAAAGTCGGCTGGGCCTGGAACGCCGTCCCCGCCGTGGCGCCATTCAACTTCAGGCAGCTCGCCTGCCACGCCGCGCACCCGGACGGCCGCACCATCTTCTTCTCCGTGCACCAACATGGCACCTACTCGTTCGACACCGGGACGCACGAGTGGAGGCGCCACGGCGACTGGCTGCTGCCTTTCCGAGGACGCGCCTACTACGACGGCGAGGTCGATGCATGGGTGGGGCTCTACCGAGATTCGACCGAGACAGGGACCGTGTGCTCCTGCGACGTCGTGCCCGCCGCAGGTGGTGGGGAAGTAGGGCTGGCGCCGCCGGCATGGAAGCTCGCCAAGGAGACGATGGTTTGCGAGGACAAGGAGAGGACCAACGTCGTCGTGCTCACGCGCATGGGGCGTGGCAAGTTCTGCCTCGTCGAGCACCGGTCACGGAAAGGTGCGCACGAGGAGATTCTCGACCCGTTCTACCTATTCTACGTGACAAAATTCAAGCTCCGGTACGACAAGGACGGGGGGCTGCGAGCCACCGCGCGCCGCACTCGCTCTTACATCATGCCTAGGGTACTAAATACTCAGAACTGGTGGGTGTTTGGGATCTGATACTACTTGCACCGTGCTTTCATTTGTTGTACCAGCAGATTGAACTTGAAGTTGAATAAGTTCCAGTTGCTACTGTAAGGAGATGTGCGAATGATTGTATTGTTGGGTTCTTTATCTAAAATTCTAAATGCAAATGCATGCGTATTGAGTTTTGTAGCTATTGTACGTGCATTAGCTTTCTTGTTGGGCAAAAATTTGTACTACGAGATGCTTGGTACTTTACCTTCTAAACATTTTCCTACAGTTTCGGTAGGATCGGAGCCAATTAGCAATATTGTTTCACGCGACCCCCCTTCCCCGACCACCGCGGCGTCCCCATGGCGGTTCGGGGCCACCATAGATTTGTTGCCGTCGCACCCCTCCTACCCTAGCCCCTGCTTGCCACCGCCGGATGACTCCGTCAGGCTAAGCCCGCGCGGATGACAACTTCGATGGGGCTCTTCTCGTCTACGCACTGGTGCGAATGCTCGGTCTCGGTGCGCGCATGATGTTGGCCTTCAACGGTGGCCGGCCCAACGCCTCGCGCGGCTCCGAGCGAAGCTTCGGTTTCCGTTTTGGTGCGGCGACATCAGTCCTAGCGGCTGTGTCAGGGTGGGGGTTGTTGCATTGGGCCGGAGTTCCAAGGCGTTAGATTTGGTTGGGCTTGGCTTGCTGGCGGTGAGGTAAGTGGCTTATGCATGGTGTGGTGGCACCGTCGCCTGTGTTGGAGGTGCTTGGGCCAGTGGGTTTGTAGGCCGGCACCGCTATGGGTTTGACAGTGTGCGGGCGTGGAGGAAGGTTTGCTCCAGGTGAAAGCAAACCTTGCGGTGCAGGGGCGGACGACAACGTCGATCTCCTCGTCTCATATCTTCGGGTCAAGCCCTAGAACTTGCAGTGCAGGAGCGGACGACGGCGTCAATCTCGCGTTGCTTTCCCTCTTGTTTTGAAGATTGTGCTTTCCAAGGTCTAGACTTGCAAGACATCGCCATCGAGGCATGTGCCGATGGCGGTCTCGATTGAGCCATTGAAGCAGGATAATTTTTTTGTTAAGCTAATTAAAGTTTAAAACTTATTAATCACTATTTATAATATTATTATGACCTAAAAAAGAGGATCATGATAATGTGGATCATCCCATACACAAAATCTGATCCATATACTGATCGCTATTTTGCGAAAGCGCTGCAAAAAGGAGAGCAAATATCAGAGTACCAACACACACGCATATGTCTCAAGTCTGTTCTTCATCCATTAGGAGAACCATTAAAGTTAGAGATAGAGACAACATAGCACAGATGTAAACGTTTCGCCCTCTTCCTCTCTCCCAGGTGGCGGCGGCCAGATCCCATCTCCACCGGCGTGAGCTCTGGGCCCCTCTCCCTCCGCTTGCCGCTCTGACGGCAGGAGGGGGAGGGGACCTCGTTCCTCCTTCGTTTTGTAGTTACGGCTTGTCTGTTGTGGTGCGTCGTTGGGGTGGTGGGAGCGACGCCCGGGCTAATAAATCTGCCTCAACTCCACTCCCACACCGGCGGCGACCTTCACGGCGGCGTCTTGGAGTTGTTGGCAATGTGTGCTTGTCGATCTTTCAGGTCGGCAGTGTAATATCCCAGGTTTAGAGATAATCAAGGGGTAGAATTTAGAAAGGGATGTGCATTGCATCGTAAAATCTGGGGAAATTTCGCGCTTTTATTGAAAAACTGCATAAAAGGGGGACAAGTTTCTCTCTCGACACCACTCAGGGTTAGGGTTTCGAGAGTGCGATAAACTTGAACTGATTAGTCAACACTTAGGGTTTTCGAGAAGAGAGGGGGACAACTTCTTTCTCAACTTAAGTTGCATGATTGAATTCAAACAAGATATGTTTGAATTACAAATTCAAACATCAATTAAGTATTTATAATTCAATTATGGACAATTCAATAAACAATTGAATAAATAAGAATACAAAACAAAAGAATATATAATTAAAGCTCATTAAAGAAAACCTTGAGCTTTATTGATTATCACACAAGATACATTGTCATTTACAATATTCACATGAATAATAATTATTACAACACATTACAGAAATTGAAGAAATGAAAAAGAAAAGAAAAATTACAAAATATTGCAAATGGCTAAACTAGTTAAATTCTTCAAGAACTTATTGATCAACACTTGATGAAGATCTTCTTGATCATTTTCTTAAACCCTGCATAAAGAAACAGCAAAGACAAAAACAAGAATTAGGCCAAGTGGTAAAACCACTTGGCAGGTTAGCAAATAAGTAAAAAATGGGAGGATATGCTCATGGATCAGCCGAGCTGATCCACACAAAGCACAAGTCCCAACCTGTGAAGCACACAGGAAGCTCACAAGACCTACTGCATGCTCAACAACACACACAGGCCAGAGGAGGGTTACCAGAGTGACCAGGTTTTAGCTTTCTTTTTCTTGTAGGCTTCAGCCTTGGGTTTTGCATGCTAGGGTCTGAAAAGTGTGGCCTTGTATGTTCTTTCTAATGCTCTGACTAAGATTCTATATTGGTTCATGCCATGGCATCTTTTGTTTGTTCAATTAATATTGAAGCAAATCAACTCTTAGGCAAGGGATATCATAAATAATTTGATTTTGAATGTTTTTATGAGCAAAAGGTTCTCGCATTATGTGCAGGTCTGTTATGGTGTGGAGGGACAGGGCCTCTTTGATCTGCACAATGCCATATTTTGTAAGTGATCGACACATGTTCAAAATATGCAATGTATGTAGTATGCTTAAACTTTTTACTGCGACGCATGCTATTAGTTCATACAACTAAATATCGGAGGTGGGATACGGGACAGGGTGACGACAGTAGATACTGGGACAGGGTGACGACAGTAGCTCAATGTCCCTGTCATGTTCACTTCCGATGAGAAGTTATTTAACTTTGGGTGCATAGTATTATTAAAGTTCTTTATGATCTTATTGTGTTCAATTTAACATACAACTAAAGAGTTTGAACTTTGAAAAGAAACTGAAGAGAAATAGTTTGTCAAAACGGTCTATATTACGGAACGGAGGAAGTAGTATATTAGGTGTTATTTTGGCGCAAATAAATACTAAAATTGGCTATGCTCATATTGTATTCAATTTAACATACAGTAGAACCGGAGAGTTTGAACTTTGAAACGAAACTGAGATAGCATATTGGGTGAGTCTGCTCATGTTCAGCCATTTCAGTACATGGATCATGAGTCGTACATATATATTGACTGTGCATATCAGAGTATCACAAAAAACCTCTCCCCAGTAACTGAAGCTTTGTGGCTTGGACAACGAAGGCATCAAAGCATTGAGAGAAATTTCTGGAGGTACCACGGCAATATTTTAGTTTCTTCTTGTAGAGCTCAGCTAGATCAGTTGAGTATTTTCTTAATGTGATTAAAGAGGGGGCGTGTTCAAGTAGCTTGAAGTTCAGTACATCATCATCTTTTAGGCTCCTACAACTTCCCATTTTCTACAGCCGTTGGTGCTTTACATAAATTTGACATTTTTTTCATGAGATTTTCCTCGATCCTTATAAAGTAACACCATACGAATTTCGTCATGTTTCAGTCTTGGTACCGAAGAAAATTGGGATGTTTACATATATTGTTTTAGCACACGCTTATTGGTGTAGGCATCACTAAGCGAAACTTCTTCGAAGTAAACGGTCCCACCTCAGCCGATGATATCACAACTTCTTCATTAACTGGGGCCTTACGGCTAGCTGGAGATTAGTTATTACTTAAAGTTTTGAAGTGGTCTTCATATAGTATAGAAAAATGTATGTATATCTGGTTCTTAAGCTAAGCAGTATGTTTATTTGGGAGCTCTTCGAGTGTCAAAAAATTTCACGTATACTATATATGCTATTTCATTTAGTACATATACTCTCCTTTAAGTATCAAAAAAATTGTAGAGAACCCCTTTTTGATTTGAGTGCTTAATTTGGATTTTTGGCGGTCATTCCTTCTAAGGTTTGCTGATTACGCAGAGATGCAATACTCTTAGCACATAGGCAATATAATATGGTTATTTTGATGTATCCTGCAATTGTGGTAGCAATTTTTGAAATAGACATGATTTAAGAAGAATGTATACTTTTACTAATCACTTCGCCACTATTTCTTTTGCTCATATCTTCGACACTATTTAATTTTCTTTGTTGTAATTTGATGATTTCTTTCTATGAAATATGATGATAGGCCCAAGAGACCACAGGCACCACTTTGGATCGCTTTGAACAAATTAATGGAAAACTAGAAACAAGTTTATTTGTTTCAAAAGAAATTTTGAATTCATGGAAAGCACTGCTCAGATAGCCCACTTTAGTGGTGCCTGCCTGAGAGCTAAGAGATACCTTCTCTGGTATTGGCGATTGTGGCGAGCCAGGGCCCTCCTCCTGGAGAGAACGAGCCACACCAGCCCTGGCCTTCATGTCAAGAGCCAGGAAATTGTTGTTCTGTCATCCGACATATGACAATAAGAGCGATGACAACAATAAGATCGATGATAGGCTGAAGAACTCTATTCAAAGGAAAGGGGGCAGTTATGGTAGCTTCTTTTGGTTATTTGCTATGTACAGAACTTTGTAAAATCCATCACAAAGTTCCTATTGTACCCATAGTTTGTGAAAATAAGATGATCAGTTCCATGCCTTGGATCTTTCGTATTAACACATTACTTATCATCCATTTACTATGAGAACTCCACATCATAGCTGTAATTTAATATGATTTAAAATATCCTTTATTCTTTAACCTTAGGCTGAGCGCGGCGTGCCGCCATACCTGTCCTTGCTAGTATTATACTAAGGTAGCAGAACTGCAAAACATTTGTAGCACCTCCGATGACCAGTTGCAGCATCGATGCTGACTTGCCGGAGAATCGCCGATGACCTCACTGGGGATTCCACCGAAGACTCGCCAGAGACCTCCCAAAGACATCGTAATTAAAAATGATACTTAGGTAGCAGAACCGCAAAACATTTATAGCACCTCCGATAACCATTTGCAGCGCCGCCGCTAACGGTTTGCACCACCTTGCACCACCACCATTGGCCATTCACAACATCGCTGCTGACGGTTTGCACCACCTCTGTTGGCAATTCGCAGCACCGCCACTGACAGTTTGCAGCACCGTCGATGACCATTAGCAGCCCCGCCCATCGGAAGCACCGCCACTGCCAGTGGGCAGCACGTCGGTGTTGGCTTGCAGCAGCCCCAATCTCGCGTGGCAACACATTTGATCTTCTCTCGTAGAAATTGCCAACAACAGTCGCAACAACCATGGCTACCATCTTCGGCGACGACGGGGCGCCGAGGAAGCTGGGGTTACCATTCTCCGCCATGGATTCGAAGCAGCTCCGCCTTCGACACCCCTTGTGCGCCGAGGCCAAGCCGGAGGCAATCTCCGTGGCTGCAAGGTGCGCAAGGCCGACCAAGCCGGAGGACGCACTCATGTGCGTGTCCACCAAGACGACTGCTCCGACCACGGGCAGGGAAGGGGGAAGGCACTACATCGGCGGTCCTGGTCGGGAAAGGCGACAGATGATGACCATGGACGGGAATGGACGACGGCGTTCGGCGGCCGCGGATCCATCTCGCGTCAACAACCGGTGACGCGACGGTTTGCGCAAACGGCGGTGCGACGGCTGCTTGGGCGTAGGTGACGCAACGAAGGAGCGGCAAAAATTCACGGAGGAGCTACACCGGAGTGCATGGAGATGACAAAAGAAACTAGAGGAGATAGTGTAATAACCCAGAACATAGGAACAACGAAGGGTAGATTTAGAAATGGGATGTGCATTTCATCGCAAAACGGGGGAAATTTTCGCGCCTTATTGCAACTAAACCTAAGAGGGATCGAGGTTCTCTCTCATTTTGCACTTAGGGTTAGGCAATGTGAGTTAGGGAAATTTCGACATGATCTCTTTTGTATCTTGTTAATTTGGGGTATTGATTTCATTTAACAAGTAAAATGCATTTGGAATATCAAACCTTAAGTATAAATGAATATAGAAATTGAATTCACAATTCAAAAACAAATTATGAATTCAAATAACTTTGAATTTCAAAGTGAATAATAAATACAACATTTATTCCAGAATATAAACATTACACAAATCCAAAAGCTCATAAGTAAAATTTGAGCTTTATTGATATCACAACACAGATTACATTGTCTTTACAATATTCTTGATACAAGAATTGATGAATAATAAAAAGAAATGAAAATGAAGATTACAATATTGTTCCTAAACTAAAACCTAGACTAAATGACTTGAAGAACATTCTGGTCATATTCATCTTCAAAACCTGCAAAACAAAGAAACAAATACTAACCAGAATACAAGTGTTAACCAGATTCAGTTTGGACGAGTTAGTAGGAATAACACAAAGTTCGGTTTGGACGGTGAAAGCATCACGAT
>NC_061510.1:63667217-63699259 GCF_022539505.1 Lolium rigidum | reverse complement strand
TGCAAAAGTTGGGGTGTAACAACATCCATCATGCGAAATAAAGAAGAATAGTTACAAAGAGAAAAATAGATACTCACAGGTCCAAGTCATCTTCGGCAGCAAAAAAACATGCCGAACTTTTCGCAGCAGGGGGAGGCGACGCAGTTTCATTGGCATCATCATCTTGTCCGCTAGGACTCGATTCAGCCATTGTGATCAAGTCTTCATTTATCCTCCTGCACCGCCTACTCCTGGTGAGAACATCGTCTTCGGGAGCTTCATCCCCTTGGACGTCGCTATCCTCAAGGGTGTGCTGAGCATCTTCGGTTTCTTCGGAGTCGTCATCATCGTCCTCTAGTTCTACACCACTTTTGGGTGTAGGAGGATAACATTGAGCTATGGTGGAAGCCTATTGACAGGTGAAAAAATTAATAGAAGATCAAAAGAAAGAATAACAATAGTGATCAAAGCAGGCATAGTGGAGATTACCTCAGCCGGAAGGTGCTTGAGATCATATGGAGAGCGAGCCGAAGTCAGGACAATGTTGTCCTTCATGCTGAAGCGAGTAAGGCGACGTACCTCATCGCGGAGTTCGTCATCCAACAGGTCGGCTGAGCCGACTCTTGACTTGTCGTCCTTACCAACATACATCTACAGCTGGTGAGGCCGGGACATCAGCGGCTGCACCGAACGCTTTAGAAACACCGAGACTACCTCAGTGCCGCACATCGTTAGGCCTCATGCGTTCTTTAGGTCTACAATCTGTTCGAACAGCTTCTCAACTATAGCACTTTCTTCGGGAGACAAGATGTTTCGCCAGGACTTCTTCGGCTGAGCCACCAAAACGTCTTCAAATGGCGGAAGGTTGGAGCGCCGCCTGATACGTCCAATTTGCATCACTATTTTATATCATAATTTGCTGTTATTCATTGATATATTTCATATTTGGAGATAATACTTATGTTATTTCATCTATTTTGCATGTTTCATGATTATTGGAGGATCGCGCACCGGAGACAGGATTCTGTTGGAAAAAGCATCGTCAGAACGCAATATTTCGGAAGATCAACAATTGACGGGAATTACACGAAAACTCCTATTTTTCCAGATGACGAAGGGAGCCAGAAGGGGGAGCCGAGGAGGGCCGCCATGGGCCCCCCTCACAGGCCGGCGCGGGCCCTGCCCTGGCCGCGCCGCCCTGTGAGGAGGGGGCCCACAGCCCCTCTCGCCTCCTTTTCTTCGCGTATGCCTTCGTCCCGAAAACCTAAGCCAGAAGGGGTACGTCGCGAAGAGCCACAGTCGCCTCTGCGGGGTGGAGAACACCAGAGAGAAAAGAGCTCTCCGGCGGGCAGGAATCCGCCGGGGAAATTCCCTCCCGGAGGGGGAAATCGACGCCATCGTCACCGCCATCGAGCTGGACATCATCTCCATCACCATCACCATCATCTTCATCATCATCACCGCCGTCTCCACCGCTGCACCTCGTCACCGCTGTAGCAATTTGGGTTTGATCTTGATTGTTTGATAGGGGAAACTCTCCTGGTGTTGATTTCTACTTGTTATTGATGCTATTGAGTGAAACCGTTGAACCAAGGTTTATGTTCAGATTGTTATTCATTATCATATCACCTCTGATCATGTTCCATATGATGTCTCGTGAGTAGTTCGTTTAGTTCTTGAGGACATGGGTGAAGTCTAAATGTTAGTAGTGAAGTATGGTTGAGTAATATTCAATGTTATGATATTTAAGTTGTGGTGTTATTCTTCTAGTGGTGTCGTGTGAACGTCGACTACATGACACTTCACCTTTATGGGCCTAGGGGAATGCATCTTGTACTCGTTTGCCAATTGCGGGGTTGCCGGAGTGACGAAACCCGAGCCCCCGTTGGTATATCGATGCGAGGAGGGATCGCGAGGATCTCGAGTTTAAGGTCTGTGGTTAGATTTATCTTAATTACTTTCTTGTAGTTGCGGATGCTTGCAAGGGGTATAATCACAAGTATGTATTAGTCCTAGGAAGGGCGGTACATTAGCATAGGTTCACCCACACAACACTTATCAAAACAATGAAGATTAATTAGCCGTATGTAGCGAAAGCACTAGACTAAAATCCCGTGTGTCCTCAAGAACGTTTGGTCATTATAAGTAAACAAACCGGCTTGTCCTTTGTGCCAAAAAGGATTGGGCCACTCGCTGCAATTGTTACTCTCGCACTTTACTTACTCGTACTTTATTCATCTGTTACATCAAAACCCCCTGAATACTTGTCTGTGAGCATTTACAGTGAATCCTTCATCGAAACTGCTTGCCAACACCTTCTTCTCCTCGTTGGGATCGACATTCTTACTTATCGAAGATACTACGATACACCCCCTATACTTGTGGGTCATCAAGACTATTTTCTGGCGCCGTTGCCGGGGAGTGAAGCGCTATTGGTAAGTGGAATTGGCAAGGGAAATTTCTACTGTTTGTGCTGATTTTATTTCTGTCTGCTGCTATAACTCATTATGGAGAGATCTTCTCTTGAGTGTTTATTTGGGAAATCTACTACTACTGCAAAGGTAGTGGATGAGGCGCTAGGTAAGGAAGAATTACCATACAAAATACCTATGAAAATTATTGAACGTGTAGTGGGTAACCGTTATACAGGGGATGGAACTGTCCACCCTGGAGATCATTTACTGTTCTTACATGAATTATGCGGTTTATTCAAGTGTGCAGGTATTGCTATGGATGAAGTGAGGAAGAAACTATTCTCTGTATCGCTGTCGGTAAACCGGCGCATTGGTATAAATTACTTGGATAATGGGGATTCTCTTGAATGGAATGATATTGTGCCCCGGTTTTATTCTAAGTTCTATCCTCCAAGTGAGATTCACAAAGATCGGAATCGCATATATAATTTTTGGCCTCATGAAGGAGAAAGTATTGCCCAAGCGTGGGGGAGATTGAAGTCTTTAATGCTCAAATACCCCATTCATGAGCTTCCTGGTAATATTATTATTGATAATTTCTATGCAAGACTTTCTTTTCAAGACAAGACCTTGCTGGATACTTCTTGTTCTGGATCATTTACACGCAACAAGGAAGAGTTTAAAAGGGACCTTCTTAATCGGATCCAAGAAAATACTGAAGGATGGGAGAACGACAAGGATAGAGAATCGGGTATAATTTATGATTATAAATGCATTGAAACTTTTATGGATACTCGATAAATTTCGTAATATGAGTGCTACTTATGGTCTTGATTCTCAAGTTGCTGCAAATCTTTATAAAGCTTTTGCTTCTCATTATGAATTGCCTAAGAAGAACTTTGATAAGTATCATGAACCGTATAAAGATAAAATTGATTCATCTATAAATAAATGTGTTGTAGTTGAAACTGTTGATCATGTTATTCCTGAAGCTTATATTGAAAAATCTCCTTTCCCTGCTAAAATGAAGGAGTACTGCTGTATAAATAGTGCGGTTCATAAAAGTGAAAAGAAACTCGTAGAACCTGAAGAACAAATAAAAGTTGAACCTGCTGTTGCAATTGTTAAAGTTCTTGTGACTGAAAATGTAGAAGATGGTCATATTATTTTCTGTGAAGATGCTTCTAATATTGTTTCGCATCTTAATAAGTCTAGGAAAGGTAGTGTTCCTATGCTATCTGTTAGAATTGGTGATCATTGTTATTATGGATTATGTGATATTGGTGCAAGTATTAGTGCTATTCCTTATGAGCTTTACACGGAGATTATGCACGAAATTGGCTCTTGTGAACTTGAAGATATTGATGTGGTTATTCGGTGGCTAATAGAGAAACTATCTCTCCAATTGGTATTATTCGAGATGTGGAAGTTCTATGTGGTAAGATTAAATATCCTGCTGACTTTTTGGTACTTGGTTCTGCTGCTAGTAAATATTGTCCTATCATTTTTGGTAGACCTTTTCTGAATACTTGTGGAGCTATTATAGATTGCAAGAAAGAGAAAATTTTGACTAAATTTGCTGGTGAATCCTATGAGTTTAACTTCTCTAAATTTACCAAAACTCCTTATAAAATTGATTCGCCTAATAGTGATTTTAAAGTTGAACAAGTGTGCATCTATTGCTCTTGCTCCTAGTAATCCTTTGCAGCAACATTTGGAGAATAGTGAGAGTGAAGTTTTCAGGGAAGAAAGAGATGAACTTGATGAAATTTTCCTTCGTCAACCTATTCTTAAGCATGATTTACCGGTGGAAGATTTGGGTACAACACCACCACCAAAGGAAGATCCTGTCTTTGATTTAAAACCATTGCCCGATAATCTTAAATATGCTCATATTGATGATAAGAAAATATATCCTGTTATTATTAGTTCTAAGCTTTCGAGTTTGAAGAAGAAAGGTTATTGGAAATATCGAAGAAACACCGAGGTGCTATTGGCTACACTCTTGATGACTTGAAGGGGATTTCTCCGTCTATTTGCCAACACGCCATTAATATGGAAGATGATGCGAAGCTCGTTGTTGAACCTCGGCGTCGTCTAATTCCTAAGATGAAGGATGTGGTAAGAAATGAGGTATTAAGACTCCTTGAAGTCTGGTATTATATATCCTATTGCTGATAGTAGATGGGTTAGTCCTGTGCATTGTGTTCCTAAGAAAGGAGGAATGACTTGTTGTGCCTAATGATAACGATGAGCTCATACCTCAAAGAGTAGTTGTAGGTTATAGAATGTGCATTGATTATCGAAAAGTTAATAAGGTTACTAAGAAAGATCATTACCCTTTGCCTTTTATTGATCAAATGTTAGAAAGGTTATCTAAAAATACTCATTTTTGCTTTCTTGATGGTTATTACGGGTTTTCACAAATTGCTTGTTAAAACTAAAGATCAAGAGAAAACCACTTTCACTTGTCCCTATGGAACTTATGCTTATAGGCGTATGCCTTTTGGTTTATGTAATGCTCCTGCTACTTTTCAAAGATGCATGTCTGCTATTTTTCATGGCTTTTGTGAGAGTATTGTAGAGGTATTCATGGATGATTTTTACTGTCTATGGGAATTCTTTTGATAGTTGCTTGCGGAACCTTGATAAAGTTTTGCGGAGATGTGAAGAAACTAACCTTGTTCTTAATTGGGAGAAATGCCACTTTATGGTTAATGAAGGGATTGTATTGGGACATAAAATTTCAGAGAGGTATTGAAGTTGATAGAGCTAAAGTTGAAGCCATTGAGAAGATGCCCTATCCAAGGGATGTTAAAGGTATTCGTAGTGTTCTTGGTCATGCTAGGTTTTATAGAAGGTTTATTAAAGACTTCTCTAAGATTTCAAAGCCTCTTACTAATCTTCTTCAAAAAGACGTACCTTTTGTTTTTGATGATCATTGTAAGGAAGCTTTTGAAACTCTAAAGAAAGCCTTAACAACTGCCCCTATAGTTGAACCTCCTGATTGGAATTTACCATTTGAAATTATGTGCGATGCTAGTGATTTTGCTGTAGGCGCTGTTCTTGGACAGCGAGTAGATAAAAAACTGAATGTTATTCATTATGCTAGTAAAACTCTTGATGCTGCTCAAAGAAATTATGCTACTACTGAAAAAGAATTGTTAGCTGTAGTCTTTGCTTGTGATAAATTCAGATCATATATTGTTGATTCAAAAGTTACGATTCATACTGATCATGCTGCAATTAGATACCTTATGACAAAGAAAGATGCTAAGCCAAGGCTTATTAGATGGGTACTTCTTTTGCAAGAATTTGATTTACATATTGTAGATAGGAAAGGTGCTGATAATCCTGTTGCTGATAATTTGTCTAGATTGGAAAATATTGCTTATGATCCTGTTCCTGTTAATGATAGTTTTCCAAATGAACAATTGGTTGTAATAAAGGTGAGCTCGCGAGACAGGTCCTTGGTATGCTGATTATGCTAACTTTATTGTTTCCAAGTACTTGCCTCCAACCTTTTCAGCTCAGCGAGAGGAGGAAATTCTTTTATGACTTGAGGCATTATTTTTGGGATGACCCACACTTATATAAAGAAGGAGTGGATGGTATTCGCGAAGGTGTGTTCCCGAATATGAACAACAAGAAATATTGAGTAAATGTCATGGTAGTGCTTATGGAGGACATCAAGCCGGAGATAGAACCGCGCAAAAGGTTCTACAATCAGGTTTTTATTGGCCAACTCTCTTCAAAGATGCAAGTAAGTTTATTTTATCTTGTGATGAATGTCAAAGGGTTGGTAATATCTCCAGACGCAATGAAATGCCTATGAATTATACTCTTGTTATTGAACCGTTTGATTGTTGGGGATTTGACTTCATGGGACCTTTTCCCTCTTGAGAAGGTAACACTCATATACTTGTTGCTGTTGATTATGTTACTAAATGGGTGGAAGCCATACCTACAAAAAGTGTTGATGGTGAGACCTCTTTAAGAATGCTTTTAGATATTATTTTTCCTAGATTTGGAGTTCCTAGATATATTATGACGGATGGAGGTTCTCATTTTATTCATGGTGGTTTTAGAAAAACTCTTGCTAAATATGGTATTAATCATATAATTGCTTCTACTTATCATCCTCAAACTAGTGGGCAAGTAGAACTATCAAATAGAGAAATTAAATCTATCTTGCAAAAGACTGTTAATAAAACTAGAAAGAATTGGGCTAGTAAATTGAAAGAAGCACTATGGGCTTATAGAACTGCTTATAAAAACCCCATGGGAATGTCACCTTATAAAATGGTTTATGGGAAAGCTTGTCATTTACCTTTAGAACTAGAGCACAAAGCTTATTAGGCTGTTAGAGAATTAAATAAAGATCCTAAACTAGCTGGTAATAAGAGGTTGCTGCAATTAAGTTCTCTAGATGAATGGAGAAGTGAAGCTTATGAGAATGCTAAACTCTTTAAAGAGAAAGTTAAGAAATGGCATGATAGAAGGATTATCAAAAGAGAGTTTAATATTGGGGATAAAGTCCTATTGTATCGGTCTCGTCTCAGATTCTTTGCGGGGAAATTACTCTCGAAATGGGAAGGACCATATGTTGTTGAGGAGGTGTATCGTTCGGGAGCAATTAAAATTAGTTCTCTCCAAGGCAACGCCACGCAAGTGGTGAATGGACAAAGACTCAAGCATTATATCTCAGGTGATTCTTATAATGTAGATGTTGATGTTATTCAAGTAGAAACACCGGAGGCTTTCATCAAAGGTCAAATTGGCGGTCCGCCAGAACTCGACTTTGAATAGGTAACAGTACAGGTAATAAAAAGTTCGCGATTTACTTTCCGAACATTGTTTTTGCTGTTTTTGGGAAATATGAAAAATTACGAGATCGAAACGGAGTGGAGGAGGCGCACGAGGGCGTGCCCCCATAGGCCGGCGTGGGCCCCAGCCTGGCCGCGCCGCCCTATGAGGACACCTCCTCGTTGCCCCTCTCCGACTCTGGTTCGACCTGGTACTTTCCGTTTGTCCTGAAATTTTTTGCTATATAATCCCCCGGACCCCTGGAGGTCTGTATATCATTTTCTCGTCGTGTTTTGTTTTGAGCTGTTTCTGCTAGGATTTGCTTCAGATCTAGAGGTATCATGTCTTCATCAGAAACTCCGAAGGACAGCTCCTGCAAGGACATTGACAACCTGTACATGAACGAGCTGAGGATGCATCCCAAGGAGTTGCTGCTCGTTGATGGGGAGCTGCAGATCAAAGATGTCCAGGGTTCTAAAGGAGAAGGAAGTTTGGAAGACAGGATGGAGAAGCTAGAACAAGAGGTCTTCAACTACAAGAAGATGGCCGAGCGTGAAGTGGATATCTTCCACAAGATTGTGTCTGAACTCATTGCTGAACACGAGAAAGAAACTGCAAAGCTATGGGGCGACATCCTCTCACTTCACGACACCACCAACAAACTCCAAGCTCAACTCTATGACGTTCAGAATCAGAACTGTGAGTATGAAAACAGGTTTAAACACATAAGCCATGCTGCTAGTTTCAGGATTCCCGAGACCAAGTTGTCGTTTGTTGATGGAGAGCCTCTTCCTTGGAAGTCTGAAGACGGGAATTCATCACCACCATCGCCAAAGGAGTAATTCATCATCGGTATTGGCATCCCCTTGGTTTGTTCCAAGCTTGGGGGAGTGCCGCGGTATCACATCATCACTACCTTTTTACTTTTTACTATCAAGTAGTGTCATATCATGAGTAGGGAAGTTATCATATAAGATGGGTTGCAGTTAGGAAGTATCTCTCCTTTAATTGGTTGTCTATGTATCCCTTGGTGTGAGTTATCGTTATGAAATATTAATGAGAAGTCTTATCATTTACATATTGCACATCTTATTTTAGTTTGCAATTTCTAGTATATGATTGATCTTGATGTTAGTATTGGTATCACTTTGGGAGCATTGAGTAAATCTATTGGTTTTGGCAAACTTAGCATTGGTCAATAGCAACAACACTTTGAGTTTTAAGTAGAGAAGAGGAAATACATGTAGATATATTATTATCTTTCTTGTTAGTTCTTAGCTTAGTATTCTGAAGTTAAAATTGTTTGTACTTACAAGTAAGATGCATGATTGTTTCTATCACATGTATATTTGTTTGCTTCCCTCAACTCCTATGCTTGCTAATTAACCTTGCTAGCCAAAGACCTGTACTGAGAGGGAATGCTTCTCGTGCATCCAAACCTTTAAACCAAAACCCATGCCATTTGTGTCCACCATATCTACTTACTGCATGGTATTTCCTGCCATTCCAAGTAAATACTTCATGTGCTACCTTTAAAACAATTCAAAATTTATTACTTCTTATTTGTGTCAATGTTTTATAGCTCATGAGGAAGTATGTGGTGTTTTATCTTCCAGTCTTGTTAGGCAGCCTCCACTAATGGACTAGTGGCTTCATCCACTTATCCTATAATTTTGCAATAAGAGCTGGCAACGGGGTTCCCAGCCCCAATTAATCAACTTTCATTAATAATTCTCTTCACATGTTTTGCTCGATTCATCGGTAAGCAACTTAATTTTGCAATAGACACTCCTCCATGGTATGAGATTGTTGGAAGGCACCCGAGGATTCGGTTAGCCATGGCTTGTGTAAGCAAAGGTTGGGGGAGTGTCATCCCTAAATAAACTAAAGTACATGTGTAAACAAAAGAGAAGAGGGATGATCTACCTTGCTGGTAGAGATAACGTCTTTCATGGGAGCCGCTCTTTGGAGGTCTGTTTGGCAAGGGGGTTAGAGTACCCGCTACCAGTCGTTGACAACAACAAACACCTCTCAAAATATTACTTTTATTCTCTTTATATGATTTCAAAACTGAAAAAGCTCTAGCACATGATTTAATCCCTGCTTCCTCTGCGAAGGGCCTGTCTTTTACTTTATGTTGAGTCAGTACACCTATTTCCCTCCATCTCAAGCAAGTTTTTGAGTTGTTGTGATCAAACTTTTATATTGTGATTTGCTTCATCATGTCTTTTATTCTTCCTTGTTTAGTACAAGTTTTATCTGAATGAATATAGCTTTGAAAGTTATCAATGATCATTATGATTGAGTATGCAAGATGAGCCACATAAGCTTTAATATGAGAGCGCTGCTCAATAGATAAGTATAATCTGTTAACTCGCTCTCGACCAAGAACAAAGTTTGCCATCACCAATTATGATTTCTTATGCACCTTTATTTGTGATTACCTTATACTTGTTTCAAGTTGAGTTATATGAGGAAGTTGTTTACTAGAATGTCTTGTGTGAATGAACATGATGCTTCTTGTCCGTATTTGATTTATCGACTCTTCACTCCATAAACATGTGGTCCTGTTTACCGAGTTCGGTTTCGCTTGGGGACAAGCGAGGTCTAAGCTTGGGGGAGTTGATACGTCCAATTTGCATCACTATTTTATATCATAATTTGTTGTTATTCATTGATATATTTCATATTTGGAGATAATACTTATGTTATTTCATCTATTTTGCATGTTTCATGATTATTGGAGGATCGCGCACTTGGAGACGGGATTCTCGCTTGGAAAAAGCATCGTCGGAACGCAATATTTCGGAAGATCAACAATTGACGGGAATTACACGAAAACTCCTATTTTTCCAGATGACGAAGGGAGCCAGAAGGGGGAGCTGAGGAGGGCCGCCATGGGCCCCCCTCACAGGCCGGCGCGGGCCCTGCCCTGGCCGCGCCGCCCTGTGAGGAGGGGGCCCACAGCCCCCTCTCGCCTCCTTTTCTTCGCGTATGCCTTCGTCCCGAAAACCTAAGCCAGAAGGGGTACGTCGCGAAGAGCCACAGCCGCCTCTGCGGGGCGGAGAACACCAGAGAGAAAAGAGCTCTCCGGCGGGCAGGAATCCGCCGGGGAAATTCCCTCCCGGAGGGGGAAATCGACGCCATCGTCACCGCCATCGAGCTGGACATCATCTCCATCACCATCACCATCATCTTCATCATCATCACCGCCGTCTCCACCGCTGCACCTCGTCACCGCTGTAGCAATTTGGGTTTGATCTTGATTGTTTGATAGGGAAACTCTCCCGGTGTTGATTTCTACTTGTTATTGATGCTATTGAGTGAAACCGTTGAACCAAGGTTTATGTTCAGATTGTTATTCATTATCATATCACCTCTGATCATGTTCCATATGATGTCTCGTGAGTAGTTCGTTTAGTTCTTGAGGACATGGGTGAAGTCTAAATATTAGTAGTGAAGTATGGTTGAGTAATATTCAATGTTATGATATTTAAGTTGTGGTGTTATTCTTCTAGTGGTGTCGTGTGAATGTCGACTACACGACACTTCACCTTTATGGGCCTAGGGGAATGCATCTTGTACTCGTTTGCCAATTGCGGGGTTGCCGGAGTGACGAAACCACGAGCCCCCGTTGGTATATCGATGCGGGAGGGATCGCAGGATCTCGGAGTTTAAGGCTGTGGTTAGATTTATCTTAATTACTTTCTTGTAGTTGCGGATGCTTGCAAGGGGTATAATCACAAGTATGTATTAGTCCTAGGAAGGGCGGTACATTAGCATAGGTTCACCCACACAACACTTATCAAAACAATGAAGATTAGTTAGCCGTATGTAGCGAAAGCACTAGACTAAAATCCCGTGTGTCCTCAAGAACGTTTGGTCATTATAAGTAAACAAACCGGCTTGTCCTTTGTGCTAAAAAGGATTGGGCCACTCGCTGCAATTGTTACTCTCACACTTTACTTACTCGTACTTTATTCATCTATTACATCAAAACCCCCTGAATACTTGTCTGTGAGCATTTACAGTGAATCCTTCATCGAAACTGCTTGTCAACACCTTCTGCTCCTCGTTGGGATCGACATTCTTACTTATCGAAGATACTACGATACACCCCCTATACTTGTGGGTCATCACCGCCCAGGTGCTGGGATGTCTCGCAGGTAGAACCATTTATGGCGCCAGCCCTGGACGGATTCTTTCATCGGGAAGTTGAAGTAATCAACCTCCTTTCTAACGACAAAGCCGACGCCACCGACAAGGAGAGGGCCATCATTGTCATTATGGCGCTTGACATAGAAGATTTTCCTCCATAAACCCCAGTGGGGATCAATACTGAGGAAAGCTTCACATACAGTGATGAAAATGGAGAGATGAAGAATGGAATTTGGGGTCAGCTGCCAGAGCTGGATCCCGTAGAAAAAGAGAAGGGAACGAAGATTTTCGTGGGCAGGAAGAGAAAGCCCACAAAACAAGAAGGCGACGAACATAACAGTGAAGCCTTTAGGAGGCTTTGGGCGAGAAGATGGACCTGGGAGATGAATGTCGTTATCGGATGATGAGATGAGGCCAAGGGTGCGCAACTTGTTCACCTCGCGATTGGAAATGGTGGAGGCGTGATGTCTACGGGTGCTTCTATTCTTGTAGACAGTGTTGGGCCTCCAAGAGCAGACGTTTGTAGAACAACAGCAAGTTTCCCTTAAGTGGATCACCCAAGGTTTATCGAACTCAGGGAGGAAGAGGACAAAGATATCCCTCTCAAGCAACCCTGCAATCACGATACAAGAAGTCTCTTGTGTCCCCAACACACCTAATACACTTGTCAGATGTATAGGTGCACTAGTTCGGCGAATAGATAGTGAAATACAAGTGGTATGAATGAATATGAGCAGTAGTAACGGCGCCAGAAAAGTGCTTGCTGGCGTGCAGTTGATGGCAGTAATATTGCAGGAAGTAAAGATGCAGTAAAACAGTAAACAAGCGATGATTGCAGTATTTGGAAACAAGGCCTAGGGATCATACTTTCACTAGTGGACACTCTCAACATTGATCACATAAATAAATAAGTTCTCTTCCTTTGTGCTACATATACTCTTGTTTGATAATGAACACCATTCGTTGTGTAGGGCTACAAGAGCACCTCAATGCCGGAGTTAACAAGCTCCACAACATTCGACATTCATATTTAAGTAACCTTTAGAGCATAATAGATCTTTGCAATTTAAACCGAGTACTAACATAGCATGCACACTCGTCACCATCACACTACGAAGGGGGAATAAATCACATCAATACTATCATAGTAATAATTAACTCCATAACCTACAAGAGATTATGATCATAGCCTACGCCAAGTACTACACGATGCACACACTCTGTCACCATTACACCGTGAAGGAGGAATAGACTACTTTAATAACATCACAAGAGTAGCACATAGACTAATAGTGATACAAAGCTCATATGAATCTCAATCATGTAAGGCAGCTCATGAGATCATTGTATTGAAGTACATAGGAGAGAGATTAACCACATAGCTACCGGTACAGCCCTTAGCCTCGATGGAGAACTACTCCCTCCTCATGGGAGACAGCAGCGGTGATGAAGATGGCGGTGGTGTCGATGGAGATGCCTTCCGGGGCACTTCCCCGTCCCGGCGGCGTGCCGGAACGGAGACTCCTGTCCCCCGGATCTTGGCTTCGCGATGGCGGCGGCTCTGGAAGGTTTCTCGTACCGTGGCTTTTCCGTATCGAGGTTTTAGGTCAGGGACCTTTAAATAGGCGAAGAGGCGGAGTCGGAAGGTCGACGAGGCGATGACACAACATGGGGGCGTGGCCCAGGCCCTGGCCACGCGCCCTATCATCTGGGCCCACCAGGGCTCCCCTCTGGTGGCTCTCGGGTGTTCTGGAAGCTTCGTGGAAAAATAGGATGCTGGGCATTAATTTCGTCCGATTCCGAGAATATTTCCTTACTAGGATTTCGGAACCAAAAACAGCGAGAAAACAGCAACCGGCCCTTCGGCATCTCGTCAATAGGTTAGTTCCGGAAAACGCATAATAATGACATATAATGTGTATAAAACATGTGAGTATCATCATAAAAGTAGCATGGAACATAAGAAATTATAGATACGTCGGAGACGTATCAGCATCCCCAAGCTTAGTTCCTACTCGCCCTCGAGTAGGTAAACGATAACAAGGATAATTTCTGAAGTGACATGCTATCATAATCTTGATCATAGTATTGTAAGCATATGACATGAATGCAGCGATTCGAAGCAATGGTGAAGATAATGAGTAAACAAATGAATCACATAGCAAAGACTTTTCATGAATAATACTTTCAAGAAAAGCATCAATAAGACTTGCATAAGAGTTACTCATAAAGCAATAAATTCAAAGTAAAGGCATTGAAGCAACACAAAGGTAGATGTAAGCTTCAGCGGTTGCTTTCAACTTCAACATATTTATCTCATGGATAATTGTCGACATAAAGCAATATAACAGGTTCAATAAGTAAACATGTAAGAATCAATGCACACAGTTGACACAAGTGTTTGCTTCTAAGATAGAAAGAATAGGTAAACTGACTCAACAATAAAGTAGAAGATAGGCCCTTCGCAGAGGGAAGCATTGATTGCTATATTTGTGCTAGAGCTTTGGTTTTGAAAACAAGAAACAATTTTGTCAACGGTAGTAATAAAGCATATGAGTTATGTATAAGACATCTTATAAGTTGCAAGCCTCATGCATAGTATACTAATAGTGCTCGCACCTTGTCCTAATTAGCTTGGATTAACACGGATTATCATTGCATAGCATATGTTTCAACCAAGTGTCACAAAGGGGTACCTCTATGCCGCTCGTACAAAGGTCTAAGGAGAAAGCTCGCATTGGATTTCTCGCTTTTGATTATTCTCAACTTAGACATCCATACCGGGACAACATAGACAACGAGATAATGGACTCCTCTTTAATGCATAAGCATTTAACAACAATTAATTTTCTCATAAGAGATTGAGGATTAGTTGTCCAAACTGAAACTTCCACCATGGATCATGGCTTTAGTTAGCGGCCCAATGTTCTTCTCTAACATTATGCATACTCAAACCATTTGATTGTGAAAACCGCCCTTACTTCAGACAAGACGAACATGCATAGCAACTCACATGATATTCAACAAAGGTAAAAGAGTTGATGGCGGCCCCAGAAAACATGGTTACCGCTCAACAAGCAACTTACTAAGAAATAAGACACATAAGTACATATTCTTCACCACGATAGTTTTTAAGGCTATTTTGTCCCATGAGCTATATATTGTAAAGGTAAAGAATAGAAATTTTAAAGGTAGCACTCAAGTAATGTACTTTGGAATGGCGGAGAAATACCATGTGGTAGGTAGGTATGGTGGACACAAATGGCATAGTAATTGGCTCAAGGATTTGGATGCACGAGAAGAATTCCTCTCAATACAAGGCTAGGCTAGCAAGGTTGTTTGAAGCAAACTCTAGTATAAAAGGTGCAGCAAAGCTCACATATGAACATATTGTAGCTATTATAAGACTTTACATTGTCTCCTTGTTGTTCAAACACCTCAACCAGAAAATATCTAGACTCTAGAGATCAATCATGCAAACCAAATTTTAACAAGCTCTATGTAGTTCTTCATTAATGAGTATAAGGTACATGATGCAAGAGCTTAAACATGATCTATATGAGCACAACAATTGCCAAGTATCAAATTATTCAAGACATTATACCATTTACCACATGCGGCATTTTCTGTTTCCAACCATATAACAATTAACGAAGCAGTTTCAACCTTCGCCATGAACATTAAGATAAAGCTAAGAACACATGTGTTCATATGCAACAGCGGAGCGTGTCTCTCTCCCACACAAGCATGATGGATCATATCTTATTCGAACACAAAACAAAAATAAAAGCACACAGACGCTCCAAGTAAAGTACATAAGATGTGACCGAATAAAAATATAGTTTCAAGAGAAATGACCTGATAAATTGTCGATGAAGAAGGGGATGCCTTGGGCATCCCCAAGCTTAGACGCTTGAGTCTTCTTAAGATATGCAGGGATGAACCACGGGGGCATCCCCAAGCTTAGATTCTTCACTCTTCTTGATCATAGTATATCATCCTCCCCTCTTGACCCTTGAAAACTTCCTCCACACCAAACTCGAAACAAACTCATTAGAGGGTTAGTGCATAATCAAAAATTCACATGTTCAGAGGTGACACAATCATTCTTAACACTTCTGGACATTGCCCAAAGCTACTGGAAGTCAATGGAACAAAGAAATCCATCCAACACAGCGAAAGAGGCAATGCGAAATAAAAGGCAGAATCTGTCAAAACAGAACAGTCCGTAAAGACGAATTTTAAAGAGGCACCAGACTTGCTCAGATGAAAATGCCCAAATTGAATGAAAGTTGCGTACATATCTGAGGATCAAGCACATAAACTGGCAGATTTTTCTGAGTTACCTACAGAGAACACTGCCCAAATTCGTGACAGCAAGAAATCTGTTTCTGCGCAGTAATCCAAATCTAGTATTGACTTTACTATCAAAGACTTTACTTGGCACAACAATGCAATAAAATAAAGATAAGGAGAGGTTGCTATAGTAGTAACAACTTCCAAGACTCAAATATAAAACAAAAGTACTGTAGTAAAATAAACACATGGGTTATCTCCCAAGAAGTTCTTTCTTTATAGCCATTAAGATGGGCTCAACAATTTTAATGATGCACTCGCAAAAAATAAGAGTTGAAGCAAAAGAGAGCATCAAGAAGCAAATTCAAAACAAATTTAAGCCTAACATGCTTCCTATGCATAGGAATCTTGTAAATAAACAAATTCATGAAGCATGATGCAACAAGCATAGAAGGATAAAACAAGTGTAACTTCAAAAATTTCAGCATATAGAGAGGTGTTTTAGTAACATGAAAACTTCTACAACCATATTTTCCTCTCTCATAATAACTTTCAGTAGCATCATGAACAAATTCAACAATATAACTATCACATAAAGCATTCTTATCATGAGTCTCATGCATAAAATTATTACTCTCCACATAAGCATAATCAATTTTATTAGTTGTAGTGGGAGCAAATTCAACAAAGTAGCTATCATTATTATTCTTATCATCAAATATAGGAGGCATAGTATTATCATCATAAAAATTACTCTCCATAGTAGGCGGCACCAAAAGACCACTATCATTATAATCATCATAAATAGGAGGCAAAGTATCATCAAAGTAAATTTTCTCCTCAATACTTGGGGGACTAAAAATATCATGCTCATCAAAATCAGCCTCCCCAAGCTTAGAATTTTCCATATCATTAGCAACAATGGTGTTCAAAGCGTTCATACTAATATCATTGCTACTAGCATGCAAATAAGGTTCCATAGGTTTTTTAATTTTCGCATTAAACCATTCATGTCTTGACTCAGGAAATAGTACAAAAAGCTCACAGATGTTTTCCATTATGCCTTACTAGTGTAAAACAAGAAACAAAAAGATGCAATTGCAGGATCTAAAGGAAATAGCTTCGAGCACACACACAACGACAACAGAAAAGTACTTAGTTACCTGGGACCGGAGTATGAGTGCCTTTTACCTTTCCTCCCCGGCAACGGCGCCAGAAAAGTGGCTTAGTTGCCGGGGTCCGGAGTGTGAGTGTCGTTTACCTTTCCTCCCCGGCAACGGCGCCAGAAAAGTGCTTGATGTCTACGGGTGCTTCTATTCTTGTAGACAGTGTTGGGCCTCCAAGAGCAGAGGTTTGTAGAACAGCAGCAAGTTTCCCTTAAGTGGATCACCCAAGGTTTATCGAACTCGGGGAGGAAGAGGACAAAGATATCCCTCTCAAGCAACCCCGCAATCACGATACAAGAAGTCTCTTGTGTCCCCAACACACCTAGTACACTTGTCGGATGTATAGGTGCACTAGTTCGGCGAAGAGATAGTGAAATACAAGTGGTATGAATGAATATGAGCGAGTAGTAACGGCGCTGGAAAAGTGCTTGCTGGCGTGCGGTTGATGGCTGTAATATTGCAGGAAGTAAAGATGCAGTAAAACAAGTAAACAAGCGATGATTGCAGTATTTGGAAACAAGGCCTAGGGATCATACTTTCACTAGTGGACACTCTCAACATTGATCACATAAATAAATAAGTTCTCTTCCTTTGTGCTACATATACTCTTGTTTGATAATGAACACCATTCGTTGTGTAGGGCTACAAGAGCACCTCAATGCCGGAGTTAACAAGCTCCACAACATTCGACATTCATATTTAAGTAACCTTTAGAGCATAATAGATCTTTGCAATTTAAACCGAGTACTAACATAGCATGCACACTTGTCACCATCACACTACGAAGGGGAATAAATCACATCAATACTATCATAGTAATAATTAACTCCATAACCTACAAGAGATTATGATCATAGCCTACGCCAAGTACTACACAATGCACACACTGTCACCATTACACCGTGAAGGAGGAATAGACTACTTTAATAACATCACAAGAGTAGCACATAGACTAATAGTGATACAAAGCTCATATGAATCTCAATCATGTAAGGCAGCTCATGAGATCATTGTATTGAAGTACATAGGAGAGAGATTAACCACATAGCTACCGGTACAGCCCTTAGCCTCGATGGAGAACTACTCCCTCCTCATGGGAGACAGCAGCGGTGATGAAGATGGCGGTGGTGTCGATGGAGATGCCTTCGGGGGCAATTCCCCGTCCGGCGGCGTGCCGGAACAGAGACTCCTGTCCCCGGATCTTGGCTTCGCGATGGCGGCGGCTCTGGAAGGTTTCTCGTACCGTGGCTTTTCCGTATCGAGGTTTTAGGTCAGGGACCTTTAAATAGGCGAAGAGGCGGAGTCGGAAGGTCGACGAGGCGATGACACAACATGGGGGCGTGGCCCAGGCCCTGGCCACGCCGCCCTATCATCTGGGCCCACCAGGGCTCCCCTCTGGTGGCTCTCGGGTGTTCTGGAAGCTTCGTGGAAAAATAGGATGCTGGGCATTAATTTCGTCCGATTCCGAGAATATTTCCTTACTAGGATTTCTGGAACCAAAAACAGCAGAAAACAGCAACCGGCCCTTCGGCATCTCGTCAATAGGTTAGTTCCGGAAAACGCATAATAATGACATATAATGTGTATAAAACATGTGAGTATCATCATAAAAGTAGCATGGAACATAAGAAATTATAGATACGTCAGAGACGTATCAAGGCGCTCCAATCGCGGCTGACCTTGCTCGTGCCTGATGCGCCAGTACCCTTCTTCTTTCCCATGGCGTCTGGAGTTCTTGAGAGCAGGAACAAAGGTGAGAGGAAAGGCTAAGGAAGAAGATGAGCAGTGTGGAAGCGTGAAAAGTAAAAATAATGGGAAGGCCCCTTATTTATAGCATGAGCTGATGGGAAATCGTGGCCATAACTCCAAAGCCATCGTGGGAGGTGGACAGAGATCCAGTCGTACACGTGTCGCTCTAAAGAAAACGGAATCGGCGGCCCATTATTCCCACGATGTGCGGAAATCGAGGAGGCGCATCGGTCAATGCACAAGCACTGGTCATTTCCTAAAACTGACCACGTAGAAGTAGGGAGGGCCCGTTAGGTCACGTCTCGTCAATCAAACCACAGCAGTGGTGACGTCATCAGTGATGTCATGAAAGGTGTCGACTCTGAATGAAGCATCCGAGGAAATATTAAAATCATTGAGTGGATCAACTTGAGTCTACGCACGGTTGCAAACATCCGCACCTAGACTCGGGGGCTACTCCCATGGGGAGCGCTGGACGCGCACCCGATAAATTTAGACTCTAAGAAAGACCGAATCGTTTGGCCCAAGTCTGCACCCGGTTGCAAGCGCCCGTGCCCAGACTCGGGGGCTACTCCCGTCGGGAGTGCCAATTGCGCATCTGACAAACTTTTTTGCACTCCAGGATCATGCCCGGGGACTTGATTCTGTGTAGAGTGGCGTTGTTTTGCCATCGGCAGTTAACCAGCAAAGCTGGGCGCGTTACTCGATATCCTTTACGCATTAAACCTTACTTGAAAGATTGAAGCCCCGATATAAATGTATCGGTTGACTTTTGAAGACCTGCAGAAAGCTTCGGCAGAAGAAGACATTCGAGTGGCAGAACTTGAGTCTACGCACGGATTGCAAGCATCCGTACCTAGACTCGGGGGTTACTCCCATCGGGAGCGCTGGACGCGCACCCGATATGAGGAGATGATGTTGTTACGAAAGGGACAAGATTTATCAAGAGATGAGGATATTTGGTGGAGGCATGCTTTAGTCTCTACCCGAAATATCTTCGGCTAGACACTCGGGGGCTACTGACGTGGGCATTACCCTTCGGGTAACCGTTATTGCCCTATCCTGTGCGGCCCAATTGGAGGCCCATGAAAGCACTCGATGGCAAGGTGAGCCACTACGTCGGTGCCAAAGAGGACTTCTTGAAGAGCAAGACGAAGAGACGGAGAATACAAGGAAAGTCTAGAACTAGGACCCTTTGTAACCTAGTTGTACCCGGACAGATCTCTCGAGACCTGGCTCCATATATAAGGGCCAGGAGAGGGGCTGCCGAGGACACACGCAATCTTAGCAATTTTAGCCACCATAAGTCCAGAGCTAGGTCCCCGTAGAACTTAGCCTCTCGACGAGATCACAGCCGAAACCTTCGGCACCCCATTGTAACCCGATATTTTCATAATCAAGATCAGACAGGCAGGACGTAAGGGTTTTACCTCATCGAGGGCCCCGAACCTGGGTAAATCGCTTTCCCCGCTTGTTTAATAACCGATGTCTCGTGTCAGCCTATAGGATTCCATCTACCCTAAGCCCCAAACGGAGGGCATTGCCGAGGAGTACCCTCGACACCCTCTATTGCACAAAACCACAACATGTTCAAGATATAAGGTGACAAGGGTAACAACAACTTGCACAAAAGGAGGCATAACACAAGTAGTAGGAGTTTGGGATATAGAATTCATACCGTGGCCTCAAGAATTCCCAAACTCAGTCAGTATGACCCAATATGCCTCCATAAGATGGTAATAGATAGACATTTAACCATAGACCATCAAATAGAAATGGATAACGAAGTATCCAATCCAAAGTTCACCAAATAAAAATGAAAATGTTCAAAGGAAGACACAAGCAATAATTCCCACCCATGCAAATTCACATCGGAGAACCTAATAGAAGAACTTCTCCCCTTTGGCATCGAGACACCAAAAATGGGAAAAGTGCATGCCAACGTCCCGAAGATCACTCCTCCTCCTCATCTTCATCTTCTTATTCCTCCTCGTCTCCATCCTCGTCATACTCCTCCTCGCCATCACCATATTCTTCTTGGATGTCATCATCATATAAGGGAGCCTTACCCTTGACGTGGGAGGAAGCATCCTCAAAGTCATCCCAATGGATCTTGGCGGTGGTGTACTCGTTGTAGGGGATGATGGCACTACTGGGAATTGTTTATAGGCGCAACTACTCGCATGGCGTGAAAATGAAAGTCCATCAGTGGTAAGCCGAACCACTGACAGGAAAAAAATATCACCAGTGGTAGCTCATGAATTGGTCTCCGCGGCGCGTACCGGTGACACGCAAAACAAAAATTCGTCGTTGGTTCTTCCTTCTAGGCCCGGCCTGGACGCCTGAAAAAACGTTGGCAGTGCACTTTTTCTGGGTGTCACGGGTCTTTGATACGTCCAAAACGTATCTACTTTCCCGATCATTTTTGCTGTTGTTTGCCCTCAAATTTGTGTGTTTTAAATGCAACTAACACGGACTAAAGCTGTTTTCAGCAGAATTACTCTGGTGTCTCATTTTTGTGCAGAAATCCAACTTTCCAGAAAATTCCCGAAAAATATCGCAAAATCCATATTTCACCCGAAGACTCACGGAGCCAGAAGACGAGACGGAGGAGGGCCACGAGGGGCCCACACCTGCCCTAGGCGCGGGCCAGGCTTGGCGGCACCTAGGGGTGGTTTGGCCGCCTCGGCCACCCCCTCGACCTCTCCTCCCGACTATATTAATCCTCTGACCCTAAAAACAGAGGGGGATTCAATGTTTTTCCATAAAGAGTTCCCCTGCTCCGCCGCCACCAGAAACCCCAATCCAGGAACCAGAAACTCCGTTCTGGAACCCTACCGGGACGGGGAATTGGAGGAGATCATCGCCATCACTATCATCGACGCCTCTCCATCAACCATCCATGATTCCCCCATCCATGTGTGAGTAATTCCCCGTTGTAGGCTATAGGGGATGGTAGGGATTGGATGAGATTGTTCATGTAATAGCCATAAGATTGTTATGGGCATACTGCCTAGTATCCGTTGTTAGTATTTTTGACATTGTTGCGACTTGTTATGCTTAATGCTTGTCACTTTGGGCCCGAGTACCATGATCTCAGATCTGAACATGTTATTGATTCATGAGGATAATTATTGTTTTTTTATCATACCTGCAAGTTGTATACACATATCAATGTCCGGAACCCGAGGCCCCAAAGTGATAATAATTGGGATAACCGGAGGGGATGGCTTTGATGTGAGGATCACGTGTGTTCACGGAGTGTTAATGCTTTGCTCTAGTACAATATTAAAAGTAGTACCTTAATTACCAATAGATTCCCTTGAGGCCCCGCTGCAACGGGCTGGTAGGACAAAAGATGTCGTGCAAGTTTCTCATTGCGAGCACGCATGACTAAATAGGAACACATGCCTATGGTTATTCTATACTAGGATGGTTTTATCATTATTACTTGCAATGCCCACATCTTGCTTATTATATGAACTATCTTATTCATGCAGCGCCCGTTCATCCATCCCTATGCCTACACTATTTTAATCCTATTGTCTACTGCAATCATCGCTACTGCTGTTTTTATTTTACTACTGTTGTTACTTCACTACTACCGGTGCTATAAAATTGTTACTACTGATAAACTGTTGCGAGCAAGTATATTTCCAGGTGCAGCAGAATTGACAACTCAACTGTTAAAGCTTATAAATATTCTTTGGCTCCCCTTGTGTCGAATCAATAAATTTGGGTTTTACTTCTCTCGAAGAGTGTTGCGATCTCCTATACTTGTGGGTCATCAAGACTATTTTCCGGCACCGTTTCCGGGGAGCATAGGTTTATTTATAAGCCCACTTGAAGGTGATATTGTTTGCTGTAATTTATTTATTATGGGGAAAGCTCGTGAATCGAAGTTCCCTATATTGCCATCCACTACAAGAAGAGGTACAACTCTGTTGCTCTTGATTCTCCATCTGTTATGAGTAAGCTTCTTACTCCGCCACATGCTACACATACTGCTACTTCTGCTGAATCTGAAAATGCTCCTGATGATTTTGATGACGCTTCTACTGTGCTTGATAAGAGTGGTTCGTTAGGTCCTTTCCTAGATACAACAATTACTAGAGCTAAAAAAATTGAAAATGTTGAAAATACCATTACACCTGTTAGTTCACCTGAAGCTAGAGGGGATCCTAGTGATGATCTTGATGAAACTTATATTGAACTTGATGATGACTTCATTGAAGAATGTCGTGCTACTAGAGATGCAAGTGCTATTAAAAGCCTTCTTGCAAGACGAGTTGTTAGATATAAACTGTCTCCTGATTCTAAGTATGCCACATCTCCCATAAACATTAGAGAAAAGGATTATGATTTCTCTCTGGATTTATCTTACATATATATTATTGAGAAAGAACCTTTCTGTGGTACTGAAAATTTAAGTGCTACGAAACATATGAATGAACTCTCTACCTTGAGCAATTTATTATCTGATGATATTAAGATACGCACTTACTTTGTCACTAATTTTTTCTCTTTCTCTTTGAAAGGAGCAGCTAAAATTTGGTATGATAATTTGTCTCCTGAATCTATTGATAGTCCTATTGGTTTGGTTAATGCTTTCTTTCAGAATATTTCCCTGCTAGTGCTCAACACGCTGCTTTGCAGAAAACCTTTGACTTTATGCATGTAGAAGGAGAGAAATTTCCTGAATCATGGGCAAGATTTTGTTCCTTAATTAGAGCACTACCTAGACATCCATTAGCTAAAAATGCACTCCTTCATATATTCTATAATGGACTAATTGTTAAATCTAGGACATACCTGGATAGTTGTGCTGGTTGTGTTTTCAGGAAAAGAACTCCTGCTGAAGCTGAGGAATTATTGGCCAAAATAAGCAAAAATTATGATGATTGGACTACACCTGAGCCAACGCCAACATCAAAGTAAAGGGGAATGATTTAATTAAATGATGAAGTGATGAGGGAAGCCAAGAAATCTCTTAAGGAGAAGGGTATCAAATCTGAAGACGTGAACAATCTACCACCTATATAGAAGAATTATGTAAGCCAATCCCTCATTCTTCCACTATTGAGGTACGCTCTCTCCAACTTTTTGATAGTAGAGATATTCCCTACTCCAAACCTCCTGATCAATGCTTAGATGAATTTGATAATTATATTGTTAAGCAAGATAACTTTAATAAGAGAGTGGAAAATCATCTAATGGAAAATTCCAGAGCTATCAATAATTTGCATGATATTGTGGAAAGAACCTCTAGTGATGTTAAAATGCTTGTTAAACATTTTCATATGGTTCAAACTCAAATTGATCAGCTCACTAAAGTGCAAAAAGATTTGCTAATTAATGCTTCTAGGGAAAAACATGCTTATGAAATAAGAACTAGAAGTGGTATTTCTACTCAGGATCTTTTATATCCGTAAGGACATCCAAAGAGAATTGAACAAGATTCTCAACGAGTTAATGATACTAGGACTAAGTCTAAGAAAAAGAAAAGGAAACATAAAATTATTGTAGAATCATCTGAACCTTCTAAAGATCCTAATAGTATATCTATCTCTGATGCTAAAACTGAAAGTGGTAATGATAATAATGATGCTTCCGGTAAAAAAGAAATTGAAGAGCAACCTAAAAAGCATACTAAGAATACAAAGTACACTGAGGAATATTTCATCGCTAATAAACATGGTAGTGGGAGAGAACCTTGGGGTGCAAAAACCAATGCATTTTCCCGATAAGAGACACAAATCAAAAGAAGAAGAACACTATAACAAGTTCTGTGAATGGATGAAACCTTTGTTTTTGCAATTGCTATTAAATTGCCTCCTTATTCAAATTATATGAAAGATATTGTCTCTAATAACAGAAAGATTCCAAATGAGGAAATCTCCACTATGCTCGCTAATTATTATTTTAATGGCAAGGTTCCAAAGAAGCTTGGAGGTCCAGGTATACCCACTATTCCATGCGCCATCAAAAATAATTATGTTAGAACTGCTTTGTGTGACTTGGGAGAATGAGTTAGTGTTATGCCTTTTTTCTCTCTATAAGAGACTTGATCTAGAAAAATTAATACCAACTGATATATCCTTGCAAATGACTGATAAGTCTACTACTATTCCTGTTGGTATATGTGAGGATGTTCCTGTTCAAGTTGCTCATAATTAATTGTATGACATATACTGACTTTGTTGTGCTTGAAATGTCTGAAGATGATAATATGACTATTATTCTTGGGAGACCTTTCTTAACACTGCAGGGACTATTATTGATTGCAACCAAGGAAAAGTAACTTTTAATGTTGATGACAAAGTGAACACGGTTTATTTTCCCAAAAAGATTGATAGGAAATATGGTCTAAATTCAATTATTAATATTGATACCATCCAAATTGGGAAATTTCATTAGCCTTTGCCAATGCCAAAGAAAGAGAATGATGTTGTCATGATTGGGACTATGCCTGTCAAGATTGAGGTAACATAATCATATAGTGAAATGCAAAGTTTTGTTTCATATAAAATTGTTTTGGTAACAAGACTTGATCAACATTGTTAGCGAAGTAATTTTGAATGAATGAAACTATGATTTCACCTATGTACCATTGATTTATTTCATATTAGAATGTCTTAGAGTTGCTATAGATTTGGTTTTGAATTTGTTTTTCATCATTCCATAATTGTTTTCCTGCGTTAGAATCATTATTCAAATTCTGAAAATTGCCCAAAAATAAAGTTTCTCGAAAAACTCCAGAAAACCTCCGCAAAAAATTTATGCATGAAAAGCGGCCAAGAGGCACCTGGGGCGGCCTAGGGGGACCCACCAGCTGACCACACCATGTGGTGGC
The DNA here is from genome assembly GCF_022539505.1 of Lolium rigidum. Taxonomy (NCBI): domain Eukaryota; kingdom Viridiplantae; phylum Streptophyta; class Magnoliopsida; order Poales; family Poaceae; genus Lolium; species Lolium rigidum. The sequence continues at coordinate 63,673,838 of NC_061510.1, read as the reverse complement.
GCGGGTGGCACCCTGGCCGCGCCAAGGCCAGGGGTGGGCCTCCTGTCCCTCCACTTGCTCTCCCCTCTGCCATTCCACTCTCTCTCCCGAACAAACACATCACCATTGCTCAAACTCGTGTTCTTGCTGTTCTTGCTTGCGAATTTTCGATCTCCTTGCTCATCCCATATTTCCTGCTGAAATTTGAAGCATTTGCTCTCTGGTATGTGACTCCTCCGATTATCCAAGTATAATTTGGTTTGGTGTTGTATTTCTTGAGTATTTTGCTATTGTAGATGCATGTTAAGTGAGCCTGCATGCTTGTATTATGCTTAGATAAGTTGTTTTGATGCATGTTTAGTCCTCTTGCAAGTCTCTATAAGTGTTCTCCTTCATTTGTTTGTCTTAAAATCATTTTTTATGAGATTTGCCAAAAATTTCAGAGAAGAAGGATGGACAACCATACCTATGGAGAAATCTTTGAGATAGAAGCACCAAGGTCAAGGAGGTCTTCAAGATCATCTACTCAATTCAGGCAATCCTATAATGAAGATCTTATTGCACCAAACATTTGTGAGAGGGGTGATGGAGAAGCACATCCATCCACTTTTCCTTTTGCTAACTTTACGATAGATGCAGGGATCTGTGAGGATTTCTTGCTCCTTGTTAGCAGGGTTGGTTTGACTACTTACATGAATGATGAGAGTGAACAATATGCTTTGCTCACTAAGACCTTTGTTGAGAGTTTTTTCTTTCATTACACTGCCTACAATCCATATGTTGAAAAATCTATAATAGGTTTTTTACTTTACCCTTGTCGAGATTTTTTGATATCATAGGTATTCCTACGTTTGGGACAACAAAGAGGATCAAAGACACTCCCGCTGATTTGTTTGGAGCTCTACCGAGGGGTGACAAATGATGATGACCCAGAGCTCAGCGTGGCAAGATAAGGAACATTCAACTCCCAGCTATTCGATACTTTAGTTATACCTTGCCACTAGTATTCTTCGTAGGGAAAACACTAGTAATATTTCTCACTATCACTTGGCTTTTCTAGCTACTGCACTCAATAATAGTACTAAGTACAACCTTGGTGCTCGTATTGCTCGTCGCTTATCTGCTAGAGGACCCATCTATGGGGGAATTATTGTTGTACATATTATAGCTGCTTTGGATCTTCCTGTTTATCCAAATGATGTGTTGTTAGCACCACAGAGACTTGATCTTGCTGCTATGAAATTTCATCAATTTGATACTGCTGACTCTTGTGCAGGAGGTCTGGTATATAGAATGTTATTTACTAATGGAGATGAAAGGGAGATTTCCCTACCACAATCTAGTTTGTTTAGTGTTCACAGGATGTCGTGGTCACGCTCAAAGGAGGAGTTGGACGAGCAGCTGCGACTGCTTGGATTCCATGGGCAGCACCAGGAGGAGGACGCGGCCACTGATGACTACGCCGCGCCTCACACTGGGGCATCCTCGAGTTCATATCAGGACGAAGGTGCTTCTTCGTTGTATTATGGAGGCACCACTTCTTGGATCGCCTAGGATTGATCTTCACTTAGGCCAAAAGCCTAAGCTTGGGGGGAGGTATACCGACATCTCACTCATCTATACATCATATTCCGTCGGAACTTTGTATATCTATGTTTCGCTTTCTTTTGTTCTTGTTTAGTTTATTTCTGTAATTTCTCTTTTATTGAATCTTGGAAGTTGTTACTACTCTAATAATCTCTCCTTAGCCTTTTTATTTCATTTTTATACCAAATACAGCCTCTAATAGGAAGGAGGTTAGAATTGGGGAAATTGCTGTCCAAAAACAGATTTTGTGTTGTCACCGTAAAAATTTGTATTTCCAGCCAGAACGTATTTGAGCTACCAATTTTTGAGCATATGCCTCAGGTTCTTATCTAACTTTCGTAGTTGAGCAATTTTTTATTTGATCAGCAGAACATTTTCGAAAAAAATGATCTTTATCTGTTGTTTTGTGTTGGCAGATTTCTGCCACTAGTTGCATTTGCGTATCTATGTTAGTTTTTCTTTCTTTTGTTGTTCTTGCTTTTGTTTCTACTTTCCAAAACACAAAAAGATTAAAATTATTTATGTTGTTTCTCTTCATTTGCTTCTTTAGTTTCTTTCATTTTCTTGTTATGGTTTGCTATTCGAAAATCCAGAAAGATTTTGCTTCGTGTGTTGATTAAAAATCAAAAACCCAAAAATATTTGTTGTTCTTCTTTGGTTTTGTAAAGTTTGTTGCAGGGTTCAACAGTCTTTCGTGACTCCATTGGAGCTTGGTTATCATTTCATATTACTCAAGCCAGACAAGTAAAGAGCAATAATGACGGTTACGACAATTCGAATTATGGTGAGAGACTGGTATGAACTCTATTTGTTTTCGTTTTTGTACATATACTCATCTATGTGAACATGTTTAGTTTGTTTGTGTAAGGTGTATGCTACTTAATGATGATCATTAATTTATGCTCTCTCATGATTAGTTCCAATTTACTAATACTAGGAAACATGTCATACAGATGTTTGCTTGCATTGCTCTATTCATATACCGGTATGACATTGTGGTATCCTCCTTTGAATCGACTTGGCACATGCTCACGCATGCATAAGACTAAACAAAAGTCATTTAAGCCTTGATGATTTATCTTGCCTCGGAGTTCTTGTATAAGTTTTATGCTTCCGTTAATTTCTTCTGTTGCAAGTATGATTATGATAGTTATTGCTTTCTTGACTATCGCTTCTCAGTCTATTGCTAGCCTTCACTTGTACTGAGTATGAGCTATACTTGTGCACCCAACCACCAAAAACCAAAAGTGCCAATTGTGTCCACCATACGTACCTATATGTGGTATTTCACTGCCACTCCAAAGTGAATTGCTTGTGTGCTACCTTTAAACCTTCAAAATTACCACCTGTTTTGTGTTTTGTTTTAGCTCATGAGGAAGTATTGAGTGCTTTATTGTCCTTTCATGACTTCTTATCATGACTAGCATGCATAATGTGTTGGTCCATAATATTGCAAAAAGAGCAAGGCAACCGGGTGCCCATCCCAAATAAAACTAGTGGATACCCTGCGCGTTGCTGCGGAATGGAAGATGATTCTCACATATATATAATAGATGCATGAATTGGGTTGAATTGTCATAAAAACTCAAGCATGCAGATTCCAAAAGGTAAGGTTCCATGCACTTTTCTAGAAAATAAATCATGCATGAATGGTTATTTTTCCCTTACATTTGGGTTCTCCTTAGAAAATTAAAAATTGTGCGTGTCCGTGGAAGGAGTGAAACCGCAAATTTCCGGAAACGCCTTATATTAATAGTTGATGTAGTTTCCGGCGAAACTGGAATTTTGGAAATAAGTTTGGCCTTACTTGCATTGTGTGAATCCCTTTCTAGCTCTATTTTAGAGTTTCCATAAATTTCTAAGGAAATATTTGGTAGACCTTCTTTACCCCCTCCCATCACGTTGTCGCGGGATTTTGTAGAAATAAAATGGTTGTGCATATTAAAATATAATTGTACAATTTCAAATGTAAGTTGAGACTTCTAGAGAATTTGGTCTCATTAGGATAAATAATGAGATGCTATCAATATTGTCAAATATAGCATGGTGTCGTCTCCAACGTTACATGCTTTTAGTTAGTGTATTTGGTACACATGAATAACAACCAGACATGACAGACCAATCTCCTCATCTTCAAATCCAACCGAACAATTCATAGCAGCTGATTGTAGCAATTCTCCAGTTTTGTTATTTAAATTTGAAAGTAGTTTATCTTGCCACCTTGTTGTCCCATGTATGTAATTAATCAGTTAACATGTGGGTCTTCTAACCTGCACATTCAGGAAAATGTATATCATTTTTTGAACCGAGTGAAAATAATATTAATTTCTAAGGGAAAAATGAAGTTAGAATTTTGAAAAATCGACATTTTTTAATTTGCTCGGCAAACATATATATACCTATAGAACACGGCAAGATTGCTTTCTCAGGTGTCTGATTTTTTTAGGTAGAGAGACTGTATAGATAGTGCCTGCTTCAAGTCTAGGCAAAGAAAATCATGCATAGATCTACAGAGAAATGGATTACGCAATGAGAAAGACCATACCGTGGGGTGTCCGTTTTTTTATCTTGCTTAACACATCTGGGTCTCTAAACCTAGCCTTGCTCCGACCATTCTTTCCCTGACAAACATGAACTGTGGTAGGCAGCCCTGGTGGAACCAAAAATAAACTTTGATCATGTTTGACAACTTGTTCGCGAATATAGAACATACAAATTTCATCTCTTGTACATATCTTTAAAAAATGATCCAATGATGCAACCAAACCAAGGAGAAACTAAAGGGACTAGAGATCTCGACCTTCTAGCTGGGAGAGTGGGGACCCAACAATGACGACATGGAAAAGCAAAGCGCAAGAAGGAAAGGTGATTTGGGTACTCGCGTGCTGGAAGTTCTGCTCAACGAAGTATCGCATACCTTCATGCACCATTTATAATCTATAGGAGGGGAGTAGTGGCTTGCTTAAATTAAATGACGGTAGATGAAGATGGAGAGTTGTGCCTAGTAAAAGGTTGTTGGAATTAATTGGAAGTGGAACGCGAGATTTTTATCAGCAATGTGAGGTTCTTTTTGGCACCTCCTAGGGAGGAGATAGACGGAAGCATAATTGTGAGTTTGATGTGTTTGGCCGGTACCTAGTGATTCTCTTGACAAATTAATAGAGACCATATATTTGAAATCTGACGGATGGAAATAATTGAGGTGATGTGGCTACACCAGATTTCAGTTTGCAAACATAAAATGCATTTTAGTGGGGATGAACTTTATAGATATTATAGATTATAGATATAAAATGAACAAATAAACAAATACTGCTCCACACATTATGTACTGGAGAGATCCTAAATAATGGTGTGCATTGGAGAACTACATGGGAGCCACTCTTGAGGTCACTATATGAAAGGATGATAAATCACTTGATGTCAGTCGTTGACATAGACATACATACCTCTCAAAAAAAATATTTTCAACACTCCTATTGCATTTAAAATGGGAAAAACGCATGCTAACGTCCTGAAGATCACTCCTCCTCCTCCTCCTCCTCCTCCTCCTCATCCTCACCTTCTTCTTCCTCCTCGTCTCCATCCTCATCATACTCCTCCTCGCCATCACCTTCTTCTTCTTAGATGCCGTCATCATATAAGGGAGCCTTACCCTTGACGTGGGAGGAAAATATCCTCAAAGTCATCCCAATGGATCTTGGCGGTGGTGTACTCGTTGTAGGGGATGGTGGCACTACTGGGAATGGCTTATAGGTGCAATTGCTCGCATGGCGTGAAAATGAAAGTACGTTTGTGGTAAGACGAACCACTGACGGGAAAAAGATCGCCAGTTGTAGCTCAAGAATTGGTCTCCGCGGCGCGTACCGTTGACATGCAAAACAAAAATTCGTCATTGGTTCTTCCTTCTGGGCCCGGCCTGGAGGCCTGAAAAAACGCTGACAGTGTGCACTATTTCTGGGCGTCACGGGTCTATGATACGTCCAAAACGTATCTACTTTCCCGAACACTTTTGCTGTTGTTTGCCCTCTAATTTGTGTGTTTTGAATGCAACTAACACGGACTAACGCTGTTTTCAGCAGAATTGCGCTGGTGTATCATTTTTGTGCAGAAATCTAACTTTCAGGAAAATTCCAGGAAAATATCGCAAAATCCATATTTCACCTGAAGACTCATGGAGCCAGAAGACGAGACAGAGGAAGGCCACGATGGGCCCACACCTTCCCTAGGCGCGTGCCAGGCTTGGCCGCGCCTAGGGGTGGTCTGGCCGCCTCGGCCACCCCCTCGACCTCTCCTCCCGACTATATTAAGCCTCTGACCCTAAAAAAAAGAGGGGGTTCGATGTTTTTCCAGAAAGAGTTCCGCTGCTCCGCTGCCACCAGAAACCCCAATCCGGGACACCCTGTCGGGATGGGGAATTGGAGAAGATCATCGTCATCACCGACGCCTCTCCATCAACCATCCATGTGTGAGTAATTCCCCGCTGTAGGCCATAGGGGATGGTAGGGATTGGATGAGATTGTTCATGTAATAGCTATAGCACATGTAGAAAAAGGCTCATTAGTGGCTGATGACGCGTGATGCACACGTCCGTTGGGAACCCCAAGAGGAAGGTGTGATGCGCACAGCAGCAAGTTTTCCCTCAGAAAGAAACCGAGGTTATCGAACCAGTAGGAGATGAAGGCCACGTGAAGGTTGTTGGTGAAGGAGTGTAGTGCGGCGCAACACCAGGGATTCCGGCGCCAACGTGGAACCTGCACAACACAATCAAAATACTTTGCCCCAACTTAACGAGTGAGGTTGTCAATCTCACCGGCTTGCCGTAAACAAAGGATTAAACGTATGGTGTGGAGAATGATGTTTGTTTGCGAAGAACAACGGAGAACGTTGTCAATCTCAGAAGCTTCTTTGTAAACAAAGGATTAAACGTATGGTGTGGAGAATGATGTTTGTTTACGAAGAACAGAGAACGAGAGATTGCGATGGGTGTATTTCAGATGTAAAGAATGGACCGGGGTCCACGAGTTCACTGTAAGTGGTTGTCTCTCCAATAAG
>NC_061510.1:63413379-63667117 GCF_022539505.1 Lolium rigidum | reverse complement strand
TGCCTCGCCCAGCCGCGGCGGAGTTTCGCGATGTGGCGGCGTTCGGAGGGTTTCTGGCGACTTCGACTTCTCCCCGTGCGTTTTTAGGTCGAGGCCGATAAATAGTCCGAAGGAGGGCGTCGGAGGCCGGCCGAGGGGGCCACACCACAGGGCCGCGCGGGCCCCCCCTGGGCCGCGCCGCCCTATGGTGTGGGGCCCTCGGGCCTCCACCTTAATTGTCCTTCTGGCTCCGTCATTATTCTGGGAAAATAGGGCCTTCTGCATAAATTCCGAGGATTTTCCCGAAAGTTGGATTTCTGCACAAAAACGAGACACCAGAGCAGTTCTGCTGAAAACAGCGTTAGTCCGTGTTAGTTGCATCCAAAATACACAAATTAGAGGCAAAACAATAGCAAAAGTGTTCGGGAAAGTAGATACGTTTTGGACGTATCAGTCAGCGGGGCGACATCATGTACTGGCGCGTCTAGGGCGTGTCCTGGCGTGCTCTGGCGTGTTCTGGGCATCCTGGGCGCGTCGTGTGCTGGTCGTTGCACGCGTCTCCTCGATCGATGGTGAGTACAGGCATGCGTAGGGGAGTGAGGTGAACTGGTTTGGCAAGGTGAGAGGGACCAGAGAGGGCAGGTGGTGATGATGACATGGTGGAGTGGCAAGGTACCAGCATGGCCATGTTCTGGTCAATGTCGTCATGGCACTGTGGTGCAAAGAGCAGGGTTTGGTCCAGGAGAGAAAGGAGTACACTGGTGATCACCAAAGGTCTCTGGTTTAGGCTAAAACCCAACAAATTTTAGAGTGTGTGGAGTTGGTGAAATTGTGCACATAAGGTGTTTGTTGTAATGGCCGAAAGAGAAATGAATTTGAATTTTGGCAAACTTTTGCATGGGTGTGAGTCAAATAATGTTGGGCACCTAAAGGTGGTGTTGGTTGATACGTCTCCGACGTATCGATAATTTCTTATGTTCCATGCCACATTATTGATGATATCTACATGTTTTATGCATACTTTATGTCATATTTATGCATTTTCCGGAACTAAACTATTGACGAGATGCCGAAGGGCCAGTTGCTGTTTTCTGCTATTTTTGGTTTCAGAAATCCTAGTAAGGAAATATTCTCGGAATCGGACGAAATCAACGCCCAGGGTCCTATTTTTCCACGAAGCTTCCAGAAGTCCGAAGGGGAAACGAAGTGGGGCCACGAGGTGGGGACACAGTAGGGCGGCGCGGCCCAAGCCCTGGCCGCGCCGGCCTAGTGTGTGGCCCCACCAGGACTCCACCGACCTTGCCCTTCCGCCTACTTAAAGTCTCCGTCGCGAAAACCCTACCACGTTCGACGAAACCAGGGAAAACCTTCCAGAGCCACCGCCATCGCGAAGCCAAGAGCTGGGGGACAGGAGTCTCTGTTCCGGCACGCCGCCGGGACGGGGAAGTGCCCCCGGAAGGCTTCTCCATCGACACCACCGCCATCTTCATCAACGCTGATGTCTCCCATGAGGAGGGAGTAGTTATCCATCGAGGCTCGGGGCTGTACCGGTAGCTATGTGGTTCATCTCTCTCCTATGTGCTTCAATACAATAATCTCATGAGCTGCCTTACATGATTGAGATTCATATGATGATGCTTGTAATCTAGATGTCATTATGCTAGTCAAGTGGATTTTACTTATGTGATCTCCGGAGACTCCTTGTCCCACGTGTGTAAAGGTGACAGTGTGTGCACCGTGTGGGTCTCTTAGGCTATATTTCACGGAATACTTATTCGCTGTTATGAATGGCATAGTGAAGTGCTTATTTATATCTCTTTATGATTGCAATGTGTTTTGTATCACAATTTATCTGTGTGCTACTCTAGTGATGTTATTAAAGTAGTTTATTCCTCCCGCACGGTGTAATGGTGACAGATGTGTGCATCGTGTAGTACTTGGCGTAGGCTATGATTGTGATCTCTTGTAGATTATGAAGTTAACTATTGCTATGATAGTATTGATGTGATCTATTCCTCCTTTCGTAGTGTGAAGGTGACAGTGTGCATGCTATGTTAGTACTTGGTTTGGTTATGTTGATCTCGTTATGCACTCTAAGGTTATTTAAATATGAACATTGAATATTGTGGAGCTTGTTAACTCCGGCATTGAGGGTTCGTGTAATCCTACACGGTTAGTGGTGTTCATCATCCAACAAGAGGGTGTAGAGTCTAGCATCTATTTATTTATTCTGTTATGTGATCAATGTTGAGAGTGTCCACTAGTGAAAGTATGATCCCTAGGCCTTGTTCCTAAATATCGCTATCGCTGCTTGTTTACTTGTTTTACTACATCTTTACTTCCTGCAATATTACTACCATCAATCGCACGCCGACAAGCACTTTTCTGGCGCCGTTACTACTGCTCATATTCATTCATACCACTTGTATTTTACTATCTCTTCACCGAACTAGTGCACCTATTAGGTGTGTTGGGGACACAAGAGACTTCTTGCTTTGTGGTTGCAGGGTTGCATGAGAGGGATATCTTTGACCTCTTCCTCCCTGAGTTCGATAAACCTTGGGTGATCCACTTAAGGGAAACTTGCTGCTATTCTACAAACCTCTGCTCTTGGAGGCCCAACACTGTCTACAAGAATAGAAGCACCCGTAGACATCAAGCACTTTTCTGGCGCCGTTGCCGGGGAGGAAAGGTAAACGGCACTCACACACCGGATCCCGGCAACGAAGCACTTTTCTGGCGCCGTTGCCGGGGGGAAAGGTAAAAGGCACTCATACTCCGGTCCCGGGTAAAGTACTTTTCTCGTTGCCGTTGTGTGTGTGCTCGAAGCTATTTCCTTTAGATCCTGCAATTGCATCTTTTTGTTTCTTGTTTACACTAGTTAGGCATAATGGACAACAATGAGCTTCTTATTCTATTTCCTGATTTAAGACATGGATGGTTTGATGCAAAAATTTAAAAACCTATGGAACATATTAGTATGAACGCTTTGAACACCATTGTTGCTAATGATATGGAAAATTCTAAGCTTGGGGAAGCTGGCTTTGATGAGCATGATATTTTTAGTCCCCCAAGCATTGAGGAGAAAATTTACTTTGATGATACTTTGCCTCCTATTTATGATGATTATAATGATAGTAGTCTTTTAGTACCGCATGTTATGGAGGATAAATTTGATTATGATTACAATATGCCTCCTATATTTGATGATGATAATAATAATGATAGCTACTTTGTTGAATTTGCTCCCACTACAACTAATAAAATTGATTACGCTTATGTGGAGAGTAATAATTTTATGCATGAGACTCATGATAAGAATGCTTTATGTGATAGTTATATTGTTGAGTTTGCTCATGATGCCACTGGATATTATTATGAGAGAGGAAAATATAGTTGTAGAAATTTTCATGTTACTAAAACACCTCTCTATGTGCTGAAATTTTTGAAGCTACACTTGTTCTATCTTCCTATGCTTGTTACCTTTTTCTTCATGAACTTGTTTATTTACAAAAATCCTATGCATAGGAAGCATGTTAGACTTAAATTTGTTTTGAATTTGCCTCTTGATGCTCTCTTTTGCTTCAACTACTATTTCTTGCGAGTGCATCATTAAAACTGCTGAGCCCATCTTAATGGCTATAAAGAAAGAACTTCTTGGGAGATAACCCATGTTTTATTTTGCTACAGTACCTCTACTTTATATTTGTGTCTTGGAAGTTGTTACTACTGTAGCAACCTCTCCTTATCTTAGTTTTGTTGCATTGTTGTGCCAAGTAAAGTCTTTGATAGTAAGGTTCATACTAGATTTGGATTACTGCGCAGAAACAGATTTCTTGCTGTCACGAATCTGGGCCTAATTCTCTGTAGGTAACTCAGCAAATTATGCCAATTTACGTGAGTGATCCCCAGATATGTACGCAACTTTCATTCAATTTGGGCATTTTCATCTGAGCAAGTCTGGTGCCACTTTAAAATTCGTCTTTATGAACTGTTCTGTTTTGACAGATTCTGCCTTTTATTTCGCATTGCCTCTTTTGCTATGTTGGATGAATTTCTTTGATCCATTAATGTCCAGTAGCTTTGTGCAATGTCCAGATGTGTTAAGAATGATTATGTCACCTCTGAACATGTAAATTTTTATTGTGCACTAACCCTCTAATGAGTTGTTTTGAGTTTGATGTGGAGGAAGTTTTCAAGGATCAAGAGAGGGAAATGATGCAATATGATCAAGGAGAGTGAAAGCTCTAAGCTTGGGGATGCCCCGGTGGTTCACCCCTGCGTATTTTAAGAAGACTCAAGCGTCTAAGCTTGGGGATGCCCAAGGCATCCCCTTCTTCATCGACAACATTATCAGGTTTCTCCCCTGAAACTATATTTTTATTCCATCACATCTTATGTTCTTTGCTTGGAGCGTCGGTTTGTTTTTGTTTTTGTTTTTGTTTGAATAAAATGGATCCTAGCATTCATTGTGTGGGAGAGAGACACGTTCCATTGTTGCATATGGACAAATATGTCCTTAGGCTTTACTCATAGTATTCATGGCGAAGGTTGAATCTTCTTCGTTAAATTGTTATATGGTTGGAATCGGGAAATGCTACATGTAGTAATTCTAAAATGTCTTGAATAATTTGATACTTGGCAATTGTTGTGCTCATGTTTAAGCTCTTGCATCATATACTTTGCACCCATTAATGAAGAAATACATAGAGCTTGCTAAAATTTGGTTTGCATATTTGGTCTCTCTAAAGTCTAGATAATTTCTAGTATTGAGTTTTGAACAACAAGGAAGACGGTGTAGAGTCTTATAATGTTTACAATATGTCTTTTATGTGAGTTTTGCTGCACCGGTTCATCCTTGTGTTTGTTTCAAATAACCTTGCTAGCCTAAACCTTGTATCGAGAGGGAATACTTCTCATGCATCCAAAATCCTTGAGCCAACCACTATGCCATTCGTGTCCACCATACCTACCTACTACATGGTATTTCTCCGCCATTCCAAAGTAAATTGCTTGAGTGCTACCTTTAAATTTCCATCATTCTCCTTTGCAATATATAGCTCATGGGACAAAATAGCCTTAAAAACTATTGTGGTATTGAATATGTACTTATGTACTTTATCTCTTATTAAGTTGCTTGTTGTGCGATAACCATGCTCCTGGGGACGCCATCAACTCTTTGTTGAATATCATGTGAGTTGCTATGCATGTTTGTCTTGTCTGAAGTAAGGGCGGTTTTCACAATCAAATGGTTTGAGTATGCATACTGTTAGAGAAGAACATTGGGCCGCTAACTAAAGCCATGAATCATGGTGGAAGTTTCGGTTTGGACATAAAACCTCAATCTCTTATGAGAATATTATCTGTTGTTGAATGCTTAAACATTAAAAGAGGAGTCCATTATCTCGTTGTCTATGTTGTCCCGGTATGGGTGTCTAAGTTGAAGAATGATCAAAAGCGAGAAATCCAATGCGAACTTTCTCCTTAGACCCTTGTACAGGCGGCATAGAGGTACCCCTTTGTGACACTTGGTTGAAACATATGTTATGCAATGATAATCCGTGTTAACCCAAGCTAATTAGGACAAGGTGCGGGCACTACTAGTATACTATTCATGAGGCTTGCAACTTGTAAGATATAATTTACATGATACATATGCTTTATTACTAACGTTGACAAAATGGTTTCATGTTTTCAAAATAAAAGCTCTAGCATAAATATAGCAATCGATGCTTTCCTCTTTGAAGGACCATTCTTTTACCTTTTATGTTGAGTCAGTTCACCTATCTCTCTCCACCTCAAGAAGCAAACACTTGTGTGAACTGTGCATTGATTCCTACATACTTGCATATTGCACTTGTTATATTACTTTGCATTGACAACTATTCATGAGATATACATGTTATAAGTTGAAAGCAACCGCTGAAACTTAATCTTCCTTTGTGTTGCTTCAATACCTTTACTATGAATTTATTGCTTTATGAGTTAACTCTTATGCAAGACTTATTGATGCTTGTCTTGAAAGTACTATTCATGAAAAGTCTTTGCTTTATGATTCAGTTGTTTACTCATGTCATTACCATTGTTTTGATCGCTACATTCATTACATGTGTTTACAATAGTATGATCAAGGTTATGATGGCATGTCACTCCAGAAATTATCTTTGTTATCGTTTACTTGCTCGGGACGAGCAGAACTAAGCTTGGGGATGCTCGATACGTCTCCGACGTATCGATAATTTCTTATGTTCCATGCCACATTATTGATGATATCTACATGTTTTATGCATACTTTATGTCATATTTATGCGTTTTCCGGAACTAACCTATTGACGAGATGCCGAAGGGCCAGTTGATGTTTTCTGCTGTTTTTGGTTTCAGAAATCCTAGTAAGGAAATATTCTCGGAATCGGGCGAAATCAACGCCCAGGGTCCTATTTTTCCACGAAGCTTCCAGAAGTCCGAAGGGGAAACGAAGTGGGGCCACGAGGTGGGGACACAGCAGGGCGGCGCGGCCCAAGCCCTGGCCGCGCCGGCCTAGTGTGTGGCCCCACCGGGACTCCACCGACCTTGCCCTTCCGCCTACTTAAAGTCTCCGTCGCGAAAACCCTACCACGTTCGACGAAACCAGAGAAAACCTTCCGAGCCGCCGCCATCGCGAAGCCAAGATCCGGGGGACAGGAGTCTCCGTTCCGCACGCCGCCGGGACGGGGAAGTGCCCCCGGAAGGCTTCTCCATCGACACCACCGCCATCTTCATCAACGCTGTTGTCTCCCATGAGGAGGGAGTAGTTATCCATCGAGGCTCGGGGCTGTACCGGTAGCTATGTGGTTCATCTCTCTCCTATGTGCTTCAATACAATAATCTCATGAGCTGCCTTACATGATTGAGATTCATATGATGATGCTTGTAATCTAGATGTCATTATGCTAGTCAAGTGGATTTTACTTATGTGATCTCCGGAGACTCCTTGTCCCACGTGTGTAAAGGTGACGAGTGTGTGCACCGTGTGGGTCTCTTAGGCTATATTTCACGAATACTTATTCGCTGTTATGAATGGCATAGTGAAGTGCTTATTTATATCTCTTTATGATTGCAATGTGTTTTGTATCACAATTTATCTGTGTGCTACTCTAGTGATGTTATTAAAGTAGTTTATTCCTCCCGCACGGTGTAATGGTGACGAGTGTGTGCATCGTGTAGTACTTGGCGTAGGCTATGATTGTGATCTCTTGTAGATTATGAAGTTAACTATTGCTATGATAGTATTGATGTGATCTATTCCTCCTTTCGTAGTGTGAAGGTGACAGGTGTGCATGCTATGTTAGTACTTGGTTTGGTTATGTTGATCTGTTATGCACTCTAAGGTTATTTAAATATGAACATTGAATATTGTGGATCTTGTTAACTCCGGCATTGAGGGTTCGTGTAATCCTACACGATTAGTGGTGTTCATCATCCAACAAGAGGGTGTAGAGTCTAGCATCTATTTATTTATTCTGTTATGTGATCAATGTTGAGAGTGTCCACTAGTGAAAGTATGATCCCTAGGCCTTGTTCCTAAATATCGCTATCGCTGCTTGTTTACTATTTTACTGCATCTTTACTTCCTCGCAATATTACTACCATCAATCGCACGCCTGACAAGCACTTTTTCAGCGCTCGTTACTACTACTCATATTCATTCATACCACTTGTATTTTACTATCTCTTCGCCGAACTAGTGCACCTATTAGGTGTGTTGGGGACACAAGAGACTTCTTGCTTTGTGGTTGCAGGGTTGCATGAGAGGGATATCTTTGACCTCTTCCTCCCTGAGTTCGATAAACCTTGGGTGATCCACTTAAGGGAAACTTGCTGCTGTTCTACAAACCTCTGCTCTTGGAGGCCCAACACTGTCTACAAGAATAGAAGCACCCGTAGACATCATTGGTTTGCAAAATGGAGGTGGTTTGAGAAAATCCAAAATGTGTATGATCTTAAATCTGATTTGGTGTTGCCACTTTGCTTGATTAAATTAAGCAATTGAAAAATAATTTGCCATGATGGTCTTTACCAAAAGTATGCACCTTGATGAGGTCTTGGATGAGGTGCAAAGTGTTGAGAGGATTTGGTTTAGAAATCTCTTAATACAGAGGCTCAAAGTAGGTAAGATGTTATAATTGGCAGATTTGACCATTATCATATGTGAGTGAATTTTGCTATTTCTTTTGATTTGATTTGTGTTTCCTTGATCCAAAAGGTGTTATAATTGGTTTAGTAGTGTTATCCAACCATTGAAACAAAGTAGAAAGGCCTAGGTTAAAGATTTGCAAATATGGCCATAGCCTCATATGTGGGGTTATTTTTATTTTCTTTTTCTTTTATTTTGTTTCACTTGATTCACTTAGGCATGGTTTAGGGTTCATTTAGGGTTATATTGGGTTTAGTAATGGTTCACAACCATTTTTGTAAAGTAACAAGAGCATAGGTCAAGATTTGTAATTATGCCCACATATGCTTTTCCTTTTCTTTTGTTTTCTTTTTATTTTTTCCTCTTGGGTTTTGAAAAGGGTAGGGTTTAGGGTTTTGAAACATGTTCAAAACAACAAACAAACAATCATGGCAAAAATCACCTCATACATACTTGAGCACTATGCATATCAAGTGGTTCAATTAAAGTTTTTGTTGGCTCCAAAATTTGAAAAAGTGAAATTCATTTTCTTCTTTGTTTTAAATTTTATGATGTTACAATGGCAATGCACCTTTGAAAGATACCAGAGATACTACGCTTATAGAGTTCTCCGTTCACTACAGTGAAGGCTTTAGACCGTCTCACAATTCGCCTGGCTTCCACCGGATCCCCCGGTAATCGCTGCTCTGTTAAGTATGCTAAAAAAGGCTTGGTCCAAAGGGGCTCTAGAAGGTGGACCTGCTCTGTGAATTGTGATGGGATTCTTCGACATCTTGTTGCGGTCTTGCTTCTGAATCGTCAGCCGATAATTTCGGAGGTCGATACTTTCTCCTTGATCGATCGCTGAGCAATAACTTCATAAAATACTCTGTCTGGAATGGGGGAGCACATGGATCCAATGTTTGCCAGAGCAACTGCTTCCTCATTGCTGGCTCTACCAATGTGTTTGAGTTTGCACCCTTCGGATTTGGCTTCCATATTCTGGTATAATTGACGATAGGCAATCATGTTATCGCTGACTGCGTCGCATAAATTCATCGACTGCTGCACCACCAGATTTGAATCTCCATAAATTTCCAGGCGGGTTGCTCCACATGCCTGGGCCATCCTCATTCCGTGCAACAGTGCTTCATATTCTGCTTCATTATTTGTCAGCAGGGAGAAATTCATGCGTAGGATATACTTCATTTTGTCTCCTTGTAGTGATATCAGTATTACTCATGCGCCTGCACCTGTACTCTGCTTCGATCCGTCAAAGTACATTGTCCATGAGCCAGACATGTCGGGTGTTGTCGGAGTTTGCGACTGAATCTAGTCTGCCACGAAATCTAGGAGAACTTGAGACTTGATTGCCGTCTGATTGACATAAGTTATATCGTGTGGTGCTATCTCGATAGCCCATTGAGATACTCGACCCGTAGCTTCTGGGTTGGTAAGTGTATTCTTCAATGGTGCTTCGCCTACCACAATAATCGGGTGCTCCGTGAAATAATGGTGCAGTTTACGGGCTGTTCTCCATACCGCATATGCTAACTTCTGGTGATGAGGATATCTCTGTTTCGCTGGCGTGAATACCTCGCTGAGGTAGTAAACGGGTCGTTGCACGCCATGAACTCTTCCTGCCTCCTCTCGTTCAACAACTAGGACGCCGTCGAAGACTCGCACCGTTGCTGCTATGTACATGAGCATTGTTTCTTTTTCATGTGGAGTTACGAGTACTGGGGATGTCGATAAGATCTTCTTTAAATTATCAAAAGATTCCTGCGCCTCATTTGTCCACTCGAACTTTTCTGACTTCTTCATCAACTGATACAAGGGCAAAGCTTTTTCTCCCAACTTGGCGATGAACCTGCTGAGCGCTGCCAGCCGTCCTGCCAACTGTTGCACTTGGTGCAAATTCTTTGGCGGCTCCATGTCGAGAATAGCTTTGATCTTCAAAGGATTGGCCTCTATACCTCTGGCCGAGATGAAGTACCCGAGTACTTGTCCTCCTGGCACCCCGAAGAAACATTTCTTCGGGTTTAGCTTGATTTTGTACCTGTCGAGATTGTCGAAGTTTTCCCACAAATCATCGATAAGAGTAGCGGCGTGTTTGGTCTTAACCACGATATCATCGATGTAGACTTCGATATTCGTTCCGATCTGCTCTCCAAGACAGGCTTGCATACATCGCTGATAAGTTGCGTCTGCGTTTTTCAACCCGAAAGTCATAACGTTGTAACAGAAAATGCCGTGCGGGGTGATGAATGCAGTTAACTCTTGGTCCTTTTTCTTGAGCTTGATCTAGTTATATCCGGAGTACGCATCGAGAAAAGAGAGACGATCACATCCCGCTGTAGAATCAACTATCTGGTCAATACGGGGCAGCAAGAAGTGGTCCTTAGGGCAATGCTTATTGAGACTTGTATAATCGATACACATGCGAAGAGATGTTGTATCTTTCTTTGGCACCATGACTGGGTTGGCTACCCACTCGGCTTCTTTAAGCTCCTGAATGAATCCAGCCTTGCGGAGCCGACTAATTTCTTCGCCGATTGCTTTTCTCTTTGGCTCCGAAAACCGGCGCATCGTCTGTAGTACACGTTTGGCTTCTGGGTAAACATTAAGGGCGTGCTCAGGGAGTTCCCTGGGAATACCTGGCATGTCGGATGGTTCCCATGCAAATATTTCCCAGTGCTCACGGAGGAACTCAATGAGCGCGCTTTCCTATGCGACAGCAAGATCTGCCGAAGTATTGACTGTCTTCTTCGGGTCAGAGGGATGCACTTGCTGTTTCTTTGCTTCCTTTGCGACGTCAAATTCGTCGGATCTTACGCTCTGATTATCGGCTGGTGGCTTTGTGTGGTATGTAATAGCGTCGAGTGCGTTGAGCTCTTCCTTAACCCCGAACTTCGAGGCGATCTTCTGGAAATCCCTGTCACAGCTGTCTGAACGGGAAAAGCTTCCGTGGATGGTTATTGTTGTCCCATTATTGCCTGGCATCTTCAACTTCAGGTACGCGTAATGAGGTACCGCCATGAATTTGGCAAACGCTGGTCTGCCGAGGATGGCGTGATATTGAGATTCCCAATCAACCACTTCAAATTCGATTTTCTCCTTTCTGAAGTTGCTAGGTGTACCAAAAACTACGTCCAGTGATATTTTACCAAGGGAGTAAGCGGGTCGGGTCCGGATGATGCCGTGGAATCCTGTGTCGGACTCTCTTGACATGTCAACTGTTAGGCCCATTGCTTTCATTGTGCTGGCAAATAACAGATTCAGGCCGCTTCCTCCATCCATGAATACCTTGCTCATGTTCTACCCTCCGATCTGTGCTTCAAGGACCAGGGCAGCGTGACCAGGCCTTGGAACGGCCTTCGGGTGATCCACTTTGCTAAAATATATGCTTTGGTCTGACCAGTTGATGCGTGTAGTTGACACGTCCGTTGGGAACCCCAAGAGGAAGGTGTGATGCGCACAGCGGCAAGTTTCCCTCAGTAAGAAACCAAGGTTTAATCGAACAAGTAGGAGTCAAGAAGCACGTTGAAGGTTGATGGCGGCGGGATGTAGTGCGGCGCAACACCGGAGATTCCGGCGCCAACGTGGAACCTGCACAACACAACCAAAGTACTTTGCCCCAACGAAACAAGTGAGGTTGTCAATCTCACCGGCTTGCTGTAACAAAGGATTAACCGTATTGTGTGGAAGATGATTGTTTGCGAAAAACGAGTAAAACAAGTATTGCAATAGATTGTATGCGATGTAAAGAATAGGACCGGGGTCCACGAGTTCACTAGAGGTGTCTCTCCCATAAGATAAAAGCATGTTGGGTGAACAAATTACAGTCGGGCAATTGACAAATAGAGAGGGCATAACAATGCACATACATGACATGATAAATATAGTGAGATTTAATTGGGCATTACGACAAAGTACATAGACCGCTATCCGAGCATGCATCTATGCCTAAAAAGTCCACCTTCAGAGTTATCATCCGAACCCCTTCCGGTATTAAGTTGCAAAACAACGGACAATTGCATTAAGTATGGTGCGTAATGTAATCAATAACTACATCCTTAGACATAGCATCAATGTTTTATCCCTAGTGGCAACAGACACATCCACAACCTTAGAACTTTCTCGTCACTCGTCCCGCATTCAATGGAGGCATGAACCCACTATCGAGCATAAATACTCCCTCTTGGAGTTAAGAGCAAAAACTTGGCCGAGCCTCTACTAATAACGGAGAGCATGCAAGATCATAAACAACACATAGGTAATAACTTGATAATTAACATAACATAGTATTCTCTATCCATCGGATCCCGACAAACACAACATATAGCATTACCGATAGATGATCTTGATCATGTTAGGCAGCTCACAAGATCCAACAATGAAGCACAATGAGGAGAAGACAACCATCTAGCTACTGCTATGGACCCATAGTCCAGGGGTGAACTACTCACTCATCACTCCGGAGGCGACCATGGCGGTGAAGAGTCCTCCGGGAGATGAATCCCCTCTCCGGCGGGGTGCCGGAGGAGATCTCCAGAATCCCCCGAGATGGGATTGGCGGCGGCGGCGTCTCAGTAAGGTTTTCCGTATCGTGGCTCTCGGTCATCGGGGGTTTCGCGACGGAGGCTATTTGTAGGCGGAAGGGCAGGTAAAGAGGCGGCACGAGGGGCCCACACCATAGGTCGGCGCGGCCAGGGCCTGGGCCGCGCCGCCCTGGTGTGTCGCCACCTCGTGGCCCCACTTTGACTCTCCTTCGGTCTTCTGGAAGCTTCGTGGCAAAATAGGACCCTGGGCGTTGATTTCGTCCAATTCCGAGAATATTTCGTTACTAGGATTTCTGAAACCAAAAACAGCAGAAACAAAGAATCGGCTCTTCGGCATCTTGTTAATAGGTTAGTTCCAGAAAATGCACGAATATGACATAAAGTGTGCATAAAACATGTAGATATCATCAATAATGTGGCATGGAACATAAGAAATTATCGATACGTCGGAGACGTATCACCAGTCGATATATTCGGGTGCGTCGACCATAGCAACCTCTGCGTACTTCACTTCTCGCGAAAACTTCTTGACTTCTCTCTTTGAAAAACCGCTTTCATGGATCATGCTGACCTATCCGCGAGACTCTGGGAATATTTTGGTTGGTACATACTTGTCTCCTCCTTCTGGTATATATGGTTCTGGTGGATAATCGTAGGGTGCCGCTCTTCTTTCCATTGAGTGAGCTCTTGCTGCGGCTTCGGCCCTAAGATCGTCGCAGAACTACAGAATTTCGAGGAACTGCCGACAATTTCTGAGCAGATGACTGGACTTTTCGAGGTTATCCTTTGGGTCAATGTAAGAATGTAGATAACACGGTGCTTCAAGTTGCTCCGTGGCCGATAGGTAAGGTGTGCGAAGACGATTCTTGTTCGGCTGCGTGTTGTGATATCCTCGTTCATACTGTCGGGGGCGAGTCGCAATTTGCTCCTCTTCTTCACGACGTGAATCCCTTCGTATTTTCCTTTGCTCCTCTATGCCGCCGAAGCTGCTCCGGCTGCCCTCTCCCGTACTCCTAGGCAGGACTGCCAAGGCTGCTGCTGGCGTGGTATCATCTGGAACCGAAGTTCTTGAGCTTGACGTGTTTGAACTAGGGATGTGAAGAAACCCTCTGGAATCGATGTTGAAGTGAACACCACCGAAAGTAGTATCCATGTTGCCGCGCGACTCTGTGGAGATCGGATGCGATGCCTCAGCTTGCGATACGAACTCGAAGGATCCGCAACAAACTGAATCTCTTGGATCTGATGGCGTTGGTGACTCCAGTACGAATGCTGCAGACGTAACTGGAACTGCCGATGACCTGCCTTGTATCGACGAGGCTTCTCACGTGACGGCGCCAATTGTCGAGGGTACTCCTCGGCAATGCCCTCCGTTTGGGGCTTAGGGTAGATGGAATCCTCTAGGCTGACACGAGACATCGGTTATCAAACAAGCGGGGAAAGCGATTTACCCAGGTTCGGGGCCCTCGATGAGGTAAAACCCTTACGTCCTACCTGTCTGATCTTGATTATGAAAATATCGGGTTACAATGGGGTGCCGAAGGTTTTGGCTGTGATCTCGTCGAGAGGCTAAGTTCTACGGGGACCTAGCCCTGGACTTATGGTGGCTAAAATTGCTAAGATTGCGTGTGTCCTCGGCAGCCCCTCTCATGGTCCTTATATGTGGAGCCAGGTCCCGAGAGATCTGTCCGGGTACAACTAGGTTACAAAGGGTCCTAGTTCTAGACTTTCCTTGCATTCTCCGTCTCTTCCTCTTGCTCTTCAAGAAGTCCTCTTCGACACCGACGTAGTGGCCCACCTTGCCATCGAGTGCTTTCATGGGCCTCCAATTGGGCCGCACAGGATAGGGCAATAACGGTTACCCGAAGGGTAATGCCCACGTCAGAGGGGAAGCATCTCCAATTAGTTGTCTACTTGTATTCAAATGCATCTAATTAATGTGCACACTTTCAGGGGGAGCTCCATTTCTATTTTGCAAAGCTTTGCTTTTATCATAATATCCTTTGTGCCTTGCAAATTAGTGTGTTGTTATCAAACACCAAAAAGGGGGAGATTGAAAGAGTATTTTCAGTTTCCTTTGGTTGTGTGTGTTTAATGACAAGACGCGAATGGATTTTACCAAGTGTGCTAAACTGTGTAGGTATTCAAATTTAGCACATGTTGGTATTTAGCCCATCAAATTCTAAGGTTGTCACTAGACACTTGTGTGTGGTGATAACCTAGGATTTCTGATGGGAAGTGCTGGAGATGAGCTTTCGAGAATTTTGGAAGTTCTTTTTGAAGAAGGAAGAAGAAATCAGTGCGGTGGATGATCTGGCCTGTAGTGGCCCGGATCATCCCTCCTCACCATGAAGAACGGTGCCAAGTGTCAAAGGGGAAAAGAAGGGGCGGAAGTTTTCTCCATCCAGCCCCCGGAGAAAAGTTTGGCCGACTCCTATGCCAGGCTATGCACACCACGAAAAAGGTTGGGGCGGATGGTTTTTCCATCCGCCCCTAGACGGAAATTTCATCTGCCCCCTATGTCGGGTTGTGCGCACCGTGCAGATGTCGGGGCGGCAACTTTATTCTTCCGCCCCAGAAATTCCCAATATCTAGCCGGGGGAGGGGGGATCATTCGGCCCTTGCGTCAACAACAGCAGCACCGATCATCAAGGGGTCATCAGGGGGTCACTAACCCCGGATCACCCGGCCCCCATTTTTCCGCAACGGCTCTTCGCGTGTACGGGATATAAAAGGGGAGCCTTCTCCTTCCTCAGATCTATCCGTTGAAGACGAAATACTTTTTCTCTCATCCATTTCTCTAGAGCTCAAATAGCCGGATCTCCCTCCCTAGCCGTTCAAATCCACCCATCTCTTGGAAATCGGAGGAGGAGGACCCGATCAACCTATCCACCAAAGCAATTCCGAATTTCCCCTAGTTTTGTTGTGGAGTTGTGAAACCCTAGATCTTCTTTTGTGGGGATCCTTGTTGAGAGAACCTCTTGAGGCTATTGTTGTTGTGTGATAGCTCAAGTGGACGATGGGAGTCTCCAATTCGTTTGTGGAGTTGTGCCCCATCACATTGTGAAGGTTTGCCGCCTCGACCGGCTTACATAGTGGATAAGGTGAGGCTCCTTTGTGGGGTGTTGATCGAGGAACAAGGAGATGCCTTTGTGGCGTTGGTAACTTTGTGGTACCACTCCTACTCAATGTAGACGTACTTCCATTTAGAAGGAACTAGAGTAAACATATCATGCGTCTCGGCTCCACGGCATGGTTGTCTCGTCTCCCTTACTTCGCTCTCTTTACTTGTGTTGTTTCATAGCTTGTATCTTGCATTGCATCGTATAGTTCATCTTTACTTTTATCCATCACCCTTTATGTTTCCGCTCACCCTGAAAATTGAAAAAGACTAAAAATTGAGTAGCGCTTACTCAATTTTTAAAATGGATATGTGGTTACATATAAGAGCACATAATTAACATTGAGTTTAATTCGCAAAGAGTTCATTTGGTTGCCAAACTATTTCGGTGATCAAGTTGCACATGACTTAACTATGTAATGATATAACAGGAGGGTGCGATATTATCAATCGAGCGGAAAAAATAACATTGCTAGTTTAATGGTTAAAAATAGATAATATAAATATCTTGCATGTAGAGATAGATAAATAAGAACTATTAGTGGGATGAGGTGGACAAATGATTGGCTAAGCGAATAGGTGATATGGATAGCTTGCATGTTGAGATAGACAAATATTAATTGCACTTAGTGGGGTTTTGTTTTATAAGAAGTATAGATAATCTTGTCTCCCAAAAGATGCCAAATTGTCGGTTAGGACGTGGGGGCAATCGCCGTGAATGCCGGTGTCGGCTCCACATGATCTCCTCTCCTCGAACCATCGCTCGCCGTTCGTGTCAATTGCCTCACGCTACCTCTCTGCCTCCCTTCCCTTTGCCTTCCCACGAACACAACAAAATGGAGCCAAATTTATAGGGCAGTTATTTATGGATGAGATGCCGTAAGGAGCGATTTGAGAACTTTTGGGGCTTGCTAATTAACGGGCGACATGTCAGAGGGGCTACATGCAAATTTGCAGCGCAGCTGCCCTTCTGCGCGTGGGGCCCACACCCAGAGGCCCACAACTATTTCAATGACAGTCAGACCAAATCCAGTAAAAATATCAAGTTAGTGGCAATGATTCTGCAATTCGCAAGTATGAAGACTAAATCGAGTCATCGCGCTCAAGCATAGGGTAGAGGTATTTAACTCATCTAAATATTACTATTGCTTTTACATCTAGGAAGAGAAAATATAGTAGTAGAGTATTACAAATTCCAACCAGGAGGCAGCAGAAAAGCCACAAAATCCATCTAGGGTTCCGTTCTCCTCGCCGGTGATACCGCTGGTCCGCTCCGCTTCCGGTGGCCTTGGGGCTTTGGAGGTGTGGTGGACCACGGTCCCTCGCCGGCGTGGAGTTTTCGTGCTTAATTTAGTTTGCTTTTCAGTCTTTTTTTGGGACGGTGAGGCCGCGGCTACATCCTGAAGTCAGAATAAGGTCCTCCTGCCCTATCCTCGCTCTGGTAGTGCATCTAGCGCTGACGGGGGACGCGTGGAGTTGTGTGCCCGTCGGATCTCCTGGGATCCGGTCGATTTTCGTGTTTGGTGGTGTGGTTTCATGTCAGTTTTTTCCGATCTACGACTGTCATCATTGGCGATGGTCGCTACTCTGGTGCGCTGATTCTTTGGGACCTTAGCACAACAACTTCCCGTCCATCTACTACAACAAACTCTACTACGACAAGCTTTGCCAGACTCTAGCGATGGAGGGGCGAGGACAACGGCGCACCTTCGGCTCGTGCAGTATTTGTAGTCGTCGCTAGGTGATCCGAGTACCAATTTGCAATTTTCTTTAATTTTTGGGCTATTTGTACTACTGTTGATGATTAGTAATAGATCGGTGGATTTCTCCGAAAAAAAAAGAGTATTAGTGCCAGCCGAACGCTTGGATCCGAAAATTAGTGCCTTTACAACCCTGAAGAAAATAGATATTACTAAGTCCATAAAAGGAGAGTTGTAGCCGTGTGCGAACCGAAGCGCTAGGATCCGAAAATTACACAAGAGCCCCCTAACGGTCGACAGATCCCGTCTGAATTGGATCTCCCTCCCGCCGCCGCCGCCGCCCTCCCGAGCAACCCAACGGTCGACAGACCTTGGCCCCCCTGGCCAGGTCGCCGGTCATGGCGAAGAAAGAAGGTGAAATCGGCGGTGGCGGCGACGACTGCGGCGGCGTAAGCGCCGACAGGCCATACCCCTCGCCCGCACGGCCGCGATCCCCGGTACGGCGCTCAAGCGGGCGGTCGCGGGACTCAAGAAGGCGGCCACGGAGCGCCTCCCCCGCGCTGCGCAGCCCCTCTCCCCCTCCAAGGTGTAGAGGCCACCAAACGCCTGTTTGGGGCCCTCCGATGTGCGCCTCGCCCGCGCGCCAGACCTTGAGCCCCCTGGCCAGGTCGCCGGTCATGGCGAAGAAAGAAGGTGAAACTGGCGGTGGCGGCGGCGGCGTAAGGTTCGACGTAGACAAAATAATCACCGGGGTATCAGTCCGCGTAAGCGCCGACAGGCCATACGCCTCGCCCACACGGCCGCGATCCCCGGTACGGCCCTCAAGCGGGCGGCTGCGGGACTCAAGAAGGAGCAGCCCCTCTTCCTCTCCACGGTGCAGAGGGCACCAGGGCCCTCCGATGTGCGCCTCGCCCGCGCGGCAGAGCTGCTCCCCTCTATCCAGTAAGCAGCCAAGTCCTGCTAGGCGGCTTCCTATCTGCGCATCGCCCCAGCACCAATCGTTCCGGAATAAGAGACTCAAAGAATATGCTGGGTACGTATCTTCCCTCTCACACCACATTTCCCCAGGATTCTTAGAGACTGTGATTTCTGTATTTCTTTTGCTTAGGATACATTTATGATTGAAATCTTATGGGATACTTGATCTCTTATTGGAGCATGTTGTATCTATTCTGTACATTGACGTAGTTGTACTAATTGGTTTAGGAATGAGGCTTCAGACAGGGGAAAATTGACAGGAAAGAAAAGGCAATGTGCACCGAATCAGAGATTGAAAGGATATTCAGGGTACATATGTTCCCTCTCCCACCTACATTTCCTCAGGATTCTTGGAAATTGAAGTAATCCGTTGGTTTCTTTATTTCTATTTGCTTATGGTACCTTCGGCCTGTAGCCGCTTGAACTATGTGAAGTCTTATTGGATACTTTATCTCTTGTACTGTACATCCTCAGTTGCATGATACTTGATTTATTTTATATATGTTGTATCTATCCCGAAATCCTCTGTACATTGACTTAATTCTACTAATTTGTTTAGGAATGAGGCTTCGGACAGTGGTATACTGACAGCAAAGAAAAGGCCATCTTCAACGGCTGACTTGATATGGATGAATGCAGAGACATCATGTGGACGCACCCTAGGGTCTGCTCCCCCCCCCCCCCCTAATTCTGTTGTTGTATCTTAGTTGCACGTGAGTATCTTACCGTCTTATTCTCTTTGTATACAGCAATCTCAGTGTTGACTTAGATTCTGGTACAGTCTCTGCCAAGCGTGTTTCTGGTAGAAAATGCAACTTGGCAAACTCATGTGGCAATGTTAATGAAGGAGAAAGAATTAGTCAACTGCCGAACCAACCACCCAGCAAACCAATGTGAGTAACCATTGATTCATTAGATGATGAGAACACTGTTTTTCTTCTATTATACTAATGGCACATCTTATGCCTCTGCAGTTCTGGGTGCCCGATAAGTGGCCTGAATCATAAGATATTTCTTTGTCCATGTGAGCAGAGCCGGAGTGAACCAGTTCAGCGTGCTGTTGTACGAAATAGAGTAATCCCTGGCAGTAATGAAGATGCTAACTTTGTGATCCCAAAATCATGCCACACGCTGAATGGAATGATAAATGCGGTGACTCTTTCTCATTCAAAACGCATTTGCTTTAATGGTAATCTGTCACGGGAGAACTTCTGGGAAACAGAGGAGGGTGAAGTGAAGCTGACAGGAATTCAACCGCAACCTTTCACCAGTGCAGCGGCTAAGTTGGACAACAGTAAAGTCGCTGATATAATAGAGCTTGACTTGTTTGCTGATATAGATATACCACCATCAATTGCTGAGCTGTTGAAGCTGTTGAGGACTGGAGAGCTCCGAGATGAAGATGCCATGTGTAGAAACATCTCTCTCATGTCAGAATCAGAGAGGATGTCTCTGTTTACATGGTTGCTGAAATCCCTGATGGAGTTACAGGACAAGGATCCAACAGCATATAAGGACATCACAGATGCCATGGAAGCCCGCAGCCACTGCTGGGAAAATTGGTGGAAAAGTGTATTGCTGAATGAACATCTGCTAAAGATCTGGAACTACATCGACCCTGCCACCGGAGAGAAAATTTATTACCCACCGACAGTGAAGGGTCTGATCAGGTTCGCAAGGAATTCAGTAGAGCACCTGCCACAGCATGCTTATGATCGCACAACTCAAGCTTCGCTCTATTACCTATTTGAGATCGATCATATCATCTCAGGAACCTTCAAAGGCCTCTTTGAAGCTCTACAAAGCGCCATGTCTTCAGCTGGAAAAACGTGCAAGTGGTAGAAAGCATGCTGCTGAGCTTATTAGCATCTGGTCACCCTGATCTCTTCACCTGATCGCGGAATTGTGCAGTTGATACCCGAGTCCATAGATAGGTAGTCTTTTACATGTAGCTGATCTTTCATACATTTAGCTACTCGCTGGAACACAGTCAACTAGAGTACAACAAATGTTGTACTTGTTTTTGCACACAATCCTTCCGTCTTCCTAACTGCAATCACATAACGTGTATATGTTTTGTTGCATCCTTTATTGGCTGCCGTCCGTGGAGGGGTTGTTGGCCATCGTGCCGTTTTGATTGGTTGTGGATCTGGGCTACATTTGATGTGTTGTGCAGAGTATTGTGGCGTGATGTGTGGCACTTCCAAGTCGGTTCCTGCCCCATCTCTGTGCTAAGTTTGCTTGCATATTGTTGGAACCAGATAGCTCGCTTGATTGTGAACTAGTTTGGTTCGTGACTTCGTGTCCTAGTGTCATCTCGCCTGGCATGGAGCGTTGCAACATTGTTATGTTGCTGTCCTAGAAGTGCCTGGGGTAGCCTGACCTGGAGCAGCTAGTGAGGTGATTATCTTGGCTTTTCAATGTTATTGGTATAATTCAGATTTTTTTTTTGTTAACTGTCAGAGCTCTAATGACTGATATTTTACATTCCTTTACTATGGGGCTCTTGCAGTGTCATGCACCTTCTGACTGTCAAGGTTCGTCCGTTTGTACACACAATGGATAATCAGGTCGCTGGTTGGTTCATGATGCTGCCTTTATATTTTGACTCTTCTATTTGTGGCAAGTTTAACCTGTTCTTGGTCATAGGTAAATGCAGACTCTTGGCTTTATTCCAGTGTTTTGTGTTTTGTGTTGACCTGTGATTCTTGTGAGCTCATATAGCATCTATAATATGTATGTTGATGCAAAGGTATATGATCAAAACTGAGCTTAATTCTTGCATCATTTATGTTATTGGAGAACATATGCTTGCAGTTACAGTTTTATATCTCATTATTGGAACGAAACAGTGTCAGTTCACCTGCAGTCTCTGGTGTGAGAGCCTTATTTTTTGTACAAGCTCTGTAATTTGTAACTGATGCTATTGTATCAATCATGCAACCACACATGTTATGACTAGAGGGTCCATCTCCTAGGAAGTTAGTGGCGGCACTCCCTAATCTGTTGGCTTGTTAGCATTTGTCTTGATTGCGTGGACGATGGCAACACCTCCAGTTCGTGCTCCATCCTCTGCTGATTGTTTTCCCTCTTTTGTTCTTTCCTTTTTTTTTCTATCTTGATTTCTACTTTGTTGTGCTAACTTGACACTGTTTACACACAAAGGATATCAGGTCGCTGGTTGAATTATGATGCTGCCTTTATATTTTGACTCTTCTATTTGTGGCGAGTTTAACCTGTTCTTGGCGAGTTTAACTTTATTTCACTGTGTTTGTGTTGAGCTGTGACTCTTGTGAGCTCATATAGCATCTAAAATATGTATGTTGATGCAAAGGTATATGATCAAAACTGAGCTTAATTCTTGCATCATTCATGTTATGGGAGAACACATGCTTGCAGTTGCAGTTTTATATCTCATTATTGGAATGAAAACAGTGTCAGTTCACCTGCAGTCATCTGGTGTGAGAGCCTTACTTTTTGTACAAGTTTTACTGTAAATTTGTAACTGATGCTTTTGTATCAATCATGCAACCACACATTTTATGACTAGAGGGTCCATCTCCTAGGAAGTTAGTGGCGACATTCTCATGTCTAAATCTGTTTGCTTTAGCATTTGTCTTGATTGCGTGGACGATGGCGACACCTCCAGGTCGTGCTCCATCCTCTGCTGATTGTTTTCCTTCTTTTGTTCATTCCTCTCTTTTTTTCTATCTTGATTTTTTACTTTGTTGTGCTTACTCGGCATTGTCATGCACCTTCTGACTGTCAAGGTTCTTCCGTTTGTACACACAATCGATAATCAGGTCGCTGGTTGGTTCATGATGCTGCCTGTAGTTTGACTCTTCTATTTGTGGCAAGTTTAACCTGTTCTTCATCATAGGTAAATGCAGACTCGTGGCTCTATTCCACTGTATTTTGTGTTGAGCAGTGATTCTTGTGAGCTCGTAAAGAATCTATAATATGTATGTGGATGCAAAGGTTCATGATCAAAACTGAGCTTAATTCTTGCACCATTTATGTTATCGGAGAACACATGGTTGCGGTTACACTTTTATATCTTACTATTGGAATGAAAACAGTGTCAATTCACATGCAGCCATTTGGTGTGAGAGCCTTATTTTTTGTACAAGTTGTACTGTAATTTGTAACTGATGATGCTGTATCAATCATGCAACCACACATTTTATGACTAGAGGGTCCATCTCCTAGGAAGTTAGGGGCGACACTCCCTGTCAGTAGTATCTTTGACAACCAATTTGGTCATACTGTACTGTAAGCTACTAAATGAATGGTTCACTGAGTTTGTTCGTAAAGGAATTTAAGGGCTATGTACTCAGTATTATCACGAGGGACGGATCTAGGGAGCAAACGCGGGCTGGATAGTACGCCCCAGCCCTCACCCAGAAAAGGAAAGTCCACACCATCCCGCTATTCTATTTTTGGTAATTCATCCCGGTCCGGTTTGGGTAGGCACCTGCCGCGTTCCACCCAACCCGATGCACGTGCACCACACAGGAAACATCATGTCCCGTACCTATCCGGTTCCCACCAATTGCTTGGCTGATTACACCATAAAAAATCTGGTTCCCAAAAACGAGAATATGTGCCATCATTTGAACTAGTCATTTAAGACGAGATATTGTACTAGTTGTACCACCTACACATAATCTGACAAAAAACATCGAAATAACCAGCTGTATTTGAACTCGTCATTTAAGACTCACTCCAAAAAACAGTTGGGTGATCTTAAAAAAAGGCTGTTATTGCTAGCTTAGTGCAAATTTGACAATTCTTGTCGTTTCTCCTTATTGATCTCCACTTGTATATCATCCGGCATGTCTGAAAACAGAATTGCAACATGACAGAAAAGTTATACTCCGTACTACAACTTATTGAAAATACAACCGAGCAGGGAAACAAAAACCACAAGACTTCCTCGAAATATGCAACAGCTTAGTAGGATCCATCAATGAATTTACTTTATAACGAAAAGCAATTTAAAATGGGGATAAAAAAATGCCATGTCAGGCAGGAATAACACAAAATAGTGGACACCCATCCAGCCAAATAAAAGTATAGAACAATAGGTAACCTAATTAAAATAGCTCAGCAAGTTAATCTTATGATTCCATTTCATATATTTGACACAAATAATAACTACGATATCTCACCGGATCAGCAACTTAACAAGTAACCCTGTGTGCAACAACATTGTATATACAACTTGACATTAAAATAATACAAAATTAGAAGCAAGGTCGGGGTTTCACTACAATTATTTTCACGCCGTAAAAACACCGATATCTTGCCCAATCGGCAACTTAACAACCAATAGGCAACTCAAGAGAAACTGCTAGAGAATTTAACTATAAGGCTACGGTGGTGCCATTTTCATATAAACAACTAGTACAATATCTCACCGGATCAACAACTTAGCAGTAACCAGTGTGCAACTTAGCAGCAACCTATATGCAACTTGATAAATAAATTAGGCAACATATCTCTACACTTGCTAGTGGTATTAATCACACTAGGTTTACGCTTTAAGAAATCACCACACGCAAACGAACCACTTTGCAAATGGATGAGGGCACAAAGACCACCACTATCGTGTCACATATGGTGGTACTAAGTTAAGCGATAAAGTATGATACCAAATCAAAGTTGATATGTGCAGAGGAGAAGATCCAGGAGACCAATTTGAATTTCATGAGGACACCCTTCCTGCTCCTGACCTCGACTGGTTTTGGCAGACATGAAGAACCACCTACCGCTTCCGTTGGTAACAAGCATGCATAGCGGAGAACATGCACCTGGAAAGTTCTGGAAACAAGATCACAAACAAGAGCAAACTTAGTGGGTAGAAACCTGCAACTTACTTGTATGCTACGTACAACAAGAGAACAAGCATTACACATCCAGTTTTGTAGCAATAAATTCTAGGTTTTCTTTTTAAGTAGTTAAATATTGTAAAAGCAAACTTAATAGCATGGAGTAGCAACTTAATTTTGTTGACAGAAACAACTTAGGTATGTTGCAAAAGCAACTTCATATATGTCGTGAAACTTAATTAACTATTGTAAAATAAAACTTAATAGCATGGAGTAGCAACTTAAGTTTGTTGAAAGAAACAACTTAACTATGTTGCAAAAGCAACTTAATATATGTTGTGAAACTTAACTAACTGTTGTAAAACCAAACTTAGTAGCATGGAGTAGCAACTTAATTTTGTTGAAACAAACAACTTAGCTATGTTGCAAAAGAACCTTAATAGGTAACTTATTCAGATCAGATGATTACTTGGTAAACCGTAACACAACAATAGCCCCTAAGTTTATTGGATAACGTGGAAAAACAACTTGAGAGGGAAGGTAAGCAACTAAATGAGATGGAATAAGCAACTTAATTAAAGGTATGAGCAACCAAATTGGCAGGGGTCATCAACATATCTAAAAGAGACTACAACTCTTCTATTGTGAAAACTTAACTAAACATGATATTGCGGAAAAACAAAACTTGATAAAAACCGAGCAAGTAAAACAATAATTAAAGGTATGAACAATTAATTTTCCAGGGATAAACTAAAAGAGACCAAAAACTCAATACTATTGTGAAAAATTAATTAAACATGGATATTGCAGCAAAACATAAATCAATACAACTGAGCAGTAAACAACTTAATTTAAGGTATGAGCAACTTAATTACTGAGAAGAAACAACTTAACTAAAAGTGAGTAGCAACTCTACTATAAAAGAAGAACCGTGGGGCATTAGTGAGTAGCAACTCTACCAAAAAAGCCCATGCATATCAGAAACATGGGACTAAGCAACCGGATTATTGACCTGGAACTTCTCATATGTATGGCCAATAAATTACATTCCAGAAAAAATGGTTGTTGTACATCCAACTCATCTCTGAAGGACAACTTAATTTCTATGAAAAACAACTTAGTGAGATGGCAAAAAGCAACTTAATTAAATCAGCATACTAATTAGGTATGTCAAATAAAACAACTTAGTTAGAATCGGTATATAATCGACGGGGAAAACAAAAAAAACAACTTAGTTTAAAATCTAGTGTACAACTTAATCTTCATGAAAAAAACTTAGTGAGATGAAAAAAGTAACTCAATTAAATCACTATGCTACTTAGGGGCATTTGATTATAAAACAAAACTTAAATTGAATCAGTATGCTACTTCGGGGGTATTTGAACAACCACTAGGTAAGTTAATTTGCAGCCTGCAATTTGCAGCATAGTGCGTTGGAGGCTAATAATCTAGGCAACATGAATAACTTTTAGTAGGCATCAAAGTAGATGATTTATTCTCCATAGAAATATATAGCAGCTAACTCAGCATAATGAAAATCAACATAGCGCATGAATGAGAGTGTATGCAAAAGTAACTTAAGAACAATCTTTCTGAATAAAAATTGTGTGTATGCTAGTTAACACATGTGTGAAGTAACAAAATAATGGATCCATAAGCAACTTAGAAGACATGCCTCGATGAAACCCTACCTGAGCACTTAACCACCTCAATATGAAGTACTGTGTTAAGCATCAAATATCTAATCTCACACTAAACATAGTAGATTTTTTTGTGTGGGAACAAAAATGAAAATGGCACCGAAAAATCCATTCCGATACCCCAAAAAGTTCACCATCCGTTTGCTCCTGAAATCAACATCGCATGTATACCCTCCCTCCTAATTGCAACAAGAGAATGGATCAAGTTTTGGGAATATACCGTCAATTTCATGGCGGAAATGTCTTCAAAGGCTCGTCAACGATGACGGGCATCCCATGCCCTTTCAAACGCTCATACCTCTATACAGTGGACACATACAGTATCACCGGCACAGTGAATCACTAGTGGGGCGAAAGCCATTCCATCTCCGGAGGGAACTTAGCATCGTCTTCGACCACTACCCCATACACATCTTCCCTTGAACCTAAAACGATGTTTTACTGTCAATGTATGTTTACTGACTCAAAAGTCAAAATGCATCGCATCACAAAAGTTTGACTCATACTTTGCTACTGTAAGAACCATCAGGTTGTAACAGAATAGCATTTTTTTAAAGTGAGTATAGTACTAGTAAATTACTAATGCTTGTCTATCAGATGGCATGTGGAACTGAGGCGTACGGTCCAATCTGGTAGCTTGAGTTGAAGCCATGGTGTTTGGTTAAATCGGCAACTCATCCTGTGTATAAAGAGATCAGTGAGAGATACATTAAGCCTACCGAAGCAAGCAGAAAAGAGAAATCTACTTGGGAACGCTACATCACATGACTTTCTAGCATCACACACCTGATCTATCGCACACGCCGGCAAGGCGAGGAAACGCTGCACCACCACCAAAATTAGTCATCGTGGCCGCCGTTGCCTCAGCTAGACGTTGCTCCGCACCTGCCCCATATCACGCGCTACTTGTCAACGACCCCGCTCTGCTGCGATTTGCCGCCACCGCTTGGGATCCTGATGCCAAGGAAATCACAAATCAAAGAAAATCAGATTCAGGCTCGTTGGACAGCTCCAGCGCGGAATCGAACGTCACTAACCTCCAGATCTATGGAAGTTGCTGCCGCGGAGAGAAACCGCTCCACCCCAGTCAAATCGGCCGCTGCGGTCGTCAGTGCTGTGGATAGACGCCGCTCCAGCGCCGCCCACATCGGGCGCTCTCGACCGACTGCCTCGCCCCGCCTAGTCCACATGGAGCAATCGCGGATACCGCTGGCGTGTTTCACCGCCGACGGTAAGGGATGGATGTCGAGGAATCAATGGAGCCATGGCCATTGAAATGGGTGAGACAAGCACTCGTCCGAGGAAGAGAGAAAGGGGATCCGGGAGGGTAAGGTGGAGTCCCCAGGTGAAAGCTGTCGGGACGGAGACGCCGGGCGCTCGTGATTGACTCGATCTGACGGTTAGGAAGCGAGGGCTCGATGGAACAATTCAGCCACCGTGCACTTTTTAGCACTTAGGTTAGTCTAAGCATTTATTTTCAGATGTTTCCTATTCCTACTGCTAAGTTAGCACCATCCTTTAATTAGGAGCAAATTAACCCCTCCTGAGTTCCTTCCACATCACCCATATCATCTCGTACGTGATCGCTTTCGCAAGCACGCGACCGTCCGTAAGAGGACCGGGCAATGTAATTAAGGAAATACTCACCCAGCAACACGTGATTGCGCTACGTACAAAAAAATTCCCCTTGTTTCTCAACCTCTGGGGTGTGGAAAAGGCTGGTGTGAACCTCCTCAACTATGGGCAGAATGTACGCCCTTGATTGGTCCTCGATCATATATATGCGCAAGAAGTCTTAAATTGTTATTAAATGTATAGTATCTTTTGGTTGCTAGAAATTAATCTCATGAGATGTTTTTTGATTGGACTTGTTAAATGATGACAATCTCCACCTAAGACTAGCCCCAATAGGAGTATCATAAGTAGTATCATGCATGCCATGTTGGCAAAAATCTGATGTGTCATATCAATTAATGAGGTGAGAGATGAGAGTAGTATCATAATATGATACCGTATCATGACACATAAACCAAGAAAACTTCATGACAAATACATCATGTACACACATTTGCATTGAGATTCTACAAAACATTAAATATGACATAAGTATGATACCATATTATGATACTATGCATTGTGGAGATGGTATCACAAACTAGTATCATGTACATAATACTAGTGTATACTAGTGTATGATACTTCTCATTGTGACTAGTCTAATACCTTACAACTAGACGATGCACAATTTTATTTTTTATTTTGCTCTTCCCCAAAGTCGAGTATCTTTAATGACAATATCTTCAGTGGTATTCAAACTAGCCTTTATAGGTGTAGGAGGAAATTCAAGGATGAGCTAGCACTTTTAGTTCACCAGGCGGAGAGGAAGGGATATGTCGAACTGCCAGATTGGGTGAACAATTTCAGATGGGATTAGGTTCTTCTTAGTTTGGCCTAACTCCTTGTACTTTAGTCTCTAGCACCTAATTTAGCTTGTACATAACTCTTTATTTAGAAATCTTTAAAAATATATACATTTTAGTGTGTCACATAAAGACAAACAGGCTAAACACATCGACGAAATCATGGGATGTAACTTTGCGGGAACACAATACATATGAATGACATCAACAAAAAAGCATTGTTCGCTTCTCACAAACTGTAGCCAATATTGTTATGCACATGATTCATATGCACGGAAAAGTGTGCTATGCGTATGCCTTGGAGCTCGGCTAAGCTGCGGTCACAGGGTATATATTATGGGCCATATATAGGCATCACACACGATTCATGTAATCCGTGAACAATTAGGGGCATTAAAAGGCTGATTTGTACAAGTAAACATATGTAGGCTGATTTGTACAGTATGGGATATATCACTCTAGATATGTTATGTCTAGGCACCTGGCACCCCTGAAAAGAATAATAACGTAGGACAAAATTGCACAACAACTCGATCACCTCACGTGGGTTGTGCATCTAGCCACCTACATGACGTGCGATAGATGCAGGCCTAGCAGTGTAGCCCCTTTGCCGTAAATAAGTGTCACAAGTTTGTGTAAATTCGTTTGAATCTAGACATGTTTGTAGATAAATCTACAACACTTACTTTTTACACGGAGGGAGTACAAAGACAGCAAACCAAGGTGATCAAGGAGGCCTATCGGGTGACAATCCAGATGATGA
Organism: Lolium rigidum; assembly: GCF_022539505.1. Lineage (NCBI taxonomy): Eukaryota > Viridiplantae > Streptophyta > Magnoliopsida > Poales > Poaceae > Lolium > Lolium rigidum. Next base: position 63,637,911 of record NC_061510.1, on the reverse strand, counting down.
TGATGCACTTGACTGAGGGCTGTTGTGCTAGCACGGGATGCGAGAGTGTCGTTATGTAGTTAAACCTTTAGCAGTTCCGCTGGAATACTAACCTCCAAAGGTAAAGGGTCGGCACACTGAATTGCTGCCTCTCCACGCCCACCTACATCATGTATCCCCGACATTGCTCATCCAATGGTGCACCTTGTGTCGTCTGCTCCGGCTTAGGACCATGCTAGTTGTCTTTGTCCTTCGCTTTCCCTTCCTACTAAGCACTCATTTCCAGACGTTTCCTATTCCTTACTGCTATTCCGCTAAGGTAGCATGGTCCCTTCTTGGATTGTTTTTGGGCATGGTGACCCTTAACAAGCGACCAGGGTTCTTCCGCCACAACATCCCGTGCCATGCGTGATGGCGCTCGCAATAGGACCGGATGATGTAAGGACATGGCGGTTCCAAACTTCTTTCGGTTATTTTTTTTAGAAAATATTGGTGAGCTTCCTCAACTATGGATAGAATGCACACACTCGTTTGGTCCTCGAACATATATACCAGCAAGAAGTCTCAAATTGTTAATTATGTAGTCTCTTTGGTGGCTCCAAGTTAATTTCAGAGACACTTTGCATTGAAGTTGTTTTTAAATATTGACCAGCTCCAGCTACTACGCATTCAACCAGACTAAAGTCCTATTTATTTGGACTTCCGCTTCTGCTTTTAGAGCTTTTAGAGGTCTAAAAGTGGAAGGTCAAACAAACAGCAGGAAGTGGAAAAGCGCTTTCCCCAACCCCGCCGCCGTCCTCCTCCTCTGCCCCCGTTCCCGGCCGCCGCCATCCAAGGCTACTCCCGCGCGCCCCCACAGCCGTCCCCGACGCCGCGACCGTCCTCCTCCCCCGTCGGCCCCGTCCTCTTAGCTCCGCAGGTCTTCCCCGTCGGCCGCCGTCCTATGCGACGCGTTGACCTCGTCGGGAAGTGCCGCTGCTGCGCCATGGATCTTCCCCACTGCTAGACGCACTTCTCTGGACGCTGCCTCCAGATTTGCTCAGAAGCTGAGCCAAGTGTAGTTCGATGCTAGTAGTTGTAAAAAAATAAGTCTACTCCTGTCTTTGATGGATTGTAACAACTCAATATAATTGTCCTAATAATCTTGCATATCTAACCAATCACTCCAAATATAGCCGGTACGAAGGGAACATTTTTATTAACTAGATTTAGATGGGTGTCTTGGCGCACCATCCCGTGAAGGCAAAATACAAAAATGTTTGTCGTGCATAAAAGAATACTTGAGTATACAAAGTTCATAATGGTTAATTTGTTAAAAATATATTTGGTTTAGAAATAATTCAGGTTTTTTTGCGCCTTCACGGTCCTCCTGCAAACTCGACCCGTTCCTATCATTTATATTTAATATGGATAAGTCTTGTAAAACAGTCAGAATTAGTTGATTCGTGTTAAATTAGCATTTATACAACTTCTTCAGCATTTAGGGGTATTTTAGAGATTTCACCTTTCATAACAGCTACAACAGTCATTAACAACACTCCTGCCAAATATCAAATCTCTGCTTCTCACAACTGCTTTTTCACATCTCAACAGCTACAGCTGCTTCTCAAAAGCTACAACCCAAACAAATAGACCCTAAGTATTTGTCGATCACATCATGGTTTGCGTATAGTGGATCAAGAAATAAATGAAATTGTTTGCTAGTTCAGAGCATCTCCAGCCGCGTCCCCCAAAGCGTTCCCCAAAGCGATTTGGGGCGCGCCGGACAAAAAAACCGTTCCAGCGTCCCCCAAAGCCCATTTTTGTCCGGCGTGCCCCCATACGGTGTCCGGCGCCCCGAGCCCATCCCCGTCCCACAGGGGACGCACCGGGGACGCCGGACACAACGAAAAGCGAGGTGGGGAGTGGCAGGGCCGACTCGTCAGCGGTACAATAAATTTTTAACCTAACCGTCGCCTACCTCGCGACGGAAGTTATTGGCGGTGCAGTTCCCGCAGCGACGCAGCGACGGTGCAGTTCCCGCAGCGATGCAGCGACGCGTCCCGTCGCGCCTAGCTCTGCGTGCCGGCGTTAATGCGTGCCACCGCTCCCCGCCTCCCTCCGGCCTATAAAAGGGCCGCCTCTCATCGTCCCTCTCACACACAAACCCTAGCGCCTCTCTCCCAAACCCTAGCCGCCACCATCTCAACAAGACTCGACGCTATGTCCGGTAGAGGCGGAGGCCGACCTCGCAGCCGTGGTCGTGGTCGTGGTCGTGGCCGCGGCAGAGCTGAACGCTCGCCGTCGCCTTCCACACCGCCGGCTTCATCATCGTCGGAGATGGACGTGGAGCCGGACGTGCGCTTCGAGTTCGTCCTCGTCCTCAAGGGCGACCCGCGCGGCATCCAGAGGCTGCCGGACTCCTTCGCCGACTACGTCGCCGGCGACGATCGCCCCCGCACGATGCATCCGCGGGAGGCTGCGGGAGGCTACTACCGGTGGATCGTCGACGTGATCTACGACGTGCGCGGCAAGATGTACCTCAACATCGGCTGGGAGAAGTTCGCGCGGCACCACAGCCTCCAAGCCGGCTTCATCCTCCTGTTCTCCTACTTCGGCGGCAGGGACATGAGCGTCAGGGTCTTCGACGAGACGCGGTGCCGCCGGGACTACCACGGCGACAGCACCGACGAGGAGGACGACTGAGTGTTCTTTCTTCGCAGCGAACACGTGCACGGAGGTTTCCGGATGTTCGCCTCCTCGGTAGAACCAACAAGGGCACCATCCTCCCGCTGGATTTTCTAGTTTAGGTGACTCGGGTGTGCCCTCGAGTGTTCTTTCTTAGCAGCGAACATAGGAAACCTTCGATGCACGGCCTAGTTAGGTTTAGTTTCTTTGCAAAATTTTATATTTGTGTCCACGACGGTTCAAACTATGTATTAGTTTGTGGAAAATCATGTGCCTAACTGTGTTTTCGTGTAAACCACGTTCCAAATTATGTATTAGTTTGTGGAAATTGAAATAAAAAAATCAACAAAAAGTATTTTAAATGTTTGGGGGCGGCGTTTGGGGGACGCGGCTGGGGAGCGACGTCCCTCAAAGGCGGCATGAACAAAACACGTCCCCCAAACGCTCAATCCGGCGCGCTTTGGGGGACGGTTTGGGGAACGCGGCTGGAGATGCTCTCACCCATAATTGTAGGGAGTACCTCCACAAGTGTGTTGAGAAAACTCTCTTTGCAAGACAGCATTTTCTGTGCGGTGTGTGTAGGGAGGACTGATTTTCTGAACGGCAAAGTTGGCATACAGAGTTACAGACACTCAAACAGTCAAACTACATAGAGATGGACCAGGTATATATTTCCGTTGAGAGATCAATGGAAAAGGGCTTGATGGGTTGGAAAGTCCATAGAGAACGACTATATGGAGGGTTTTGGATGCACTAGTTTTTTTGTTTTTATGGAAAGGACACGTAGAATTTAACGGCACTTGTATCACTACTGTATGCTACGAAGAACGTTTCCTTGTGACTTGTGTGTACAAAGCAAGGCCAGGCAATCTATATGTACGGTGGTTGAGGAGGTGGAGTGCTTTCTGGTGTCTATCCACACGATGTACTGTACTTGATTGAAAGTCTCTGCGCGACTGTCGCACTGTATTATGAGTGTGCTGCTCATGTAGGAACCGGCGTCCCAGGTACTGACGTACAACGTGCATCACACGCGTGGCTCGTCCAACATGTACCAGTGCAACTCGTCGTCCAGTGTGCATCACCATCGCGGCTCATCCAACAGTGCGTCCGAGATCGGCTGTTAGGACTTGGGACCCTGCACGTCGTCCTTGTCCTTTGGCTCCTCGTTGTACTAAACATTCATTTCCAGATGTTTCCTATTCCTACTGCTAAGGTAGCATGGTCCCTTCTTGCGCTGTTTTTGGATTTGACTACAGTGGCGGTCCTTAAAGAGAAAACTCCTTCCAAGTTTGTCCCACACGATCCTGTATCATTTGTGCGTGATCGCTTTCGCAAGTGCGCGACCGCGCAAGATGACTGGACAGTGCATGTAAGGACCGCTACAAAGTTTTTCCCTTCTTTATCTAAGCCTGAGGTGTGGCAAAAAGCTTGCCTGAACCTCCTCAACTATGGGCAGAATGTATGTCCTCGAATTGTCCTAGATCATATATATGTGCAAGGGATCTCAAATTTCTTAATAAATGTTGTATCTTTGGTTGATGGGAGCTAACTCTCACGATATTGTTTTGCACTGTGGTTGTTCATAAATGTTGAGCACCTCCAGCTAATACCGTACAGAAAGACAATGTGCTATCTTTTTTATTTAGTTTTTCCCCAAAGTTGGGACTATTTTGCTGCATTTTTTGTTCATACGAACTACTGAGTTTTAGAATGTGCAGCTCTCTTTGAATAAGGATAACATCAGCCACACGTCCTATATCCTATGTTTCAAACTATTTGTTTTGATTTGGAATTTTTTTTACTATGAAGTCTCTAACCAATGCATGGAGAATATTTTTCCATGGATATATATTAGAGGACTGGTACCCGCGAACTAACGAGATGCGTTTAAGGAAATTTTAACCGAACCTTCGAGAAGAATTCCCCTCGTGAGATGAAGAAATGGCTTAATAAGAGCATCTCCAGTCGCGTCCCCAAACCGTCCCCCAAACCGATTTGAGCGGCGCCGGATAAAAAAACGCTTCCAGCCGCGTCCTCCAAAGTCGTTTTTTTTCGGCGCGGCACGATACGGTGTCCGGCGCCCCGAGCCCGTCCCCGCCTCACAGGGGACACACCGGGCACGACGGAAACAACGAAAAGCGAGGCGAAGCGACGCGGGCCCGACCCATCAGCGGCACAGGGAAAATTCGTCTCCCACTCCCGCCAAATCGCGCCCCTCCTGCCACATCGCGCCTATCCCGCCGCGCATTTCTAGCCTCTCAACATATTTCCCGCCGCCGATTCATTTCTCCCTCCCGTCGTACACCCGCCGCCACTACCCTCTCCCCATTCCATGGCGCCGCCGACAACCCACAAAAAGATGGCCAAGAAAGCGTCCAAGAAGCTGCCGGGCAATGAGACGAAAGGGGCGAAAGCGCCCTTCGCAAAGTCGCGAAAGGCGCTGGCTCCGAAGAAGAAGCCGGAAGGCTGGACCGATGATCAGTGGCATCAAGATTGTCTACGCCGGAAGATGGCGACGGCGGAGCGGAAAGGACGGAGGGCGGCGCAGCAGGAGAAGAAGGCTCTGGCGGAGCGCGCGCACCAGCACATAATGGCCGGGTGTATCGCCGCCACCAACGCGAGCTCATGGAGTACGTCGGTGCCGGCGTACGTTCCGGGGGTGATCTCTCCGTCGACAACCGCCTTCAACAACGACGGCCCCTCCGCCACTCCCGGGTGCGTGACGCCTAACTTGTCGCCCCACTACCAGGATGCGCTGCCGCATGGTGGTTTCAACCCCAACAACCTCTTCTACGCCCCGGCGTACGAGCAAGTGCCTCAGCGCGAGCCATGACCCGGTCCGGACGGCGCCCCGTTCACTGGCCGCAGGGGGCCGCTCGAATTCGACGGCGCCGGTGCTAACGAGGAGGAGGAGGAGGAGGAAGAGGAGGGGTGGAGGATGACAACGACGACGAGGACGAAGAGGGCGGCGAGGAAGAGGACAAGGAGGGTGCCAGTGAGGATGATCTCATGGAGGTAGACGCGGACGGCGTGAGGACGAAGAAGAAGAAGAAGAAGAAGAAGGTGTCGGGCACACGAGGCCCCAAGTGGACGGTTCTGGAGGATCTATGTCTGTGCGAGTGATACGTCTCAAACGTATCTATAATTTCTTATGTTCCATACTACTTTTATGATGATACTCACATGTTTTATACACACTTTATGTCATATTTATGCATTTTTCGGCACTAACCTATTGACGAGATGCCGAAGAGCCAGTTGTTGTTTTCGCTGTTTTTGGTTTCAGAAATCCTACAAAGGAAATATTCTCGAAATTGGACGAAATCAACGCCCAGGGTCTTATTTTTTCACGAATCTTCCAGAAGATCGAAGGGATTACGAAGTGGGGCGACGAGGCGCCGCCACCATAGGGCCGCGCGGCCTAAGGGGGGCCTGCGCCGCCCTATGGGGTGGGCCCCTCGCGCCGCCTCCAACCCTGCCCTTCCGCCTACACTACTAGAAAATAGCTATTCAGTGGCGCACCACTATTCTCCATCAGTGGCGCACCAGCAGTGCGCCACTACTATCACGCCACTGCTAACTTTTAGTAGTGGTGCACTACTGGTGCGCCACAACTACCCTAAGTAACAGTGGCGCACTACGCCGTGCGCCATTGAAATGTCTAGTAGTGCGCCACTATTACTCCAAAGGGGTGCGCCACTGTTGTTGAGAAGCAGTGCGCCACTACTGTCTGTTTCTGGTGCGCCACTACTGCCTCCTGGGGTGCGCCACTGTTACCTCGAGCTGGTGCGCTATTGTTGGTTGTCGCGGTGCGCCACTGTTGTATCACAGACGTGCGCCATTGCTAGCAGCTTTGGTGCGCCACTGCTACTTTCGAAGGGGATCACCGAGTAGTGCGCCACAGGTTCCAGACTAGTGCGCCACTGCTACTTAGTGGTCGTGCGCCACTCATGGTCCACCAGTGCGCCACTGCTAGCATATATTTCGTTTTTATTTTTTGCATTTCTGGCTGGTATTTGAACAGGTTGTATAGAACAGTATAACAACACAAATACAGGATATATAACACATATAAACAATAGCACAGTATATCAATACATAGTTCTTCACATTAGCCTCCATGATTCACAAGATTTCAAATATTAGACGAGTTACGGAGTTACAAATTCACAAATGAGCTAGTGGTTACACAAGATCGATCATCGTTCTAAACTACCATCACATAGAAGAGAGCTAGAGTCAGTACTAGCACCATCCCGATGATAGTGGTCTTCATCCGGTTCCTCCTCCGCTCCCTCCTCTCTCCCGCCAGATAGCGTGCGTATCTGTCTTCGGCCTCCGCTCTAGTGGTGTACCCTTTGTAGTCAGTTACCGCTAAAACGGTGAACCCTGTCTCCGACACTCCTCCCGGTCGTTGTAGACTCCGGGAACCTTGCCCTTGTACACGACATACCACGTCATATCTGCACATATATGAACAAGCCAAAGAAATATTAGTGCACGCTCATAGATGTTTGCAACGAATAAGAGCAAACTCAAAAAAGATCCAAGTAGTATGAACTAAATGGAATGCCTCATACATTGTTGGTCGAAACAAATATGAATATCCCGGGATGGCGTCAGCGAGGCCAGGTAGGATGCACAAGAGATTGATATTTGTGCCATCACACCAGGCTCACTGGCGTCACCCCGGAGTGTACAGTTGACCAAACATTCTAATCATCGGCATTTTGAGATACCAAAGCAAATGGAATGACAAGGGCCTCATACATTGTTGGTCCAAACAAATATTAACATTTAGGGAAGGCGTTAGTGAGACCAAGTAGGATGCACAAGAGATTGATACTTGTGTCATCGCACCAGGCTCACTAGCGCCTCCCCCAAGTGTAGTGACCACAAAATTTAATCATCGGCCAATGCAATTAAGAAGTGCCAACTCAAATAAGAGACAAGTAGCTAGTATGAACTAAATGGAATGCCTCATACATTGTTGGTCGAAACCAATATGAACATCCCGGGATGGCGTCAGCGAGGCCAGGTAAGATGCACAAGAGATTGATATTTGTGCCATCACACCAGGCTCACTGGCGTCACCCCGGAGTGTACAGTTGACCAAACATTCTAATCATCGGCACTAAAATGGAAGAAAGGCCAATGCAAATTAAGAAGTGCCAACTCAAATAAGAGACAAGTAGCTATTATGAACTAAATGGAATGCCTCATATTTTGTTTGTCGGAACAAATATTAACATTTAGAGAAGGGGTAAGCGAAACCAAGTAGGATGCACAAGAGATTGATATTTGTGTCATCGCACCAGGTTCATTGGCCCCTCCTCCAAGTGTATAGGTGACCAAACATTCTAATCATCGGCATTCTGAAAAACCAAAGCAAATGGAATGACGATGGCCTCATACATTGTTGGTCGAAACAAATATGAACATCCCGGGATGGCGTAAGTGAGGCCTGGTAGGATGCACAAGAGATTGATACTTGTGCCATCACACCAGGCTCACTTGCGTCACCCCGGGGTGTACAGTTGACCGAACATTCTAATCATCGGCACTAAAATGGAAGAAAGGCCAATGCAATTAAGAAGTGCCAACTCAAATAAGAGACAAGTAGCTATTTTGAACTAAATGGAATGCCTAATATTTTGTTGGTCGGAACAAATATGAACATTTAGAGAAGGCGTCAGTGAAACCAAGTAGGATGCACAAGAGATTGATATTTGTGTCATCGCACCTGGCCCCTCCTCCAAGTGTATAGGTGACCAAACATTCTAATCATCGGCATTCTGAAAAACCAAAGCAAATGGAATGATGATGGCCTCATACATTGTTGGTCGAAACAAATATGAACATCCCGGGATGGCGTAAGTGAGGCCAGTGTAGGATGCACAAGAGATTGATACTTGTGCCATCACACCAGGCTCACTTGCGTCACCCCGGGGTGTACAGTTGACCGAACATTCTAATCATCGGCGCTAAAATGGAAGAAAGAGACAAGTGGTATCAACTAAATTGCATATGCAAACAAAATGAAACAAACATAGCCGAACTAGTAATTAATAGCATCGATTACATATAAGTTCAACAACCGTCGAAACTAATTAAATAGACATGCAAGTAAAGTGCTGGATAAAGTTTATTACAACACAAGCTCGTCTTTAGTTCACAACTACATAACTAGGCTCGCACATCAAGACTCGGCTAAACGGACGACGGAGCGTGGATAAAACTGCCGCCTTTCTTCAAGCACATCCATGAGCGGTAGTCATCACCCTGCATTTGGAGCATTGTGTCTATGTCACTGTTCGACGGCTGATAGCCGGCATAGAACTCCCCCGCGCTTCTAATGACATCTTGAAAGATGATTTCACAGAACTCTACTTGGATGCGAAAGAACTCTTGCTTGATGCCGTCGTCAGGGACCCGCGACAATTTGTTGGCCCAGTCTCTGAGATGCTCAGGTAGCGTAAGCCGCTGCTCGGTCCCGTATGAACTTATCCATGTGATAGAGGGCGTAGTAGGCATCCTTGTTACTAGAAGGCGGCTTCTTGACGCAGGGAAACTTTGTTTGGTGCTTGAACACATGCTTCCCGTACCTAACATTTGGCCTCCGCATGTGGCCTTTCGCTTGACGTAGCCATTGAGAGCATCATCAAGTACGGCCTTGACATTCGTGTAGTCCGTGGTTGACTTACCGTCCGCATCGAGGTATGTGGCCACGGAATGTTTCGGGGTTATGGAGATGAGTGTGCATGTTTTGTCTCTGCGTAGAACACATAATGTTTAAGAACATGACGATTGAAATCTAAAAAAATCACGAGTTAATACCGGTACGGTGAGGGGTGACTTTCTCGGGAAATACAGGCAGGAGGAGGTTACACTTCTTCTGGTTCGCTAGAAAGAAGTCTTTGAGGTATCCACTCGCGACTGCTCGGTCTCCGGCGGTGGCCAAGTGGACGGCACGCATGTAGAAGGGGTCGGCTATCACGATGTCCGGGATGTTGTGTCTAATGATCCGCATCGCCTTGCCGAGCGAGTATAGGCGAATGAAGGTGTAGTGCAGCGGATAACTGTTCAGCATGGCGAAGATGTCATCATACCGCAGGAAGATCTTCTCCGCGAAGCTACTATCGACAAAGCCATGGCCCGAGGGCACCTTGGCAACATACACTGGGTATCCATGATCTTTCTCCCTGATACGCCGCTCCTCCATAAACTGAATACCGTCAACCAGCGATCGCATAGGACCGAGTGCAGCATCGTACAATCTTTGAATTAGCATCCGCTCACCCGACAGATGCACCCTCGACTCGATATTCTTGGGCACTGGTGGCCCGTCCTGAGCACGGATAGGTGCCGGCTGGCCCGGCAGACTTGTCGTCCTTCTTCTTTCTTTTCCGTCTCTTCGGCTTCGTATTTACTGGGACTGCATTCTCCTCTTCGCAAGCCTTCTTCAGTGTGTTAGGACTGATAATACTTCTCACCTCGGCTATCGGCTGAGTCTCGGTGAAGTTGGCAGCTGGAGGCGTCTCCCCGAGAACAGAATAGGCGCCGCTTGTTGCAATAGGTTTTCCCTCGGCAGCTTGAGAGGGTTGGCTACTGAGATCGTAGTCCGCCCCAAAATTGAAGTGGCACTCCAGGTTGGCGAACGTACTGTCCTCGTCCGTACCATCGTTTGGATCCTGTGCCATATGCATGTCCTCGTCGGCTGATGGCGGCACCGTTGGGGTGGTCTTGCCATGGCTTGGCGCCGGCACGGCTTGGGGTGCTGTCCGTGGGGTGGTGTCGCTCGCCCCCAAACGAATCTGGCTCTTTGGCCAAACCATGGACCAATTGAAGCATTGGTGGAGGGTAAGGACCTCATCCGCATCGGCGCCATGGGGTTGAAAGGGAGGTACCACGTCGTCATAGCCACTAAGCACCCGAACCAGCTTGAATCCTATACACGTCGGGTGCCATGGGTACACCGTGTAACTGGCGGTTGCTCGGTTGAACGATTTTGGCCTTGGCAACATCGATCAACTCGCCGTTCACAAAATGCAGGAGAGTGCATGGGACGTCGGCGGCGGCACCCCGCGGAAAACATGTAGGGCGTTAGGGATGGCTAGCGTAGTCAAAGGCAAGGATATGGAAGTCATCGAAGACGAGGGTTGGTTACCGTGATGGCGTCCAGCTCGGCTAAGGTCGAGGCACCGCCGGCGGCGGGCGTGGCACTGATGGAGTGGCCGCTTGTTGGCGCGGTGCCAGGCGGCGTATTATCCGCAGCGACGGGTGCATTGAGCTGAAGTAATGGCGCCGCGCGAGACACCAAGGTTGGCGCCGCCGGAGCCACCAAGGTTGGCGCCGCCGGAGCCACCAATGTTGGCGCCGCCGGAGACACCATTGTTGCCACCTGCGGACTCACCGATGGCTCCACGTTGTGGGAGTTGCTGCCCGTGAAACTGGGAACCGGGGAGGCCCCTTTTTTCCTCCCCTATACCACGCGTCCGCACCGGCAACCAAGGTAGGGATGATGGAGCTAAGCGTCGTGCCCACTTGGTCCTCCACTTGCCGTCGTTACGTTCTCCGTTGGGTCTCCACGATATGTTGCACTTGTTGCCGCACTTGCTCCTCGACCAATGTCTGGATCTCGCGCAACTTGTGCCTTGAGATGTGCGACCTCCTTCTCATCGATGGTGGCCTTTTTCTCCTTTTTCCCCGACTTATAGTATTCTCGACCGTTTCATAGAGCATCCTTCGCCGACCACACGACCAGCCGACGTCGGCTTACTCAATGGATCCCTCTTCTTGTGGGCATTCAACGCCCTATTTAAAGGGTTGTCCCAAGGGGCACACCGCGAGGAGCTCGTGGACCCCGCGCCGCTACTAGCTTCCTTTTCACTTTCCGCAAGCAACCTCCTTAGCCTACGGGAGGAACATGCATGAACCATTTAGAAATTTGGATTCATCAATAAGAATGCAACCATAAAGGAGCAAATTAAGCGGTGCATTCCTTACCGTAAGAGCCTCAAACCGCTTCACATCCGGAGTGGTGGTGAGCTCCTTTGTTTTCGGGTCAATACGGTACCGGGCCGAGAGAAAGTTCCTGGTTTGCTTGTTTTTGTATTGCGGGAAGAGGGGCTCGAGGCCGTTCTTCACACGCTCCTCATCCGCGGCGTCCCATTTCGGTTGCGCCACCCTAAAACCGCCAGGACCAAGTTTGTGGGTGACTAAGTGACATAGGCATCCCCAATGGGCCTGCCAAAGATAGTACCCTGGGTTTACTGAAGGCCCACGACCCGAAGAATATGATGATTCGGAAGCCCAAGTTGATATTAAGGAAAGTTAGAATTGTAATAGAGGTGGTGTTTGTAATATGGCGGGATGAGTTGTAAACCTTCCCGAACTCTGTAACTTGTACAACACGAATCCCTCAGCTCCACCTCCTATATAAGGGGGAGTCGAGGGAAAAGAAAGCATCGAATCATTGTCTCTCAAACCCTAGTTTTCATAATCGTCGAGTACTTTTCGGCTGAAACCTTCGAGATCTACTTGCCCTCTACTTCCAACGAAACCCTAGTCTACAACCCGTAGGCATTGACAAGTTAATCCCTTGTCAATTTGCGCCGTCTGTGGGAACTAGAGGCGTAAGGATCTGATCTCGATGGCACGTTCAAGATCGTCGACTTCATCAACTGCAAGCAACGCAATGGATCGAGGTAAACAGATCGCAACTGGTCTTGTCGATTTTGTGCCTCACCCACCCTCCCGTTTGGATGCATATGCATATCTGGTGGAGCCTATGGAGATGACGTTCGGAATATTCCACTTTCGAGTCGAGAAAGAGGGAACGTATCGTCTCGAAGTTCCGATCTCGTCGGAATTTTCGGCGGTCAATTTCGATTTTTCAAGCTCAGCATCATCCATCGAGTCAGGCAAAGAGGAGACTTCATCGCCACGCTTCATCAGCACCAGGGCAAGCGAAAAGCTCGCCAAGATCTTCAGCGACATGTCCTTCGAGTCATCTGCGGACTCCTATGTAAGCGATGGCTCGAGCAGTGTCGACAGCTTCAACTTCATCGACAAATCCACTACAGTGGGCAAGGTCTTCACCAATCTTCATGATGGTGTCACCAAATCCAGCATAGATCTGAATGCAAAATATCATCAAATTTATGTCATCGGAGAGCCAAGCCATGATCAGGAGGAAACATCGGAGGCTTTCGACAATTTGGGAAATCCATACGTTGATCCCTCTGATTTGCGACGTGGCCTAGGCAACAAATATATCGGGTCACAGCCGCGAGACAGAGTTCAACTTCCACAAGTAGCATGGGATAGAGCCTCAAGAGCTATGGATGGTTCAGAACCAATGGCCACCACAGCCACGCCAGAAGAGTTACAAGCATATCAATATAGGCTCGCACGAGCTGCAAGGGAATTGGAAAAACAGACAGCTGCTTTAAACAGAAGAAAGGATGCAGCCTCTGCATCGAGCAGGCGAAGGGCAGAACTGAGTCGACAATCTGGAACTTCGGGTGATAGCCACAGGGAAGCTCTGAACGAGCAAGATCAAGGTTACAAAACGTACCCGAAGGAGAAAGAGAGCACTTGGTTCAAAACCTCGACATGTCTTTTATGTCGATAGACACGAGAGGGAACATCATCCCCAAAACACCGTAAGCTGGGTATATGGCGACACAAGCTTTCATCCTTGCATCCAGTGCCACCCCCAGGAGATCCAAGGGAGGCATTGTATAACATGGCAATGGCAGGAGTTGGAGCCATGGGAACGGCGTTCGCATCAACACCTCCCGAAGGAGCAAGCAAGGCAAAATAGTCCACGACCTGCGGCAGCAACAACAACAGCTCCCGAAGGACCAAGTGGAGCAAGGGACACGGCAGCACAAGCAAGGGTCGACAGAGCGCGACAAAGCAGAAGGGAACATCGGCATTCCCCAGAGCTAAATGACAAGGATATGTGCGGACTACCATGCTTCACGAGAAGAGTCCGAAAAACTCGAGTCCCTTCGGGATTCAAGTTGCCTGATAACTTCAAGAAATTCGACGGCCTTCAAGATCCAGAGGATTGGCTAGTTGATTATCTCGAGACAGTGAAGCTCAAAGGAGGAACCAGAGCAACAGCTATGCAAAGCATCCAGGTGCATTTAAGTGGAGCCGCGCGATCTTGGATAAAGAAACTTCCTCCAGGATCTATCGACAGCTGGGATAGCTTCGAGGACGTGTTCGTCAAGAACTTCGGATCCACATGCAAAAAACCTGCGTCATTAGAGGAACTGAGGGCGTGTCGACAAAAGCTAGACGAGCCAATGAGAAAGTACATCCAAAGGTGGAATATCATTAAAAACTCGGCAGAAAACATATCTGATGAGAGAGCAATAGATGCGTTTGTCGCAGAATCGTGCGTGGAGATTTTGTCGAGGACTTGGGGAGGACCAATCCAAAGACAAGATTCCGCACTAATGGAAATAGCAAACAGATGGGCAGATGGAGAAGATGCCGTTCACAACAAACGGCATAGGTCGCCGGAGGAAGACCGCGGTCGAAATTATCAACCAAGGCGACGATTTCCTCGACAAGATCTCGAGCTATGATGCTCCAGGACAAATTTCGGCTGGCTTCCGAGCAAGCGCCGGAGGAAACAACAGAGATGATTACCAGAGAAGCAATGAGCAACGAAGCGACAATAGAGATGACTCTCGAAGTAATAGGAAAAATAGCGGGCCAAGGTTCCAGAGGCCTTTCGTGTCTCCCGAAGAGATGATGAACGGGCCATGTCAGATGCATTTTTTCCTCGATAGCAATGGAAAGAGACAGTCAGGACATCTGCAGAAGGATTGTCGAAATTTCCAGGCAATGCTAAGGTGGGCAGTGGCATTCCAATGCTCGAGCAAGCACATAGAAATCCTCGAGAACCCAGTGAGTGAGATTCACCTACCACCCCCTCCCGCAATTACGGACGATAATCGACACCAGCTCGAATTGCGGCAGCACTCGCACCACCGCCTTATGTAGATCCAAATTCCAATGGAGCGGTCTCGATGATTCGTGAAGCGCGCACCATCCAATAGAGCTCAGAAAGTAATCTCGCGACAGGTGTTCATGGCAGAAAAAATGCCTCCACAAAGAGTCGAGTATCTTAATTGGTCAGGGCAGGATATTGGCTTCACAATAGCGGATCATCCACAGCAAGTTCCTCGACCAGGGCAATCAGCACTTATCTTACCAGCAGTAATTGCAGGGTTTGACGTGTCTCGAGTGTTCATAGACGGCGGCATCAGTTTAAACCTTATGTATGCAGATACGTTAAGGAAGATGAACATATCCTTAGTAAACCTAAAACCAACAGACACGAGATTCCACGGTATCACACCAGAGAAGCCAAGTTATCCGCTGGGGAAGATTAATCTCGATGTCCAGTTTGGGACCCGAGAAAATTACAGAATCGAGAGGCTGGAGTTTGAAGTCGTAGATTTTCCATCACAGTATCACGCTTTGTTGGGACGACCAGCATACGCTAGGTTTATGGCGGTGCCACATTACACGTACCTGTTGTGGAGGATGCCTGGACCTAAGGGACCAATCACAGTTAAAGGAAGCTTTGCTCTAGCTGATAAGTGTGATAAGGATTTTCATCGACTGTCAGAAACTTTCGGGATGCAAGCAGAATATATGGCGTCAAGACTCATGACTGACTACGACATGCTACCAGATGTTGGAAGGCCAAACAAAGAATCAACTTTCAACACTGAGAAAAATTCCAAGGAGGTGCAGATTCACCCGACAGACCCAAAGAAAACGACGTCCATCGCAAAAGATATGGACCCCGCATAGGAAAGCGCGCTCGTCGAGTTCCTCCGTGAGAACTGGAAAATCTTCGCATGGTGTCCAGCTGACATGCCAGGAGTACCCAGGGAACTTGCCGAGCACCACCTAAATTTGGATCCACTAGCGAGACCAATCAAACAACCTTTGCGGCGTTTTTCGGAGCCAAACCGCAAAGCTATGCTATCAGAAATAGATCGATTACGAGAAGCTGGTTTTATAAAAGAGCTGCATACAGAGGCCACATGGGTAGCAAACCCAGTGTTGGTGCCGAAGAAAAACACTAAAGTCCTTCGCATGTGCGTCGACTTTACGTGTCTCAGCAAACATTGTCCAAAGGATCACTTTCCCCTCCCGAGGATCGACCAAATTATCGACTCCACGGAAGGATGTGAACGTCTTTCCTTTTTGGACGCATATTCTGGTTATAACCAGATCAGATTGAAAGAAGAAGATGAAGTCAAAACAGCGTTCATCACACCTTACGGCGTGTTTTGCTATAAAACAATGCCCTTTGGTCTGAAAAACGCGGGAGCAACTTACCAGAGGATGATGCAGAAGTGCTTGGCGACACAGATTGGGAAAAACGTACAAGTGTACATCGATGATGTCGTCATAACATCAAATAAAGGGACAACGCTAATCGAGGATTTGAAGGAAACTTTCGAAACCTCGATAAATTCTGCCTCAAATTGAACCCGACGAAGTGTTCCTTCGGCGTCCCAGCAGGAGAACTTCTTGGATTTCTAGTTTCAGCAAGAGGGATTGAAGCAAATCCCGATAAAATACAAGCTATCGTAACGATGAGGAAGCCAACAAAGTTGAAAGAAATACAGCAGCTAACGGGGCGAGTCGCAGCTTTAAGCAGATTTGTCGCCAGGCTGGGAGAAAAAGCATTACCGTTCTATGCTCTAATCAAGCAAGGGGAAAAATTCCAGTGGAACGAAGAGGCTGATAGAGCCTTCGAGGATTTAAAGCGTACAATTTCGACACCACCTATCTTGGTGGCGCCGAAAGAGAAGGAACCTCTCCTGCTATACATCGCAGCCACACCCCAGGTGGTTAGCACGGTGCTAGTCGTTGAAAGAGAAGAAGAAGGAAAGCTCCATGGAGTGCAAAGGCCGGTATATTTTATTAGTGAAGTCTTATCTCCTTCAAAACAGCGGTACTCGCAGCACTGTAAATTAGCATATGGAGTATTCACGACAAAGAAGAAAATGGCGCCACTATTTTTCGGCACACCCGATCATAGTGGTCAATGAAGCACCTCTATCACATATACTGAACAATCCAGAAGCCACATGACGTGTCTCCCTTTGGGGAATAGAACTCTCTCCTCGGGACATCACGTATGAAAAAAGAAAAGCAATCAAGTCGCAAATTTTGCCAGATTTCATTGCAGAGTGGACGGAACTACAAAATACAGGACCCCAGTATTTATCGAGAACCTGGACCATGAACTTTGATGGATCCAAGAGAGTAGAAGGAGCTGGTGCAGGGGTGATACTTATATCACCTGAAGGCGACAAATTAAAGTACGTCCTACGGATGACGTTCCCAAATGCATCTAACAATGAAGTAGAATATGAAGCCCTTATACACGGGATGAAGATGGTGAAAGCTTGCGGCGCAACTCGACTAAAGATCTTCGGTGACTCACAGTTGGTAGCTCAGCAGGTTATGAACCAATGTGACGCAGTCAACGATAGTGTGGTGGCATACAAGGAGGTATACAATGAACTCGAGAAGCTGTTTGATGGATGCGAAGTAAATCACATCAGCAGGCTAAGCAACGACGAAGCCGATATTCTTGCAAACATCGGGTCGCAGTGCCTTGCAATACCACCAGGAGTGTTTTGGGAAGAAATAGCCGAGAGATCCACAAAGCCAAAGAAGGCGCAGAAGAAAACGAGGGAGGAGAAAACGTCGGCGCCTCTCAAAGAAGTTCCAGATGAAGAAGAGGACCAAGAGCTGGTGATGATGGTAGAAGTTCCATGGATGCAAGCATACATATCGTATATTCTAAGGAAAGAAATACCCGAAGATCCAGTTGAAGCAAGGCGAGTTATTCAACGATCCAAAGCCTTCACGGTGGTCAAAGGGGAACTATACAAGCGAAGTATTTCGGGTGTGTTGCAAAGATGCGTTACACCCGAGGAAGGAAGGAAAATCCTAAAAGACGTACACGAAGGAATATGCGGTCATCACGCAAGCAGTCGAGCTATCGCAGCCAAGGTTTTTCGGGCTGGATTTTACTGGTTGTCAACGATTGAGGACGCAAAAGAGATCGTACGAACCTGCGATGCGTGCCAAAGATTTGCCGCAAAACCCCACTCTCCGGCGGCAGGTCTTGGCCGTTTGCCCAATGGGGACTCGATATGGTGGGAAAATTGCATAAAGCTTCGCCAGGAGGATACGAGTACATGTTGGTTGCTGTCGATAAGTTTACCAAGTGGATAGAAGCACAGCCGATAAATTCACCAGATGGAGAATCAGCAGTCAAATTCGTAAAGGGCATCGTTTTCCGGTTTGGGGTGCCTCACAGCATCGTCACAGACAATGGCAGTAACTTTACGTCCAAGGAATTCAAGGAGTACTCGCGCGAAGTAGGCATTAAATTGCACTTTGCGTCAGTTGGGCACCCGCAAACCAATGGCCAAGTCGAGAAAGCCAATGGCATCATCTGCAATGGTATCAAAAAACGCTTGCTAGGACCGCTTGAAAAGGCTCGACATACCTGGCCAGAAGAATTGCCAAGTGTTTTATGGAGCATCCGAACAACACCAAATACGGCGACACAAGAAACTCCGTTCTTCCTTGTCCACGGAGCTGAGGCAGTACTACCAATTGAGATAGAACATGATTCTCCAAGAGCGACAGAGTATGACGAGGAAACTTCAAGAAAGGCTTTGGAGGACGACGTAGATGCACTTGATGAAGTTCGAGATGAAGTACTTTCACGAGTTACCAAGTACCAGCAGGACCTCAAAAACTACCACAGTCGACGGTTGAGGCCAAGATCTTTCCAGGTGGGAGATTTGGTCCTACGGCTAAATCAAAAAGTACCGAAAAGTTCGAGTCGCCGTGGCTAGGCCCTTACGTCGTCACAGAAGTAATCGAAGGAGGTGCATACAGGATCAAGGACAAGAAGACAGGGGTTCCCGAGAAAAACCCCTGGAACGTGGCGCAGCTCAGGCGATTCTACGCCTAGAGTCGAAATATAGTTCTACTATGTAAAAATACAATGTACTGAAACGCCCGCGAGTTTTCAGACACACTCTTTTCCTTTTCAGGGCATCGAGTGGGGCTGGAAAGGTTTTTAATGAGGTGGGCTCGCGGTGCTGCAATATAATAAAGATAGTGGAGACATACTTCTTGTTTTTCGACATGCTCGGGGGCTAAATGCCTTCAAGGTTACAAGATATACACAATATAGATGAACTAGACTTACAAAAATATTTCGCCTTGGTACAGAATACCTCGCCAAATAGACAACCAGGGAATAACACCCATAAAAATAGTATACTCATCAAAATTCTATTGCTTTGGCCTGAAAACCTCGCAACAAAAATATAGAACGTCGCCACCAAGACACTCGGGGGCTTGACGATCAAAACCAGACAAAATATAAATATATATAGTTGGCAGCTTTACAATATAGATCATGTTTACAAATACACAAAGACGCATCAATGGAGAAAGTACAGCAAGAAAAAGGAAAAAACCCTCAGCGGATACCTAGCACATGGTCTATGGTTATTCGCTCATTGGAAGGACGAGTACTATGCTCGGCATAGCTACCCTTCACAAAGAACTCAACATCCATCCGAAGAAGTTCATCCATCATATCTTCGGCTACAGGAGTCACAAGATCATCAATCTTGCCCATGTTTCTCTTCTTTTTTGACATCTTAGCCAGGCACTTGGAAACAATTTGATTCATGGGCAATTTTGGATAGCAAATCTTTATCATCATCATAGCAAATCCTGCGCCAGCAGAAAGTTGAGCTCGCACGAAGCCATGGATTCGAGGAGCATCTCGAAATTTCTCCATCAAAGCAGGAAGAGTTTCTGGCATCTTGTTGCGCGGGAACATGGTTCCATACACTAAAAACAAGGTCTTTGTATAGAAGTCGAGGAAATCGCGGACCTGAGCCGCGCGATCTTGAAACCTGACAATTTGGCGGGTACGCTCAGGGGTAACCCAAAAGTTAGAACCATGTTGTGCAGCAAGTCTGAGTAGAACACTGGCTCGAGCTTCAACACGTTGATCTTCGGCAGCAGTATCCAAAAAAGAACCTGGTTCAGCAGAGGAAATATTAAGGGAAAATAGCAAGAATTACATCAAGTATGGTTATGCATAGGAAGCATACCTGTCATGTACAGACTGGCGTCACTCATTAGTTGAAGCATATAATTTTCTCGAGAAGAAGCTTCGGTAGCCTCAGCAACCGCGGCATCCTTTGCAGCAATGGCACTTTGAGCCTGTTGAAGAGCAATTTTTTCCTCTCCGAAGATCTTCGAGACTGTTCCATTAGCACAAGCATCTGTTTTTTCATGGATTGAAGTTGTTGCCGAAGTTCTTGCAAATCTTGCGACAAGTGTTTACTTGAAGAACCTTCGATAAGGCTATTATCGACAAAGGTTTTCTTCGAGAAGGAAGAAGCAGGCGAAGTATCGGCAGAACAAGGACTGGCGGAGTAGTTATCAATATCAACTGGAAAAGAAAGTCTCGGTATCAATGATAAGGCAAAATAGAATTTCATTGAGCTTCAAGAAATTTACAAGGATATTACAGGAGGAGTTCTTCAAAAGGATTACTACGACTATTGTCGCCAAAACTGATGTGGTGACAAGATCTAAAGAAACAGAAAAAAAAGAAGAAGGGGCATTCAACTAGACCTCCGGCTTCAACGAGCTAGGAGTCGAAGTTGGCTTGATCCCGAGATAGGCCAAGATCTTCTTCGTGTTGGGCTTTGCCGCCCTGATCAGCGATCGCCATTTTGTGGTCTCCATCTGTTCTGTGTCGTCTACTTTTAACCAGTCAATAGCTTGCTGGCTGTCAGCGACCAAGGCGATAGTGCTTTCGACAAAGAATCTTCATGTTTTCTTGGCGCATCTTCAGTCCAAGATCTTCTGGTGGATTGAATTCCTTGGCAAGAGCAAGGAAAGTCTTGGGTTCCATTTTCTTCGGGAAGAAGTAAGGGAACAGCCGTGACAATCCTGCGTCAGCCTGTTCAATACCTTCACGAGTTTCTGTTCCATGAAACTCAAGGACAGAGAGTGCGTCGAGAAGAGGATCGTTGTCGGGATCTTCAAGCTCAAATTCTTGGTTGGTTTTACCTGTCGAAGAAAATATATGTTGGTCGACAAGCAAATAAAGAAAAGTAAGTCTAAAGAGGACAGAATAGATCGATAAACTTACCGACAAAGCGCCGATTCTGCGAGTTCAAGCGCTTGATGATCGATTTTTCACGAGCAGCCTGTGCGGCCTTGTGCTCGTTCAAAGAAGTTTCAGCAGCATGAAGCCTTTTCTGCAGATCTTCGACACCAGCAGCTTCTGCCTTGGCCTTATCAGCCTCTGCTTTAGCTTTGCCAGCATCAAGTTCGGCTTTCTTGCAAGCCGTCTCACTTTGCTCTAATTTCTGAGCAAGCGTTTCGGCAAGTTTGTTGGCCTCTGCAAGTTTTTCTGCCAAAATAGTCAGAAAATAGTCAATATATCGATCACACAGGAGCAAGAAGCCATGAACAAAAGCAAGCAGGGAGTCATTACCTTCGGTCTTGCTGGCGTACTCGCGATACCCAATGAATTGGGCACCGATGCGAATAAGTTCTTTGATCATGGGCTGTCAAAGAAGGAAAAGAAAAAAAAGCATAGGTATGAGAAAAAATACGACGGCACAAAGGAGCAGACAAAGAAAATATAGATAAAGACAAGAAAGAAATTACGGACTTACATCGTCCAAAAGAAGACTCGAGGAGCTACCCAATTGCAGGAGGCTCCGTGATTGTTTCAACCCTTGTCCTTTTTAGTGAAGGGACAAGAGGGCTTGAAGGAGGAGTAGGAGCGTCGACGTTTTGTTGAGGAGGCGAGGATTCCTCTCCTTCAACTGGCGTCTCAGAAACAACTAGAGTATGTGACGTACTCGTTCGAGCAGCCACATCAAAAGCTGGTACTTCTTCCTCGTCATCACTGTGATTAAATGTCGGAAGTGTAAAAAGCAAGATAGAAAAAATCTTCGGGTACAACAATAAAGGGAAATAAAAAGGTGACTTACGAGCTGATGAGGGCCTCGAGGTATGGATCATAAGCTGCCTTCTGACATGAAGGAGCAGCTTCTTCGGCTTTGGAGGTGCCGGAATCTTCGACTTCAGCCCTTTTCCTTTTGTTCCTTGGAGAAACAGCAGGAGGAGGAGACTGTGCCGACGTGGTACCCTCCGATTCAGCTTCCTTTTCAGAAGAACCCGTAGATTTTTGAGAACCTGCGGGTTCACTTTCAGGGACAGGAGCTTCTTGGCTGTCTTCAACGATAACAACACGTTCTTCGACTTCCCCACCTTCAGGAAGGGGAGGAAGCGAGACAAGATCTGGATGGTTCTGTATGAAAACAAGGGGAGATGTCAACAAACGAGATATGCAAAAGAGGGCAAATCAAAATGAGTAAAGTCGACAAAAGGTTACCTCGGGGAGCGCATTGGTGGCGCGGAATGGTTTTACGCGACAAGAAGAAGGGACAGGATCTTTTTTGCTGAGGGAGGAGATTTTGCGGACAAGCTTTTCTAAGTCCTTGACCTCTAAATCAGCAGAAAACCGATCTGCATCCTTGTCGCCAGCATACTTCCAGAGAAGGTATTTGCGAGCCTGAAGGGGCTGCACTCTGATTCTAAGGAAATACGCCGTGATTTGGATACCTGACAGCTCTTTGCCGCGAGTGTTTTGCAACTCATGGATGCGAGTCATCAGTGCCTCTGTCGATATTTTTTCTTCCTCGGTAGCCTCTGCGTCCCAGGAGCGGCGGCGAAAGATTTTTTTGGCACCATCGAAGGGAGGAATGTTGTCTTCAGCGCATCCATGGTTTTCCTCCTGAATGTACAGCCACTTCTTGCGCCACCCTTGAACTGAGTCAGGGAGTTTGACGTCGAAGTAATCGACTGCGGGGCGAACGGAGATAACAACGCCGCCTATATTATAGGCGATGTTGGGAGAACCATTTCGGCGACAAAAGAAAATGCGCTTCCATAGCGCCCAGTTAGGCTGGACGCCAAGGAAGGCCTCGCAGAGGGTGATGAAAATGGAAATGTGAAGGATAGAATTGGGCGTAAGGTGGTGAAGTTGCAGACCGTAAACGAAAAGCAATCCTCGAAGGAAAGGATGAATGGGGGCGGAAAGGCCGCGGATGAGATGGTCGATGAAACTTACCCGATACCCCATTGGAGGGGTAGGGTAGCTTTCTTCACTAGGGAAGCACGGCGCCTTGGGCTTCTTGCTGATCCCCAGTTTCTTCAAGAGGTTGATGTCCTGGGTGGAAATCTTGGACCTCTCCCACTCCGCGCTTCCCAGATCTATGGTAGCCATCGACGATTCCGGCGTGCTGTGTCTGGTCAGCCTACGCGGTGGCATTAACAATGGCGCATGAATGCAGCTTGGAGAAGATGAGCTCAAGGAGTTGAGGGGCGCAGGAGGAAGTTTTGCAGAGGAGAGCAGGAGAACGGCGCGAGCGGAAGTGCTCGAGGAAGAAGAAGGGGATCTTATATAGAGGTGCGGCGAAGCGGCGGACCGTTGGATGGAAAAACTGTGCAGTAGATGATAACCATGTGGAATAGGGGTAAAAAAGTATTTTAACCCTGGAGAAGTTACGGTACGTGCGCCAGGAAAAGCGGAGGACGTGTGTCCCCCACTTGTACGACGTGTCAAGATAATGGATAATTTGGGCCCGCAAGGCAGCGGGAGAAGACTTCTCGCGATTTTCTGACTTGCAATCGTGGCTATCGTCAGCAATAACGTCACTTTAGAAGGAGAAAAATTCGACTCAGCAGTTTCATAAAAAGGCGACATGGAAAAATAATGGAGAGCCTTTGATCAAATACAAGTTTTTGATCAAATGCTCGGGGGCTACTTTGAAAAAATGAAAAGATCGAGAAAGACAAAATAGAAATGGCATGAGCCTTTGATCAAATACAAATATTTGATCATAGTCTCGGGGGCTACTCCCATCGGGAGCGCTGTTCGCGCACCCGAGAAATTTGAAAACTTCGGGAGAGAAAGAAAATATAGCAGCATAAGCCGTGGAGCCTACACCCAAGCACAAGTCCTTGGCTGTAGCCTCGGGGGCTACTCCCATCGGGAACGCTGTCCGCGTGCCCGATGAAAATATAAAAAAAAGGAGAAGAAAGATATAAGAGCAAAAGAGTATATTTCGAGTTATAACTAACTCTACATATACTCCCATCAGAAATCAATATAAAGTCATCCGTTGACTCAATAAAGTGTGCCATTCCAACAGCCGAATAAGCACTCGACAATATATTCTCAGAACGCCAAAGTTGCGAACAATTTCTGAATGCCGCAAAACTTTGCGAAGGTAAGACCCCAGATCCATTCTGTGTGGCGTGGTGCCGTCTCTGACGTCGGTTTGCTACTTTTATCCGTATCAACAGATACGAAGAAAAATCCTAACGGACGCGTTAGGTACCCGATAAATATGACTGAGACTCGACAGAATGGTAAGACCTTAAGCGGCACCTGTCGAAGTTTACACCAGTATCCCGAGATCATGTCCAGGGACGTGATCTTCAAGTAGGTTTTTGCGGATTGCCACTAGAGCAGTTAACTAGTACCTGATCCGTCAGATGAACTAGTCCCAATTACCATTATCCCTGTACAATATAGAAATTCATATAAAGAAATATAGAGAAGTTTTAAGTTGTCGAGTAAAAATAAACAGTGGAGATTTTACCTGACTCTGCGATTCAAGCAAAATCTCGGGGGCTACTGACATAGGCATCCCCAATGGGCCTGCCGAAGATAGTACCCTGGGTTTACTGAAGGCCCACGACCCGAAGAATATGAAGATTCGGAAGCCCAAGTTGATATTAAGGAAAGTTAGAATTGTAATAGAGGTGGTGTTTGTAATCTGGCGGGATGAGTTGTAAACCTTCCCGAACTCTGTAACTTGTACAACACGAATCCCTCGGCTCCACCTCCTGTATAAGGGGGAGTCGAGGGACAAAGAAAGCATCGAATCATTGTCTCTCAAACCCTAGTTTTCATAATCGTCGAGTACTTTTCGGCTGAAACCTTCGAGATCTACTTGCCCTCTACTTCCAACGAAACCCTAGTCTACAACCCGTAGGCATTGACAAGTTAATCCCTTGTCACTAAGTTCAGTTTTCGCATGTCCTTCCCCCACTGACTAGAATCCGACGTTGACTCGCTCTCGCACTTGATCTTGAAATCAGCGTAGTCTTGCTCGGTGATCGAGGGATTTGACTCCTTGATCTTCTCGTAACTCTCACCACTATTAATCATTTTCTTCACTCGGTTCCTCCAACTAGCGAGGCCGGTGCTCATCTTCGTGAGGGCGGCATTGTGTACTTTGTTCCGCATGAGACGCTTTTCTGAGCAGTCCACCGGGAACTCGTATCGTTCGTGCGAGCTTCTTGAAGAGGAGGGTGCGCAAATTCGCTCGGTCAGGATGCCTGAGGTTCTCGGTGTTGATCGAGACCGTGCTCCGGAGGATGCACCCGAGTTGGGCCGAGTACCCTTTGACTAACTCAGGGGGCGCCGTTGGTTGCCCACTGGCGTTCACTTCGGTGAATGCCCGCTTCACGATGCTTGAGCACATTTGGGTGACGCTCCCTCCGTAGCTTCTTCGGTTTGCCGGTGTCATCCTCGCCGGCACCATCCGTGGTGTGGTCATCCTCACCGGCACCATCAGTGGTGTCATCGTCGGCGGCATCGTCCGCTCGGTACTCTGGATCGGTGCCATCATCCTCGCCGTCGTCACGGCGAGGTTGTGACTCCATCACCTCCATTTCATCGGTTAGCATCCAAAATGGCTTGCTGCCGCTGCCGCCGGCCTCATCGTTGTCGGCCATGTTCGAATTAAGTAGGAAAAAATGCATAAATTAGTGCAAGATTTCACGAAAAAATTGGGCATGACCTATGCTAATTTATGTACATATGAGTGCCCCATTTTCGCCGAAACGGAAATGAATCAACATTTCGGCGATAATGGGCAACTCTGTCGATCCCTGCACAAGAATATGACACCATATACACATGCAAAACAATCCACCAGCTGAGCACCATGGCACATATACACCAAAAAATCCAGCTGAGCACCATAGCACATATCGACCAGCTGAGCAGCCAGTACCACCATCCAACAACACCTAGTAGCAGCAGCAAGCTAGCATCAAGATAGCACTAGCACCAAGCTAGCTAGCAGCAAGCTAGCAGCAGCAAGCAAGCTAGCAGCAGTAGCACCAAGCTAGCAGCAAGCTAGCAGCAGCTAGCAGCAAGCTATAGCAGCGCAAGTAGAAGGCCTAAAGCAATTACTAGCAGCAGCAATAACAATTGAGCAGGTCCGGCACCGGGAAGAAGACGACGACGCTTGAGCAGGTCCGGCTCCAAGTCGATGAAGGGTGCCGACGAAGTTGCAGCCACTGGAGCACCTAAACAAAGAAGCTATGAAGGTTACTGGAAGTCGTAAATAAATAAAAAAAATCTCTCAAGTACCAACTAAATATCTTGCACCTAAACACTACTGCTCCTAAACACTACTGCTCCTAAGCACTACTGCTCCTAAGCACTACTGCTCCTAAACACTACTGCTCATAAGCACTACTGCTCCTAAGCACCTAAACACTACTGCTCCTAAGCAGCAGCAGTAGCAATTGTGAACCTAACAGCAGCAGCAGCACCTAAGCAACATCTAACAGCAGCAGCACCTAAGCAACAACCTAACAGCAGCAGCACCTAAGCAACATCTAGGAACCAGAACAACAACCTAACAGCAACAGCACCTACTGCAAGGGCAAGCATCTAAAACCTAGCAACTAACAGCAACCTAACAGCCTAGCAGCAGCACCAATCAACCTAGCAGCAGCACCAATCAAACTAGCAACTAACAACAACCTAACAGCCTAGCAGCAGCAGCAAGCAAGCTAACAACCTAGCAGCAGCAGCAAGCAAAAAATACCCAATTTTACAACCCTAGCAAGCAGCAGCAGCAAGCAAGCAACCTAGCAGCAGCAGCAGCAAGCAAGCAACCTAGCAGCAGCAGCAACCAAGCAACCTAGCTCTGCTCTCTCACTCTCTACATACTAGCTTAACAGCAGTAGGAGTGCTGATGCTCATACAGAACCACAGAACTAGATATGAACATGCCCACATTCAAGTATGGTTTCACCTTATAGTGGAATACAAGTTCAATAATCATTAGCTATTCAGGATTTTCCTAATGTACTGTTATTTATTACACAACATAGTCATATATTCACTCAATACTGCTTGATATATCAATGTAAAATACCTTAAACAGAGAAATATCTTAAATTTGCATAGACATCTGTAGGAGTAAACATGATACACACATTTCTACAGCATCATCATGAAGCAAATTACTAGCATTTCTACAGAATCATCATGCAGCAAGCATATGGAGGAGGAGGAGCATAGGGAGCTCACCCTGAGCAGTAGGTTGGGGAGGTGAATCGAGGGGGGAGGCGACCGCCGGCGGGGAGGTGGCGTCGAAGAGGGGGAGAGACCGTGCTGCTCCTGCTCCTGCTCCTGCTCCGCGGACGTGCGCGACATGCTGCAACTCGAAGAAGGTCGCCGACGTGCTGCTCCTGCTCCGCGGCGAGCTTGAGAGGATATGCTTTGGGGAGAGACCGTGAGGCGGGTGGGGATCGAGGGGGGGAGGCCGCCGGCGGGGAGGTGAATCGAGGGGTACCTGCGCGACGCCGCCGGGGTCTGCGCGCGTCGCCGGGGTCCGAGGTGAATCGAGGGAGGGGTGTCGCCGGTGGGAGGTGGCGTCGGAGAGGGCGTTGCCGGTGGGAGGTGGCGTCGAAGAGGGGGAGCCGGTGAGATCGAGATCGAGGCGCCGGTGGGGAATGGGGAATGGGGATGGGGAGAAGAAGATGGTCGGGATTTGGCTAAGTCCCCGACCCCCCTAAGCAATGGCGCACTGCTAGGGGTGCGCCACAGTGATGCTTAGCAATGGCACACCACTAGGGGTGCGCCACTACGACTTTAGGATAGGGTCAAAAACAATTTGGCTCGTACTGTTGACAAGATCCGCACCGTACCGCAATGGCTAGCTATCTGTCCCCTGTTTGGTTTACCCTGGCCGGCCAGGTTCGAACCCTGGTGGCTCCAATTTTTTTAACTTTTTTTAAAATGATTTAACCTAGTAATAAATAGCATAATATACCAAAATAAAAGGCATAAATAATTATAATTATGTAGAATATTTAAAATACTGTAGAATCTAGAAAATATCCAAAAATATAAATTATATGTCTATTTTGATCTGTACAATGTGTAGATTAACAATATGACATCCATTATTCATACAAGAAAATGATACATAATTATCTTTTCACAATCTTCTTGCCCTTCTTTCTCGCGGTTGAATAATTTAGCCCCGGAACTCCTAGACTTCTTCTCTTGAATGGACGGCCTTTAGGTAGGGTGGTCCTGCTTCTTCTTGTTGTGTATGGTTCTTCATCATTGTCGTCGTCATCTTCCATCTTCGGATCGCCGTACTGGTCGAAGTCTAGCTCGTTGGCGGCTCCATCCATTCCGATGATGCTCCTTTTGCCTCTCCTCATGACAACACGGCTGGGCTTTTGCGGGTCGGTGATGAAGAAGCATTGGTCCACTTGGGAAGCTAGTACCCATGGCTCATATTTCGCGGTGACCTTTGCGCCCGCTGTCTTGGATTTGGCTTCGGGTATAACCATGGTGGTGAAATGTAGGTCTTCTTTTACGATGTTCTTGGCCCACCTGACACGGAACATCGGCACATTCTCTCCGGCGTAGCTCAGCTCCCAGATCTCCTCGATCTTTCCGTAGTATCTCCGCTTGATGTCACCGGTGTAGGACTCCATCGTTACCCCGGAGTTCGATAATCGCTCTTCATGTCCTTTTCCTCGGTGTAGAATGTGTAGCCGTTGATATCGTACACCTGAAATGTCATCGAGGTTGTGTTCGGCGCCCGTGACAAGGTGAATATGAGTTTTTCTTCGGCGGAAGAATCCTCGTCTATAGGGTACGTCGGCATCTTGTCCTTGAACCACCGCGTGAAGGTTGAGTTGTGCTCTTTGATTATATCTCTGTCCGTCCTCTCGTTGGCCCCGATCATTGTACGTCGTGGCGATGAAGGTTTTGTGCTCTACCACCCAAGGATCGACCACGTCTATGTGTTGTAGCGCGACTAGGTTTGCTCTTTCAAAGTCGGCGATTCGACCCTTGAAGTCGACATGCATTTCGCGGCTACCCTCGCGGTGACCCCATCTAGCGAGCTTCCCGAGGTGCCTGTTTACGGGCAGACCGACGGGATTCTCGATTTCTAGATAACTCGTGCAGAAGGAGATGCACTCTTCGGTCAGAAAGCCCTTGGCTATGCTTCCGTCTGGACGTGCCCTGTTGCGAACGTACCCTTTGATGACACCATTCATCCTTTCGAACGGCATCATGCTGTGCAGGAACATCGGCCCCAGTTGGATGATATCCTCCACGATATGTACCAGCAGATGCACCATAACGTCGAAGAATACGGGCGGGAAGTACATCTCAAGCTCGCACAGTATCACCACGATCTCTTCCTGTAGCCTTCTAAGTTGCCTCACGCCAACATACTTCCAAGAGATCACGTCGAAAAAGTTGCATAGGCCAAAAAGCGTTTCACGGACGTGAGCGTCCATGATCCCACGGATTGCAACCGGAAGTATCTGCGTCATCAGCACGTGACAGTCGTGAGACTTCATCCCGCTGAACCTCTGCTTCGCTTTGTCTAGGTACCTGCTTATCCTCCCCACGTAACCGTAAGGAAGTTTTACTCCTAGGAGACAGTCGAAAAACTGCTCGATCTCCTTCTGACTTAGAGTGAAGCACGCGGGGGCAGTAATATTCGATCTTTTTGGCCTTTTTGCCCTTGCGACGACTTTGCGTGTCCTCCGCCTCATCATCGTCATCGTCGTCATCATCATCATCATTAGGGCGTCCCGCGTGAAGCTCCTCCCTGATCCCAATTGATTGCAAGTCGTACCTTGCTTTCGGTCCATCTTTGGTCTTCTCTGGCATGTTGAGGAGGGTACCAAGCAGACTCTCGCACACGTTCTTCGTGATGTGCATGACATCAAGGCTGTGAGGCACATGGAGGATCTTCCGATACGGCAAGTCCCGGAAAACGGACCTCGTCTTCCATACCTTAAGCAGCGGCTCCGGCGCCTTTCGCTTCTTTCCCGGCGGTGGGCACTCTTTCCAATTTTTCAATAGCTCCTCTATTTGCTCGCCGCTTCTCGTACGTGGCCGTCTTCGTGGTTCATCTTGACCATCGAACAGATCCTTGCGTTTCCTCCATGGGTCGTCCTCGCGAAGCCACCTTCGATGTCCCATGAACACCGTTTTCGAGGACCCAGGATCTCTATCTAGCTGGCGGTACGTTGTGTCGTCCATGCACCTGACGCATGCATTGAATTTGTGGACCACCTGCCCCGCGACATATCCGTAACCGAGAAAGTCGTGCACCGTCGTGAGCAACGCGGCTCTCATAGGGAAATATTCTTCCGCGGCGGCGTCCCACGTGTTGGCAGGCGCGTCCCATAGCGTGGCTAGCTCCTCTTTCGAAGCCCCATATACGGATTGATGTCGTTCCCTGGTTGTTTCGGCCCTTCAATTAGCATACTCATTTGAATGTACTTCCTCTTCATGCACAACCAGGGGGAGGTTGTACATCCACACAAACACGGGCCAGGTGCTATGCATGCTGCTTCGGCTGCCAAACGGATTGACTCCATCGGTGCTCGCGCCTAGCCTTATGTTCCTAGGATCGTCCCCAAATTCTGGGTACTCGAGGTTCAACGCATTCCACTGGCTAGCATCCGAAGGGTGTCTCAACATCCTGTCCTTTTTCTTTTTCTTCGGATCATCTGCGTCATCTTCTCCCTTCCTCATCTCCGCGTGCCAGCGCATTAGCTTTGCTTGCTTAGGATCCGCGAAATACCGCTGCAGACGAGGAGTGATCGGAAAGTACCACACCACCTTCTGAGGAGCTTTCTTCCCCTTCTTGTACCGACTGACGCCGCACTCCGGACATATGGTACACTCCGCGTGCTCGTTCCGATAAATGATGCGATCGTTCAAGCACACATGGTATTTCACATGCGGTAAATCCATAGGACACACGATTTTCTTGGCCTCCTCGATACTAGTCGGACACGTGTTACCTTTGGGAAGACGTTCCTGCCAGAATGACATGTTGTCGTTGAAGGATGTGTCGGTCATTTTGTGCTTTACCTTCATCTCCCGAGCCATGAGCGTTACTTTCAGAGCGGGTATCCTCCGGCCTCGCATCCTTCATACAATGGAGTAACCGCGTCTACCTCCGGTTGATCCATCTTGGCTTTCTCTCGGCGGCAGCTCTTGCGTTACTCGTCCGCTTGAGAAGCAGCCTCTTGAAGATAAGGGTCCCGCACCCAGTCCATCGACGATGGTCCATCGTCTTCATCTTCATGATCGTCATGATGACCTCCATCTTGATCTTTCTCATCATCGAGTCCAGGATCTCCTACATTGTGATCATGATCATCTCCGGGATCTTCTACATCCCGATCATGTCCGAGATCTTCTACATCCCGATCACCTCCTTCCTTATTTCTTGTTGAAATCCCATGGACAAATTCATAATCATCTTCGTCGCCTTCCCACCGATAGCCATCCATGAAACCACGCATGAGAAGGTGGTCCCGCACCATATCGGCTTTAGGGTCCATAAGGCTCGTCAGCTTGCATCTTCGACACGGACATCTTATCTCCTTTTGGTTATTTCTAATCATCTCGGCTGTCGCGGCTTTCAAAAACCTAGCCACAACGCCTTCGCTCATCATGCGGACCATGGTCGCCTGCGGGTATAGAGAAAATGGATATCTTAGCATACCAAAAGAAAATTTTGGCATGACCTTCCCTAAAAATAGGACATATGTATATGCGTAGTATGCCCAACATTCGCTGAAACGGAAATGAATCAACGTTTCGGCAAAATATTGGCAACTCCATCGCATTTCAAATCCCTGCAAACAAAAACACATGCAACACATGTGTGGAGGCTTCGCATATACAATACATGTGGAGCTGGAGGCTTCGCATACAACACACATGCACATGACGCTTTTCGCGCATGCGCACAACACATGATCATCGAGCTTCGCACATAACATATGTGCACACACACGTGTACGTGACGTGTGTGCAAGACGATCGGAACCGGTCACACACAAAGCATAAAACCAACAACGTTACCGATACGGCGAGACCTAGAGTGTTGGATGAGGTAAAAAGTTGACATTGAGTAGGGTATTGAGCTAAGAAAGCTTCACCATTACTTACCTATGAAGAAAATTATGGTTACCAACTTAATTTTGGTGAATGAAGAGGTGAAAATGAGGTGGGAAGGAGGGGCAACACGACCAGATCCAGATTTGGTGGGAGGTGGTGGTGGAAGAGTGTTTGGGTAAAGTGGGTGGCACATGTGATTAGAGGGGTTAAAAGCAGGAAATGGTCCCAAGTTAGCAGTGGCACACCACCTAGCCGTGCGCCACTGCTAGGGTGACATAGCAATGGCGCACTGCTAGGTGGTGCGCCACTGCTAAGCCTCTCATCTCTAAATGGGCTCTGGCCACCCCCTAGCGAGTGGCGCACCTAATGACATGCGCCATAGGTAACCTATGTAGCGATGGCGCACCACCGAAGTGCGCCATTGCTAAGCCTATCATCTCTAAACGGGCTCTGGACACCTCCTAGCGAGTGGCGCACCTCACCAACGTGCGCCATAGGTAAGAAATGTAGCAGATGGCGCACCCGGAGACGTGCACCACTACTAGGTTGGGGGAGGAGCTGGCCTCCTGTCACCACTTACTTATGGCGCAGCACAATCAAGGTGCGCCACTACTACTTTTGTAACAGTGGCCCACCGTTTTGTGGTGCGCCACTGCTAAGTAGTAGTGGCGCACGGCAGTCATGGTGCGCCACTGCTGGCGCATCTTACGGCTAGGCCTTTTCCTAGTAGTGCTACTTAAAGCCTTCATCGCGAAAACCCCAGTACCGAGAGCCACGATACGGAAAACCTTCCAGAGACGCCGCCGCCGCCAATCCCATCTCGGGGGATTCAGGAGATCGCCTCCGGCACCCTACCGGAGAGGGGAATCATCTCCCGGAGGACTCTTCATCGCCATGATCGCCTCCGGATTGATGTGTGAGTAGTTCACCCCTGGACTATGGGTCCATAGCAGTAGCTAGATGGTTGTCTTCTCCTCATGTGCTATCATTGTTCGATCTTGTGAGCTGCCTATCATGATCAAGATCATCTATTTGTAATGCTACATGTTGTGTTTGTTGGGATCCGATGAATATGGAATACTATGTTATGTTGATTATCAATCTATCATATATGTGTTGTTTATGATCTTGCATGCTCTCCGTTGCTAGTAGAGGCTCTGGCCAAGTTGATACTTGTAACTCCAAGAGGGAGTATTTATGCTCGATAGTGGGTTCATGCCTCCATTTAATGCTGGGACGAGTGATAAAAAGTTCTAAGGTTGTGGATGTGCTTGTTGCCACTAGGGATAAAACATCAATGCTTTGTCTAAGGATATTTGTGTTGATTACATTATGCACCATACTTAATGCAATTGTCTGTTATTTGCAACTTAATACTGGAAGGGGTGCGGATGCTAACCCGAAGGTGGACTTTTTAGGCATAGATGCATGCTGGATAGCGGTCTATGTACTTTGTCGTAATGCCCAGTTGAATTTCACACAACTCATCATGATATGTATGTGCATTGTTATGCCCTCTTTATTTGTCAATTGCCCAAATGTAATTTGTTCACCCAACATGCTATTTCTTATTGGAGAGACACCACTAGTGAATTGTGGACCCCGGTCCATTCTTTTACATCTGAATACAATCTACTGCAAACATTGTTCTTTATCGTTCTTCGCATACAAACATCATTTTCCACACCATACGTTTAATCCTTTGTTTACAGACAAGCCGGTGAGATTGACAACCTCACTCGTTAAGTTGGGGCAAAGTATTTGGATTGTGTTGTGCAGGTTCCACGTTGGCGCCGGAATCCCTGGTGTTGCGCCGCACTACACTCCGTCACCAACAACCTTCACGTGCTCCTTGACTCCTACTGGTTTGATAACCTTGGTTTCTTACTGAGGGAAAACTTGCTGCTGTACGCATCACACCTTTCTCTTGGGGTTCCCAACGGGCGTGTGCTTTACGCGTCATCAAGACTGTTTTCTGGCGTCGTTGCCGGGGAGATCAAGACACGCTGCAAGGGGAGTCTCTCACTTCCAATCTCTTTACTTTGTTTTTGTCTTGCTTTACTTTACTTTATTTACTGCTTTGTTTGTTCTCTATATCAAAAACACAAAAAAATTAGTTACTTGTTTTACTTTATTTACTATCTTGTTTGCATTATCAATATTAAAAAACACAAAAAAAAAATACTTGCATCTACCTTATTTTATTATCATGACTAGTCCTGTAGTTGTTAATCTATCACCCGAGGAATCGATCTTTACTTTTAAACAAGGTGGTGAAGAGAGTTTTAAAGAAGCTTGGTCTAGAATTTTTGATTCTTATAGTAAAACTGAACCTAAAATGACTCTAAGTTTGCTTCTTAGTAACTTTTATTTTGGGCTTATTCTTCGCTTTAGATATGCCTTAGATGCTGTAGTGGGAGGAGATTTCCTTCACTGTGATGGGGATCAAGCTTTTAATGCCATAAGAAAAGTGGTTACATCATCTAGCTCTGCTAATAATCTTGATTCATCTCTTGCTAGCATTCATAATAGATTAAACACCCTCGAGACAAATATATCTTGTTTAAAAGAAGGGTACAACCAGATTCGCGAATATTATGATTATGTTCCAAGTAAGTTTTGAACCTTCAATGTGGGTGCCTACTATTAAAGTTGCTATTTGTGGTGAAACTTTTCATGCCCGTTGTGATATTATGTCTGAGTTTTGCCTTATGCCTAAAAGAATTTATGAATCTTTGACACTTTGGGAACTTATTGAAGGAGGAGAAGGAATAACTCTTACTGATAATTCTGTTATAATTCCTAAGGGTATAGCTGAAGGTGAGTTCACAACCTTTCTTGGAAGAACGGTATCCACTGATTATCTCGTTGTTGAATGTGTAGGGACAGGACAAATTACACTTGGAACATCCCTGCTGAAACTCGTGGGAGCAATCATAGATGTGGGGAAAGGCACTCTAAATTTTACCTCTACGCCCGGATGCGGTCATGTATTCCCTAAACCAAAGAGTAGGAATAAGAGTAAGAAGGGTAAGCCCAACGCCCCCGGTAAGAATGTTGATGCTTCATCTCTTGATAATACTTGATTCACACCTTCTGCGCCTAGCTGAAAGGCGTTAAAGAAAAGCGCTTATGAGAGACAACCCATTATTTTACTACAGTACTTTTGTTTTATATTTGAGTCTTGGAAGTTGTTACTACTGTAGCAACCTCTCCTTATCTTTATTTTATTGCATCGTAGTGCCAAGTGAAGTCTTTGATAGAAAGGTTGATACTAGATTTGGATTACTGCGTAGAAACAGATTTCTGTCTGTCACGAATTTGGGCAGTGTTCTCTGTAAGTAACTCAGAAAAATCTGCTAATTTACGTGCGTGATCCTCAGATATATACGCAACTTTCATTCAATTTGATCATTTTCATCTGAGCAAGTTAAGTGCCCCAGATAAATTCGTCTTTATGGACTGTTCTGTTTTGACAGATTCTGCCTTTTATTTCGCATTGCCTGTTTTGCTATGTTTGATGGATTTCTTTGTTCCATTAACTTTCAGTAGCTTTGTGCAATGTCCGAAGTGTTAAGAATGATTATGCCACCTCTGAATATGTGAATTTTTGATTATGCACTAACCCTCTAATGAGTTTGTTTTGAGTTTGGTGTGGAGGAAGTTTTCAAGGATCAAGAGAGGAGGATGATACAATATGATCAAGGAGAGTGAAAACTCTAAGCTTGGGGATGCTCCCGTGGTTCATCCCTGCATATTTCAAGAAGACTCAAGCATCTAAGCTTGGGGATGCCCAAGGCATCCCCTTCTTCATCGACAACTTATCGGGTCACCTCTAGTGAAACTATATTTTTATTCCGTCACATCTTATGTGCTTTACTTGGAGCGTCTGTATGTTTTTATTTTTGTTTTTGTTTGAATAAAATCGGATCCTAGCATTCTTTGTGTGGGAGAGAGACACGCTCCGCTGTTGCATATGAACACATGTGTTCTTAGCTTTACTCTTAATGTTCATGGCGAAGGTTGAAACTGCTTCGTTAATTGTTATATGGTTGGAAATAGAAAATGCTGCATGTGGTAATTGGTATAATGTCTTGAATAATTTGATACTTGGCAATTGTTGTGCTCAAATAGATCATGTTTAAGCTCTTGCATCATGTACTTTGCACCTATTAATGAAGAAATACCGTAGAGCTTGTTGAAATTTGGTTTGCATGATTGGTCTCTCTAAAGTCTAGATATTTTCTGGTGAGGGTTTGAACAACAAGGAAGACAGTGTAGAGTCTTATAATGCTTGCAATATGTTCTTATGTAAGTTTTGCTGTACCGGTTCATACTTGTGTTTGCTTCAAACAACCTTGCTAGCCAAAGCCTTGTATTGAGAGGGATTACTTCTCGTGCATCCAAAATCCTTGAGCCAAAAACTATACCATTTGTGTCCACCATACCTACCTACTACATGGTATTTCTCTGCCATTCCAAAGTAAATTGCTTGAGTGCTACCTTTAAAATTTCATTCCTTTGTCTTCGTAATATATAGCTCACGGGAAAATAGCTTAAAAACTATTGTGGTATTGAATATGTACTTATGTATCTTATTTCTTATAAGTTGTTTGTTGAGCGGTAACCATGTTCCTGGGGACGCCATCAACTATTTCACCTTTGTTGAATATCATGTGAGTTGCTATGCATGTTTGTCTTGTCTGAAGTAAGGGTGATTTATCATGATCAAATGGTTTGAGTATGCATATTGTTAGAGAAGAACATTGGGCCGCTAACTAAAGCCATGAATCATGGTGGAAGTTTCAGTTTGGACATCAATCCTCAATCTCTTATGAGAATATTATATGTTGTTGAATGCTTATGCATTAAAGAGGAGTCCATTATCTGTTTTCTATGTTGTCCCGGTATGGATGTCCTTAGTTGAGATCTATCAAAAACGAGAAATCAAATGTGATCTATCTCCTTGGACCTTTGTACAGGCGGCATAGAGGTACCCCTTTGTAACACTTGGTTGAAACATATGTTATGCAATGATGATCCATGTAAATCCAAGCTAATTACGACAAGGTGCGAGCACTATTGGTAATCTATGCATGAGGCTTGCAACTTATAGGATATCTTATACATAACACATATGCTTTATTACTACCGTTGACAAAATTGTTTCTATGTTTTCAAAATAAAAGCTCTAGCACAAATATAGCAATCCATGCTTCCCTCTGCGAAGGGCCTTTCTTTGACTTTTATGTTGAGTCAGTTTACCTACTTCTTTCTATCTTAGAAGCAAACACTTGTGTCAACTGTGTGCATTGATTCCTACATACTTGCTTATTTGCATTCATCATATTACTTTGTGTTGACAATTATCCATGAGATAAACATGTTGAAGTTGAAAGCAATTGCCGAAACTTATATCTTCCTTTGTGTTGATTCAAAACTTTCTACTAAGAATTTATTGCTTTATGAGTTAACTCCTATGCAAGTCTTATTGATGCTTGTCTTGAAAGTACTATTCATGAAAAGTCTTTGCTATATCATTCAGTTGTTTATTCATTGTCTTTATCATTGCTTCGAATCGCTGCATTCATCTCATGTGCTTTACAATAGTATTGATCAAGATTATGATAGCATGTCACTTCAGAAATTATCTTTGTTATCGTTTACCTACTAGAGGGCGAGTAGGAACTAAGCTTGGGGATGCTTGATACGTCTCAAACGTATCTATAATTTCTTATGTTCCATGCTACTTTTATGATGATACTCACATGTTTTATACACACTTTATGTCATATTTATGCATTTTCCGGCACTAACCTATTGACGAGATGTCGAAGAGACAGTTGCTGTTTTCTGCTATTTTTGGTTTCAGAAATCCTACAAAGGAAATATTCTCGGAATCGGACGAAATCAACGCCCAGGGTCCTATTTTTCCACGAAGCTTCCAGAAGACCGAAGGGATTACGAAGTGGGGCGACGAGGCGCCGCCACCATAGGGCCGCGCGGCCTAAGGGGGCCCGCGCCGCCCTATGGGGTGGGCCCCTCGCACCGCCTCCAACCATGCCCTTCCGCCTACTTAAAGCCTTCGTCGCGAAAACCCCAGTACCGAGAGCCACGATACGGAAAACCTTCCAGAGACGCCGCCGCCGCCAATCCCATCTCGGGGGATTCAGGATATCGCCTCCGGCACCCTACCGGAGAGGGGAATCATCTCCCGGAGGACTCTTCATCGCCATGATCGCCTCCGGATTGATGTGTGAGTAGTTCACCCCTGGACTATGGGTCCATAGCAGTAGCTAGATGGTTGTCTTCTCCTCATGTGCTATCATTGTTCGATCTTGTGAGCTGCCTATCATGATCAAGATCATCTATTTGTAATGCCACATGTTGTGTTTGTTGGGATCCGATGAATATGGAATACTATGTTATGTTGATTATCAATCTATCATATATGTGTTGTTTATGATCTTGGATGCTCTCCGTTGCTAGTAGAGGCTCTGGCCAAGTTGATACTTGTAACTCCAAGAGGGAGTATTTATGCTCGATAGTGGGTTCATGCCTCCATTTAATGCGGGACGAGTGACGGAAAGTTCTAAGGTTGTGGATGTGCTGTTGCCACTAGGGATAAAACATCAATGCTTTGTCTAAGGATATTTGTGTTGATTACATTATGCACCATACTTAATGCAATTGTTATGCCCTCTTTATTTGTCAATTGCCCAACTGTAATTCGTTCACCCAACATGCTATTTCTTATTGGAGAGACACCACTAGTGAACTGTGGACCCCAGTCCATTCTTTTACATCTGAATACAATCTACTGCAAACATTGTTCTTTACTGTTCTTCGCATACAAACATCATTTTCCACACCATACGTTTAATCCTTTGTTTACAGCAAGCCGGTGAGATTGATAACCTCACTGTTAAGTTGGGGCAAAGTATTTGGATTGTGTTGTGCAGGTTCCACATTGGCGCCGGAATCCCTGGTGTTGCGCCGCACTACACTCCGTCACCAACAACCTTCACGTGCTCCTTGACTCCTACTGGTTCGATAACCTTGGTTTCTTACCGAGGGAAAACTTGCTGCTGTACGCATCACACCTTCCTCTTGGGGTTCCCAACGGGCGTGTGCTTTACGCGTCATCAGCGAGTCGTGGGCGACAGTGAGCCATGACTACATTATCGGCGCCAACCAAAAATACGGGAAGTATTGGGCGAGGATGAAGGTCGAGTTCGATGAGCGCAAGCTCACCAATAGCGACTACCACAAAGTGACAATGAAGAGGAGCCAAAAGGCAATGTCGACTTGATGGGCCATCATCCAGGCATAGGTGAACATGTTCCATGGGTACCATCACGACTTAGAGACCAAAGGCGACAGCGGCGCCGACTTCAGCCAACTGGTACGATTCTTTCTTACATAATCTGTAGCGCCTACATTGTGTTCGATGAAATGATTGCGCTTCCTTTGGTTAGTTTGACAAGGCCATGGATTTGTACCTGAAGAACTCGGACGGTCACAAGTCTTTCACGCTGACGCATTGCTATAGCAAGCTCAAAAAGAACCACAAATGGCAGTTGACGCGCCTATTGTCGTCCAAGGGGAAAGACGCCATTGATCTGGATGCGCCGCTGGCAACGTCAGCAGGGCGTCCTACTGGCAAGAAGGCTGCCAAGGCCGCCTTGGCCGACATCGCGTCGTCCGAGAAGATGTAGGCGTCGATCACGAAATTCCTCATCGACATCTCCTCGACC
The DNA here is from genome assembly GCF_022539505.1 of Lolium rigidum. Lineage (NCBI taxonomy): Eukaryota > Viridiplantae > Streptophyta > Magnoliopsida > Poales > Poaceae > Lolium > Lolium rigidum. The sequence goes on along the minus strand of NC_061510.1, from coordinate 63,598,107 downwards.
TTTTTCTCCCGCGACAAAAAGGACGACGAAAGGTGGGCGGAGCTGCTCAAGAGGCAAGAGGAGAAGATGGAGCTCAAGAAACGCAGGGACGACATCTCCCTGCTGAGAGCGTCGACGGAGGGAATGTCTCCCTGGACGTGGGCGGCGCACAACTTCTTCAAAGGCCAGATCCTCGACGACATCGAAGCCAAAATGCCGGTGGCCGAGGCGGCGGCCCAGGTAGCAACCCTAACCCCGGAGCAAGAGCCGGCAGACACGTCTACGGCAGCATCTGCTGCTACACCTGCGTCGGCCTCTGCCTTAGCGTCGGCGACGGAGCAGACGGAGCATGCACACCACCGGGCAGATCCCAACGAGTTCATCATGATCGACGGGCCTACGTCGACTCAGGATGCATCGGCGTCGCCCAACCACTTCTTCTAATTTAGCATGCACCACCGGTCTGTAATATGATCGCATGCCCAGTACTTTGATCGCTGCTACTCTGATCGCGGCGATTCGGCGGGAACGATCTCTTTTGAATGCAAACTATTTGAATTTCTGATTGGGGACGGCGTTTGGGGGACGCGTCTGGGGAGCGACGTCCCCCAAACGCGGCACGAACAAAACACATCCCCCAAACGTTCAATCCGGCGCGGTTTGGGGGATGGTTTGGGGGACGCGACTGGAGATGCTCTAAATCCACTAACGGCTGAATCCCCATGATGCGCTCGCACAAGTGCTGGAAGACGACCAATGTGGCGACGGCATCGGGATGAAGCTAGGAAAGGAGGGGGTTGTATGACTCCAGTACCGCAATGAAGAACAGAGAGAGCGGCGGGATTAGGTCCGCCACCTTGAAGCTATAAAATATGGGAACATCAAGCGGGGAAATATATGTGGCCGAGGAAGGGCGCGCCTCGATCACCCCGCACTCATGGCTAGGAGTAGCCATCAGGGGGCGTAGCGAGCTGATCCATTCCTCGTTGCCAAATCCGCAACAGGCCGATTTGCTCCTCGTTGCAGAAGCCGCACCCTCGAACATATATACCATCCACTTGCTGGCCTCCTCTCGGCTTGCTCGTCGGGAGCCTCTTCCCCTTCAACCAACAATCGTCTTTGGGAGCCATGGGTGGCGGAAGCGCAAACCCTAGAGAAGAATCAAAGCAGGATGAGCATGGAAAAAAGAATGAAGGTGAGCGCGGGTGAAATGGGGAATGGAAGGCGGCGGGGGAGGGGGAGGGTCACAAGACTTTTAACATAGTCTATGTAACTGTCATACGTGGACGCTCCCACTTCCCATTAACTACCGGTTAAGGAGGAAACCGTTCGTACAACTGCCACCTACCGACGCGTTTCCACCAGTAAGAGGAAGCTCCCTCAGGGAGAAACCTTAGTGTTTGAAAAACATTGAGTTTAACCCCGCGGCCCCATGCTTGGATTAAGAGCATGACCCCTTCGACCGATCGGAGTCCTCACTGGGCCCACGCCTAGGGGCCTACTATCAGGACCGTTAGAATGAGGGGCCCCACGACCTACCAAGTGCGAGCCCCGACAAGTAAAATATTCTGGGGCCATTTTCCCCGGAGACACAACCCTCTTCTCCGGAAGCCTCCACAAAGTATTCTCAGGGTCAATGCGACACCTGGCTCCAAGCGAAGGCAAAGCTCAGGAGGCTTAATTAACACCCAACCAGGAAGGTGTCTGGTGTTAACACCTACGCCCGCGCACACGATGTCTCAAGACACGGCTCGGCACGTACGAGCGAGCAGGGGGAGACACGCGTCAGCACCCCACACCCCCCTCGGGTATAAAAGGAGAAGAGCTACCATCGAGAAGGGGGTAGATTTATGTGATAATAGGGGCTGCGGAGAGAATCTTCTCGCCATAGTTCTTCTGGGCCTTGAAAGATCTTGTCAGGCAAGCATGTTCACCATTGTAATTCAGCATGAACATCACCACTAAGATCAGACAAGCAGGATGCAGAGTCGCTAGTGTCTACTAGCGGCCTAAACTTGGGTAATATGGCAGTGTGTTTGCGATGTTATGTGAGATTGATCGGATTTCCTTGCCACCCCTCACTGAACCAAAAAGGGGTGGTATCACCCCTATGTCCGCAAACACACCCACAACATTAAGTGTCTTCGAGGGATGGTGATTAATCGTAGGTCTTCTGACCAAAACTTGTTACAAAGGGCAGACTGCTAGTCTTCAGACTAGGCCTCAGATCAAGGAAGTCTGAACGGAAATACGCACTAAGCCCCGGTTAAGGCTAAATACGTTTGTGGGTAAATAGTGCATCTTTCGAGAGTGTATAAGACATGACATGTTACTCCCTGTTGTGAAAAAGAACTATGATCACAACGTGGAAAGGAATTTCATGAAGTTCCCACGACTTGTGAAGGCTCACTGACATAGTCTATTATCTATCTATCTATCTATACCTAATAATAAAGGAGCTAAGGTTTCTGCCAAAAAGTTTCGTCAACGCTTTTTTTTGGGACCGTTTTGCCCTCCCATTGAAATTCATATTAAAAACAATGCCACCGGGAAGTGAAAACGATTGAAAAGAAAAAACGTTATGCGCACCCGTCCCTCTCACCACCGAACTTGGCCTTTCTCGTCACCAAACTAGGCCCACAAAGAAAGTCACGATGGCCGGCCCGATCGTTCGCAGAAGCACTTGCAGGCAACCATCGATCCAATTCATCCAAAAAAATCGCTTCGATATTCTAATTTAAATAGTCCCACATCGCTCCCTCACAATGATTTCCACCGGTTTATATAGGTTTGAATTTTCGTGGAATATCAGCAAGGTGAATCAAAAGTAGCAACATTGGTTGGTCTGAAATCCGCTACCCTAAAAACTTGCACGGTGCTGTAATCTAAAAGGAGAATTAAAGGAGGACGTTGGTTGGTCTCTCTAAAAAGAGGATTGTGAGGATCTAAATCCAGAAGGGGACGCTGATTGAAAAAGATGTGTCGCCCGGGCTATCGAGAAAATTACCCGGCTGCCGAATATATGACTGCCGCTGCCCGTCCTAGAATTGAGAACTGGGAAATTAAAAACTGTGGAAAAGCAACGAGAAGCTGCACGAGCGGTCCGGGATGAAGACAATCGAGGAGGAAGCCGGGAGCGGCTCCGGGGCGGTGGACTGCGTCGACCGGTAGAGAGCATTGACGGCGCGGTAAGTGGACCATGGTGGCGAGGGGTAGGTGCGGCTCTGGGTCGGAGCGAAGTGAGGTGCGACACGAGAACTGGCCAGGACGTCGACAGGTGGCGGAGCGCGGGCCGAAGGCGTAGCTAGCGGCGGCGGCGGCGGTACAACACGCGTGCATGTGCGAGTCGTTCCTGTGCGGAGGAAGAGGATAAAGGGATAGGGTTGGGGCCGCTTCGGTTCTGGCCTGGGGACTGGTAGTTTCGTACGGTTTGTCTGGGCCTAGCGGCTGATGGACCAAAGACCGAACAGGTACAGGTATGTCTACCCCTTTTTTTCCTAATTACTTTTCCATTTATTTTCAGAAGGAGGGTCACATCCAGAATGACCGATTATGCATAAATTGTTACACGACCCGACGCCCATGCAGGCTAACATGATCTTACTTTGTGCATCTTTGGGACACATATTTTCTCCAGTTGCAAAGCACAAGTATCTTTTTTAGTCGAAACTACAACACTACCACTGCTTAATTAAAACCGCTTCGTTTTGGTCGTCGATTTAACGAGAACGAAACACATCGCTTTGTTTGGCGCGAGGCACGCGGCGAGTGGTTGCCACTGGTTGACGGGTCGTGCAGAACATGTGTGGTAGAACACGTGCGGCATGAACCAGGTGACTGTTACGAAGCTAGGTAATTTTTTCATTGGTGTCATCCATCTATATTCACTGGGTGTTATTACACATACTTAGGAATATTATGTGCCATGAGAGGCATTGTTGACGTGTTATTGGAGCGCGGACCGACACAGCCCCAAACCTACCCTCCCCCGAGCTCTAGACCCTCTCGAGGCCGAGTCCTGTCTCCGTGCTTAGTTCTCCCGTTCCTACATCAACCAGCTTGAAGCAACTCTTCATATCTTTATTTTTATGCTTCCTCACTAGCAGTGGCAGGGCCATAAAATTGTTGAAGACATGTGGGCATGCTTATTTTTCTTTCCCGGTGCATCGCACGGGCAAATTTTCCTATTATATACTAAAAGCACAATACATACAGAGGTTTAAAATAGAGAAACTACGTTGATCCACATCATCGAAATCGAAATTATTTTAACTGTTAGACATGTAGTTTTAATGGATAAGATTTAAAGATTTTGCGTAGCATACAAAGCAGATATTTTATGGACATATAGATATGTCACGTTTCAACATCCGTGAAAAAAAGGAGTAGTTTAGGGGCATTACATACATGTACAAGCACCATCACGTGTTCCACACAAAAAGAAAAAAAAATCAGGCGTATTATACATGGAAGAGATAATACAATTAACTTCCCCATTAGTTTTCTAAATGCCATCTCTCACGTACGGAAGGAAGGAAAAATTAAATTGGCTTCCGATTAGGATCTGAACTGTTATTGGTAAAAAGATATCGATTTTAATCAGAACTAGCAGCATGCCCGCGCGTTGCTGCGAAACTGTTAAAAAAACTTGAAAATATTGAAAATAACACATCCATGATGACAAGGAACTTTGGACAGGTCAGCGACTCATTTAGTTGTGGTGAAACTGCAAAATCTTCATCAGCCCAATAAATCTCCATTATCTCTCAAACATCTTTTGGTCTCAGACAAGCAGCAGCTCTTCCATGTCCGCATGTACAACGAGAGCAATATCAATGCCAGCTTCACGACGCTTTGGATGGGAATGTGGACTCGGTCGGTCGGCGGCAGCAGCCTGGCACCCTTTCGATGTGCACAACGCTGACGGCTTCAACAACGCCTACTACCAAAACCTGGTTGGGCGGCGCATGCTGCTGCACTCAGACCAGGAGCTCTTCAACGGCAACGCGCAGGACATGCTGATGAGGCAGTACATCAACACCCCGAGAAAGATATCGACCAATTTTGTATCAGCTATTTGAACAAACACAATCAATTTGCATTATTCTTCCATTTGAATCATTGGCAGTAACTTGTAGCAGTATATGGAGCTAGAACGCCCTTAGCATGGACATGTTAGTGATACACACGCAAAATTATACTACCTAAATTTGGATTTGCAAAATTGTACCTAAATTTGGATTCCAGATATAGTTTTGCTGAAATTGTGTTGAACTATTAAAGGCTGGCTACCAGTAAAAAATAGACAAACAGTTTGTGCATCGAATAATAACTTAAATTAACAAGCTTGGCAACCAGCTTGAGGCCAACTCATTTTCTGAACAACCGTAGCCTAATCCATTCGTTCATGGTGCATAAATATATCTATTTTAGATTTTAGTTTGCAGTAGAGTAGCTAGTGAAAGCTGAAAGCAACCGCGTGGGCTTACCTGCATCTCTTCCACAGAATGAATGTGTCTGTGAAATACGGGAACAACCAAGAAAGCACAGGACAGACAAAGCAGGAGCAGGCATGTCGCAGAGGCGCTCGGGAGGAGTCCCGTGGAGGCCGCAGCGGAGAGCGTGGCCGGCCAGCGCAGCGCTTGGAGTAGACCCGTGGGGGTCAGGGTCGTCGCCCGCTGTGGAGCAGCGCAGAAGCGAAAGTCAGGCGGCTGGCCAGTGCGGCGCTCGGAAAAGGCCCCGTGGAGGTCGCGGTCGCCTCTGGCTGTGGAGGTGCGCAGGGGAGGAATTCAGGACGGCTCACCGGCCGTGGAGGAGCACAGGGGATGAAGTCAGGACGGCGCTAGGAGGAGATCCAATGGAGTTCATGGCCGCGAACATGATGGGCCGTAGAGGCGTGCAGGTAGCAAGCCAGTGCAGTAGGGCGCGGCTACGGAAGGAAGGGGAAGGGATCTGGCCGGCAGGGCGGCTGCTCCGGGCGGCGCGCAGAGGGCAGCAGTGGCGGCCGGCAGCGGGCGGCACGCAGAGCTCGGTCGAGGCGATTCTTTTTTTTACTGCGGGCGGGCTATTTTGTTTCGCGCTCGGAAACGATGCAACACGGTACAACCTGCAGGATGGCCCATCATCGTGGACAATTTACGCTGGGCAGTCAGCACGCGCATACAGCTCTGTCTGCTGTTTTTCATCGCGAAGCGACGCCTTGCTAGCACATTGTCAACACCCAGATTTTTAAGTCCAGATGCCTATTATGTCGTACATCGCAATTCCAGGAATAATGTTTTTGCGAGACATAATAGTAAGTAGCATAGAGTCATCATTTATTACAACACATATTGTCTTACAACCATAGATCACATGATCCAATATTACACGAATATATTGTTCAACATCACAAATAGTAGCGGAAGCGAAGTAGTAGTGGACTATCTATTCCACGAGCAACGCTTGACGTTAGAAGACGATCCTAGTTATCGTAGACGTCCTGTTGTCCGTCATCCTGATACTGGGGCTCTCCTTCATAGTCTGGCATTTGAATAGCCAGGGCAAAGCCATGAGTACTTTAAAGTACTCGCAAACTAACTCTACCATAATTACTCATTAAGGGTAATAAGGGGGTGCTAAGCTCTAGGTTTATTTGCATAAAGCCAAGTTTTAGTTCGATAAACATTTAGTAAAGCCTTGTCATGTGCTAGACTAACTCAAGTGGGAACATTAGTGTCATTCCCACAACTCATATTGATTCACCTCAATATCATCTTTCAATTCATCATTCCTTTTTAAAATCAAACATTATGATAACGGAGATAGTATGGCCTTTCCAATCGCCCGTAACCGTGGACACGGCTATTCGAATAGTTTTAACACTCTGCAGAGGTTGTACTCTTGTGCCACAACTTTTGATTACATCCGTCGAGGATAACCCCGAATCATCGTAACACAGTACGCGGATCATCAACCGTAACCTTTCACTTATATATGCTAGTATGAGCACCTCTCCCCATGAGCTTGGCCTCCCGGTGGAAACCGCAGTTAACCCGGGAACTGCACAGGGCTTGGGCCATACATTCACCTCATATTAACATCATTCCACACTTAACGGAGGCAGCCTCGGCGTAACCCCTATGATGCTTGTTTAGAGGGAACCCATACTAAAATACACAAGTTTCTAGTTAAGCTCTACCCATAATCAGGTATTGTGGGGGTACTTGTATAATTGGAAGGGTATCGCATTCAAACCCAATCATCAATTTTATCAAAAATCACCATCTTCTTTTGTTCAAATCCACCTCCACTTTACATTCTTTCAAAGTCATTTCACTTCACCATGTTCCCATCTAGAGTAGTCAATTTTAATTGATTAGCACTAGCAACTATATGAGGGGTGCTAACTAGCTTTGAGTTGTGCTAATCTAACTTCAAGTATTGTTCTACTCTAGACCAAGTGAATCATAAATCAATAGTACTTTGGAATAAATAAGCAAAAGTAAAAGTAAGTAAAAACATGGGATAGGTAATACATAAAAGTAAAGGGTGATGGTGCCTTTGCTCTTGTAGATCTAAGCACTTGTGTTTAGCAAGGGTTAGCTTGCCTTGGTGGGGATAGGAGTCAAAGTTTTCCTCCTCCTCTTGAGAGTAGCCCTCCTCCTCTTGGTATTCCTCGTTACTAGCGTCTATATACGAATACGAGGTATAAACACCAAACCAATCTTGCATACTAGATTAAAACACACCAAAGGGTTCACACAACTAATTCTAACATCACATCAATCATGGCATGGTGAAACTTGGTTTGTTCTTATTTAAGATAAAAATAATTTCCTCTCGTTATTCCTATTTCTTACATTTGGTATGTAGATACTTAGAGAAAATTAATTTCTTCTCATTACCTCATATTAAGATTTAATCTCTTCATATAATAATCAGGTATGAAATATAGGTTGACCCAAAGTCAACATTTCATATCTATTATATGTGAGTATAATTTAATTGAAGTGCTACACTTCACATAGTTTTAATACTTAACATTTAAATGAATTAAAATATCTAAGTAATAATTATCAGAGGTTCATTAGCCTAAGTCATTCCCTCTGGTTGTATTACTTAGGATCAAGATTTAAATGAGAGAGTAGCTCTCATACTATTTGTTAAATTTGAATTTCAAGTTTAATTGCTCTAGAATTGACTACATAGCCATTTAATTTGATCTAGTCCATGATCATACAAACAACTTGTCTATGTTATTGCATAATCAATTAGAGTACATCATTTGTGATCTATGAGAGTTGGAATCAACTCAAAATCAAATTTGATTGAATTTTAAATAAAGTTTGAATCTGCAAAAGTACTTGTCTTGTTATTTTTAGCAGATTTATTCTACCACGAATTTGGAGGTGGGACCAGTGGCATTAGTTAGATAAATTCATGGGCTTTCCAACGGTATAAAGTTTGCTAAATTTGGTTTGGCAGATTTCAAACTATTCAAATTTTACTAAAGTATCTGCAGGACATTTGAACTAAACAGAAAACTGTTTTTGAATTCATGGGCTTGGCGGGAAAACTAAACGGGCTGCACAGGCGAAACGAGCTGGGCCGGCCCAGCAGCGTGGCGCACATGCGCGGACCGCCTGCCAGGGTGGGCTCCGCCTGTCAGCGACTACTTAAACGCCGAAGCGGTACGCGAAATAACCGCCGTTGGATTAGAACAGAAATCAACGGTGCTGGAGCATCGTCGTCTCCGACGAGCGACGGGCTCACTGGTGGCGAGCCTAGGGGGTGGGAGGACCTACCGGCATTCCCGCGGGGTTCTGGTGAGGGCGAGGCGGCGTTGTCGACGGCGAGGGAGCGTCTGGTAGCAGTGGCGAGGCTCGGGGAGGCGTGGATCAGTGGCGATGATCTGCGGGCTCCGGCGGACTTCAGCTTCCAATTGCTGCTGCTCCGGCGAGGTGGTGTCAAATTGATGGGTGGAGAGGATGCAGAGATGAGAGGAGAGCAGATGGTGTGAAGAAATGGAGCTCAGAGCTCCTCTATTTATAGCGGGCGAAGTGGTGCCGCGGGTGCTGCGAAGGGGGCGTCCATGGCGTGGCGTCTCCGGCGAGCGAAGGGGCAAGTGAAGGACGACATCATGTAGGCGTCATCCTGGCGATGCTCTAGGTATAGCTGGCGCGTCCAGGGGACGATGGGATCGCTCGGGCGCGTGCAAGGTCTGTCACGGCATGCGCGGCCGAAAGTGGAGGAGGACGACGGTGACGGTGCAGGGGCAGGCTATGGAGGTTGTCTAGCTTGTAGAGGGTGGTGAGGAGATGCTCGACGCAGGCGTAGCCGTTGCAGGGGAGGACGAGGCTGCTCGAGCGCGCGACGTACTGGCGCGTCCAGAGCGCGCTCACCGCGTCGACTGGCATGCGCTGGCAACGTTTTGGACGCGGCTCTGCTGGCCAATGTCGTGCCTTGGCGATCGAGTGCGGTGTACTGGCGGCGTCCTCGTGCTCCAGAGATGCTTCGAGGACAAGGTCTTGGAGAGAGGGGAGGGCCAGAGAGGTGATGACCAAAGGTGGCCGGCATGGCCACGGCATGCCATAGTTTAGGTTTATTCCTTCACTTTAAACGATGGGGCAAGGACGGGCTCGAGGCAGGGGAGGCAGAGGGGCTTAATGATCACCAGATAAAAGTGGTTTAGTCAAGAATCCATCGTGTAATAGCCTGCAACACAATTCTGGGAAGATGCCTGCTGGTGTTCGATCATATGGCCGCATGAACAAAACTTTTGAATTTCGAAATTCTTTTTGGTGGAGTTTAAACATATTAATTATGGGTTAGAATGGTGGTGGTGGGGTTCAATTTGGAGTTGTTTTGCAAAATGGCAAATGTGACATGATCTTCTCTTTATTTCGAGCATCACTACTTGTCACCTTTATACTCGGTCAACCTAGTCAACTCTAGCCATGGTGGTCAACATCAAAGTTACTCACCTTGACATGGTCTTGGATGACATGGCTTTGGTTGACCAAGTTTAGTTTAAGAATTGAGAAAACCAGAGGGGTAAAGTAGTGAAGAAAATATTTTTGGGCCATATGACCATTATCATATGTATGTAGAAATTTTGATTTCCTTGTGTTTGATTCTTGATCCAATGATGCAATTGTGTTAGTTTATCATATTAAAGTATTTTACAAGCAAGGGGGCAAGCAATTATGGCCTAGGGTGAAGATTTGCAATTTGGCATATTGTGTATGTAAGTGAAATATGGGTTTTCCCCATTTTCTTCATTTCCCCTCAAACTAGGGTTTGATGATCTTTGTTAGGGTTCAAATAGCAATTGATAATCATACTAACACTCATCATGGCAATTGCACAAAAGAAATTCACTCAAATGCAAGAAACTATATGTGGCACTATATGCATAGAAAAAGTTTTTGTTAATTGCAAATTTAGAGTTTGGGGAAATTGTCTTTCTTGATTATTATTGTTGAAACTTGGGATGTTACAAACCCTTCCCCCTTACAAAAGATCTCGTCCCGAGATCTGCGAGAAAACTAGGTACTAAAGAGATCTGGGTACTCAGTCCTCATAAAGTCTTCTCTCTCCCAAGTGGCTTCTTCTTCGGTGTGGTTACTCCATTGAATCTTCAGAAACTTGATACTTCGGGTACGGGTGGTTCTGAAAGCTTCTTCCAAGATGCGAATAGGTACTTCGCGGTATGTCAGATCTGAGTTGATATCCACAGCTCGATGGTCGATGTTCTTGAAAACCTCGGTCTTCTCAGGCACTTCTAAGCACTTCCGGAGTAGCGAGATGTGAAACACATTGTGCACCGCTGACATTTCTTCTAGTAACTCCAGTTGATAAGACACCTCTCCTCGGCGGCTCAGGACCTTGAAAGGTCCGACATATCGGGGTGCGAGCTTTCCTCTAAGCTGGAATCTCTGCATTCCTTTAAGAGGGGACACTTTGAGATATACGAAATCTCCGATCTCGAAGGTCATCTCTCGGCGTCTCTTGTCGGCGTAGCTCTTCTGTCTTGATTGAGCTATCTTGAGGTACTCGCGGATCTTGTGAACCTTCTCTTCGGCTTCTCGGAGAATATCTGGTCCAAAGACTTGACTCTCTCCTACTTCCGACCAATTCAGAGGGGTACGACACTTCCTTCCGTACAATGCTTCGAAGGGGGCCATCTGCAAGCTGGCTTGGTAGCTGTTGTTGTATGAGAATTCTACGTACGGCAAGCAGTCTTCCCACTTAGATCCATACTCTAGCACACATGGTCTCAACATATCTTCTAGTATGTGGTTGACTCGTTCAGTCTGTCCATCGGTCTGCGGGTGATAGGCGGTGCTGAAATTCAGACGGGTTCCGAGTCCTTCATGTACTTTCTGCCAGAATCTGGAGGTGAATTGGGATCCTCGGTCGGATACTATCGACTTCGGGGTTCCATGCAGGCTGACTATCCTTGAGATGTATAACTCTGCAAGTCTCGGTCCTTGATAGGTGGTCTTGACGGGGATGAAGTGGGCGACTTTGGTTAGTCTGTCGACCACTACCCAGATGGAATCATTCCCTTTACTTGATTTGGGCAGTCCGGTGATGAAGTCCATTCCTACGGAATCCCACTTCCATTCGGGAATCTGTAGGGGTTGCAACAGCTCTGCGGGGCGTTGATGTTCGCTTTGACTCTTTGACGGATGTCATACTTGGCGATGTAGCTTCCAATTTCTCTCTTCATTCCATGCCACCGAATTGTTCCTTCAAATCCTCGGTACATCTTGGTTCCTCCGGGGTGAATGGAGTACGGGGTGTCGTGAGCTTCTTTCAGAATAACTTGCTTCAACTCTGAGTCTGACGGCACGCAAAGGCGCTTGTTATACCATAGCACTCCTTCTTCATCTACGGTGAATCCCGGTGCCTTTCCGGCGGCTATTTGGCTCTTGATTCCATCAATGCTAGCATTTCCTTTCTAAGCTTCCTTGATCTGACTAATCAGGGTGGGTTGGAGTTCAATGCTAGCGAGATATCCTTCGCTAACCAGTTCCAGTCTAAACTGTTCAAACTCTTCAAACAGGCTGGGTTGCTCAATTGCTAACATGGAGTTCAACTGACACGGCAGTCTACTCAGAGCATCCGCTACCACATTGGCCTTGCCGGGGTGATAGTGGATTTCCATGTCGTAATCCTTGATTAACTCTATCCATCTGCGGCTGTCTCATATTCAGCTCCTTCTGCGTGAAGATATACTTCAGGCTCTTGTGATCCGAGTAAACCTCGCATCGATTACCCATGAGGTAATGACGCCATACTTTCAGTGCTAAAACCACGGCTGCTAGCTCTAAGTCATGGGTTGGATAGTTCTGTTCATGCTGCTTCAGCTGTCTTGACAGGTAAGATATCACTTTGCCTTCTTGCATCAGCACACATCCAAGACCAATCTTGGAGGCGTCACAGTACACATCAAAGGGCTTGGTAATGTCCGGCATAACCAGTATTGGGGCTGTTGTCAATCTTAGCTTGAGCTGTTGAAAGCTCTCTTCACACTTGTCGGTCCATTCGAACTTCCGGTCCTTCTTCAACAATTGAGTCATCGGTCTTGCTATGCTCGAGAATCCTTCAACGAATCGGCGGTAGTATCCCGCCAATCCGAGAAATGCACGGACTTCGGTCTGAGTGGTTGGGGCTTTCCATTCTTCAACAGTTTTGATTTTTGCGGGGTCAACGGCAATCCCTCCGGCTGACAAGATATGACCCAAGAATCCTACTTCTTTCAACCAGAACTCACACTTGCTGAACTTGGCATACAACTGATGTTCCCGAAGGGTATCTAGGACCACTTCCAAATGTTGCTCATGTTCTTCTTCGGACTTGGAGTATATGAGGATGTCGTCGATGAAGACAACGAAAAACTTGTCCAGGAAGTTCATAAAGATCTTATTCATGAGATTCATGAAGTAAGCGGGGGCATTGGTCAATCCAAATGACATGACATTGTACTCGTACAATCCATATCTGGTGGTAAAGGCAGTTTTTGGGATATCGGTGGCACGAATCTTCAGCTGATGGTATCCTGTCCGCAGATCAATCTTCGAGAATACTTGGGCTCCGGTCAGCTGGTCAAACAGATCTTCTATCTTTGGCAACGGGTACTTGTTCTTGATGGTGACATCGTTGAGCTTACGGTAGTCCGTAACCAAACGAGTGGCACCGTCCTTCTTATCCACAAACAAAACTGGCGATCTCCAAGGTGACGCACTTGGTTGAATCAGACCTTTGAATAGCATATCATCCAGTTGCTTCTTCAGTTCCACTAACTCTGCCGGGTTCATGCTATAGGCTCTCTGGGCTATAGGTCCGGTTCCAGGGATTAACTCGATGATAAACTCGATATCCCTATCTGGGGCATACCGGGTAGATCATCCGGGAACACATCAGGATATCGACAAACGACCCTGATCTGATCCAAGGTGGGTTTGGCTAGGCTTTGGTTGCAGGTGAACTTTCTGGGCATCCTTTCAGATACGTGTTCGACTATTATTCTGGTGCTACTAGTCATGGTGATGGCCTTCTTGGCACAATCAATCAGTCCATGATGTTTCGCCATCCAGTCCATTCCCAGGACTACTTCCAAACCTTTGGCTCCCAGAACAATCAAATTTGCATAAAATTCTATTTCATGTATTCTGATTGGCACATCTTTGCAAATTTTTCTAGCTTTAGTTGTTGATCCGGGTATTTGAACTATCATGACATGCTTCAAACTGATGGGTTGAATCTTACTAGTGCATGCAAAATCTTCGGTAATAAACGAATGCGATGCTCCAGAATCAAACAGCACTCTTGCAGGTATTGAGTTAACAGAGAACATACCCGAGCACAACGTCTGGGGCTTCCTGAGCTTCTTCTGCATTCATGTGGTAGAGGCGGCCGTTGCGGTTGTTCGGGTTGTTGGGGGCGAACTTCTTGTTGGTGGTGACATGACGCTGCTGCTGAGCAGGGCCTGAGGTGTTGGCGGCGGTCTTGGCGAGCTTCTTGGGGCATTCGTAGGAGAAGTGCCCCGCCACTCCGCACTCATAGCAGTTGTAGGTGGACTTGTCCTTGGGGGTGATGGGAACAGCATTGCTCCCAGTCCTTGGAGCGGTGTTGGACTTGTTGGAGTTGTTGTTGGGGGCGCGAGGTGGAGCGCGGTTGAAGTTGTTGTTGTGGTTGTTGTTGTTGTAGTTGTGGTGGCCTCCTGGCCTAGGGTTTCCTCCACTCCGGTTCTGATAACTCGGACATGGATTCTGCATCGGGGGCTTGTTGTTTCTTGGGGCGAACCCTCCACTTGAGCTGGGGCGATTCTTGTGGTTATTGCTGGGCCCACTCTGGTTCATCATGCGGCGCTTGCGGTTCTCATTGGCTTGGTGTATCTTCCCCTCCATCTGAATGGCGGAGTCAACGAGGGCTTCTAAGTCAGCAAAGGGGATATTGATCAGCACAGTCTGCATCTCATCATGCAGTCCATTCAGAAACCTCTCCTTCCTCTTCTCGACGGTATCCGTCTCATCCGGGGCGTACCTTGACAAAGTGAGGAACTTGTCGCGGTATTCCACCACGGTCATTCTGCCTTGTTTCGGTTCCCCGAACTCATCCCTCATCTTCTTAATCGGGCCCGGGGCACGTGATACTTGCTAAACTTGAGTTTGAAATCTTCCCAAGTCATCATTTGCCCCGCATTTAATGTGCGGGCACTTGTCCACCAAGCACGTGCAGGTCCAGCCAGATAGTGGGTGGCGAACAACACCTTCTCGTTGTCCTCCACTCCGGCAACCTCGAGATTGTTCTCCATGGTTTGGAGCCAATCATCAGCATCGAGGGGTTCCTCTGTCTTGCTGAACGCCGGTGGGTTGGTGTTTTGGAAGTTTTTCAGCTTCGACCCTGCGTGGTCGTGGTTTCCGTGGCCTTGATTGCCCTGAGCAATCTGTTGAAGTGCAGCTAGGTTGGCTTGACGGTCAACTCTCTCAGCTTCTCTCTCGCCATCATCTCGTTGCAGCATTTGCAGCATTGCGGTTTCGCTGCGAGTTGGGGGTGCCATCTGAACAGTGATAGGGATCATGAGATGAGAGGGAAATTTCTATGGCTCATTTTGGGATAAAATTTCACACAACTTAAAACTTGATTCATAAATATAATAATATTACACACACACAAACATAGTCATGGAGGTAGCAAATATTACAAGCCAAATGTTCCGGAGGGTTTGAAGAACCCTTTCAACAAACTACGATACATGGGGCGGGTACAAAGGACCGATACATAACACGGGACGCAAGTGCTCGGACGGGACTACTCGCCATCGACGTTGATAGGGTAGACGTTGTCTACCCCGGCAGCAAGGTGCTCGTGGCCATCCTCGTAAGGGTGGAACTCTAGGTCGTCGTCTTCCTCCTCCTCGTAGTCGTCGTCGTTGCTGACGTAGGAGTAGCCGTCCCCTTGGATGTTCTCCCCTTCACCTTCGCCTTCCAGCTCCTGGATCTGCTCAGCTTGGGTGGCGATGGTCGCCTTCAGAGCGGCGATCCTGGCCTTGAGGCGGTTGATGGTGTGATCCTTCTTCTGGTTAGCGCGGCGGAGAGCCCTGCGCTCCACGGCGATAACCCTGATGGTGTCGGCTTGCTGCGCCAACTGGATGTGAGTGTGGTTGGCGTATTCGCGGGAGTTGTCGAGGTCGATGCGGGTCTCATTCAACATGAAGTCGAGATGATCCACATGGTGGTGAAGTTGCGGGTGCGACGGCAGGTTCATTGGCACTCCGAGGGAGTTGTGCCTTGCATAGTGCACAAAGCGGCTATCCTCGAAGTCCATGAAGTTTTGCCCGCACAGACGTGCGAGCCCCTCCTGAAGTCCCCGTGCGAGACCATCCGCCCAGTTGTTCTCCCGGAAGGAGAACTGGATCCTTGCGCTCATTGGGAGCGTGAACCTTCCACGAAGGTCCACCATGATCACCCATCGGAGTTGACCACCGGGCTGGTCATTGATCATTCCACCAAAGACTTCCGGTGGTGGGCGCTCGAGGAACTCTGAGAGGGAGAAGAGGTCCCTCTCAAAGATGATCTCTCCACCGTTCCCCAACTGATAGAACTCAGTCTGGAGAAAGGGCTGCGCATCAACGACGTGATCCATCTGTAGAGAGATTAGATGATTAAGTTAGAGAAGAGCAAGTGTTCTAAATTTTAATTCACTTATAAGAAAGGCATGAATTTAAAGTTTGTAATAGACTCTTCAAGGTAAGAGGGTGAATAAAGTTTTCGTAACTAGTCAATTCATGAAATTTTGAAGCTAAGTTTTTGAACGTCCATTCTAACTAGGGTCTCCTAAGGTCAAACAATGGCTCTGATACCAACTTTTCAACACCCGGATTTTTAAGTCCAGATGCCTATTATGCCGTACATCGCAATCCCAGGAATAATGTTTTTGCGAGACATAATAGTAAGTAGCATAGAGTCATCATTTATTACAACACATATTGTCTTACAACCATAGATCACATGATCCAATATTACACGAATATATTGTTCAACATCACAAATAGTAGCGGAAGCGAAGTAGTAGTGGACTATCTATTCCACAGGCAACGCTTGACGTTAGAAGACGATCCTAGTTATCGTAGACGTCCTGTTGTCCGTCATCCTGATACTGGGGCTCTCCTTCATAGTCTGGCATTTGAATAGCCAGGGCAAAGCCATGAGTACTTTTAAAGTACTCGCAAACTAACTCTACCATAATTACTCATTAAGGGTAATAAGGGGGTGCTAAGCTCTAGGTTTATTTGCATAAAGCCAAGTTTTAGTTCGATAAACATTTAGTAAAGCCTTGTCATGTGCTAGACTAACTCAAGTGGGAACATTAGTGTCATTCCCACAACTCATATTGATTCACCTCAATATCATCTTTCAATTCATCATTCCTTTTTAAAATCAAACATTATGATAACGGAGATAGTATGGCCTTTCCAATCGCCCGTAACCGTGGACACGGCTATTCGAATAGTTTTAACACTCGCAGAGGTTGTACTCTTGTGCCACAACTTTTGATTACATCCGTCGAGGATAACCCCGAATCATCGTAACACGATACGCGGATCATCAACCGTAACCTTTCACTTATATATGCTAGTATGAGCACCTCTCCCCATGAGCTTGGCCTCCCGGTGGAAACCGCAGCTTAACCCGGGAACTGCACAGGGCTTGGGCCGTACATTCACCTCATATTAACATCATTCCACACTTAACGGAGGCAGCCTCGGCGTAACCCCTATGATGCTTGTTTAGAGGGAACCCATACTAAAATACACAAGTTTCTAGTTAAGCCCTACCCATAATCAGGTATTGTGGGGGTACTTGTATAATTGGAAGGGTATCGCATTCAAACCCAATCATCAATTTTATCAAAAATCACCATCTTCTTTTGTTCAAATCCACCTCCACTTTACATTCTTTCAAAGTCATTTCACTTCACCATGTTCCCATCTAGAGTAGTCAATTTTAATTGATTAGCACTAGCAACTATATGAGGGGTGCTAACTAGCTTTGAGTTGTGCTAATCTAACTTCAAGTATTGTTCTACTCTAGACCAAGTGAATCATAAATCAATAGTACTTTGGAATAAATAAGCAAAAGTAAAAGTAAGTAAAAACATGGGATAGGTAATACATAAAAGTAAAGGGTGATGGTGCCTTTGCTCTTGTAGATCTAAGCACTTGTGTTTAGCAAGGGTTAGCTTGCCTTGGTGGGGATAGGAGTCAAAGTTTTCCTCCTCCTCTTGAGAGTAGCCCTCCTCCTCTTGGTATTCCTCGTTACTAGCGTCTATATACGAATACGAGGTATAAACACCAAACCAATCTTGCATACTAGATTAAAACACACCAAAGGGTTCACACAACTAATTCTAACATCACATCAATCATGGCATGGTGAACTACTTGGTTTGTTCTTATTTAAGATAAAAATAATTTCCTCTCATTATTCCAATTTCTTACATTTGGTATGTAGATACTTAGAGAAAATTAATTTCTTCTCATTACCTCATATTAAGATTTAATCTCTTCATATAATAATCAGGTATGAAATATAGGTTGACCCAAAGTCAACATTTCATATCTATTATATGTGAGTATAATTTAATTGAAGTGCTACACTTCACATAGTTTTAATACTTAACATTTAAATGAATTAAAATCTCTAAGTAATAATTATCAGAGGTTCATTAGCCTAAGTCATTCCCTCCGGTTGTATTACTTAGGATCAAGATTTAAATGAGAGAGTAGCTCTCATACTATTTGTTAAATTTGAATTTCAAGTTTAATTGCTCTAGAATTGACTACATAGCCATTTAATTTGATCTAGTCCATGATCATACAAACAACTTGTCTATGTTATTTCATAATCAATTAGAGTACATCATTTGTGATCTATGAGAGTTGGAATCAACTCAAAATCAAATTTGATTGAATTTTAAATAAAGTTTGAATCTGCAAAAGTACTTGTCTTGTTATTTTTAGCAGATTTATTCTACCACGAATTTGGAGGTGGGACCAGTGGCATTAGTTAGATAAATTCATGGGATTTCCAACGGTATAAAGTTTGCTAAATTTGGTTTGGCAGATTTCAAACTATTCAAATTTTACTAAAGTATCTGCAGGACATTTGAACTAAACAGAAAACTGTTTTTGAATTCATGGGCTTGGCGGGAAAACTAAACGGGCTGCACAGGCGAAACGAGCTGGGCCGTCCCAGCAGCGTGGCGCACACGCGCGGGCCGCCTGCCAGGGTGGGCTCCGCCTGTCAGCGACTACTTAAACGCCGAAGCGGTACGCGAAATAACCGCCGTTGGATTAGAACAGAAATCAACGGTGCTGGAGCATCGTCGTCTCCGACGAGCGACAGGCTCACTGGCGGCGAGCCTAGGGGGTGGGAGGACCTACCGGCGTTCCCGCGGGGTTCTGGTGAGGGCGAGGCGGCGTTGTCGATGGCGAGGGAGCGTCTGGTAGCAGTGGCGAGGCTCGGGGAGGCGTGGATCAGTGGCGATGATCTGCGGGCTCCGGCGGACTTCAGCTTCCAATTGCTGCTGCTCCGGTGAGGTGGTGTCAAATTGAGGGGTGGAGAGGATGCAGAGATGAGAGGAGAGCAGATGTTGTGAAGAACTTGAGCTCAGAGCTCCTCTATTTATAGCGGGCGAAGTGGTGCCGCGGGTGCTGTGAAGGGGGCGTCCATGGCGTGGCGTCTCCGGCGAGCGAAGGGGCAAGTGAAGGACGGCATCGTGTAGGCGTCGTCCTGGCGATGCTCTAGGTATAGCTGGCGCGTCCAGGGGACGATGGGATCGCTCGGGCGCGTGCAAGGTCTGTCACGGCGTGCGCGGCCGAAAGTGGAGGAGGACGACGGCGACGGTGCAGGGGCAGGCTATGGAGGTTGTCTAGCTTGTAGAGGGTGGTGAGGAGATGCTCGACGCAGGCGTAGCCATTGCAGGGGAGGACGAGGGTGCTCGAGCGCGCGACGTACTGGCGCGTCTAGAGCGCGCTCACCGCGTCGACTGGCATGCGCTGGCAACGTTTTGGACGCGGCTCTGCTGGCCAATGTCGTGCCTTGGCGATCGAGTGCGGTGTACTGGCGGCGTCCTCGTGCTCCAGAGATGCTTCAGGACAAGGTCTTGGAGAGAGGGGAGGGCCAGAGAGGTGATGACCAAAGGTGGCCGGCATGGCCACGACATGCCATAGTTTAGGTTTATTTCTTCACTTTAAACGATGGGGCAAGGACGGGCTCGATGCAGGGGAGGCAGAGGGGCTTAATGATCACCAGATAAAAGTGGTTTAGTCAAGAATCCATCGGGTAATAGCCTGCAACACAATTCTGGGAAGATGCCTGCCAGGTGTTCGATCATATGGCCGCATGAACAAAACTTTTGAATTTCGAAATTCTTTTTGGTGGAGTTTAAACATATTAATTATGGGTTAGAATGGTGGTGGTGGGGTTCAATTTGGAGTTGTTTTGCAAAATGGCAAATGTGACATGATCTTCTCTTTATTTCAGCATCACTACTTGTCACCTTTATACTGGTCAACCTAGTCAACTCTAGCCATGGTGGTCAACATCAAAGTTACTCACCTTGACATGGTCTTGGATGACATGGCTTTGGTTGACCAAGTTTAGTTTAAGAATTGAGAAAACCAGAGGGGTAAAGTAGTGAAGAAAATATTTTTGGGCCATATGACCATTATCATATGTATGTAGAAATTTTGATTTCCTTGTGTTTGATTCTTGATCCAATGATGCAATTGTGTTAGTTTATCATATTGAAGTATTTTACAAGCAAGGGGGCAAGCAATTATGGCCTAGGGTGAAGATTTGCAATTTGGCATATTGTGTATGTAAGTGAAATATGGGTTTTCGCCATTTTCTTCATTTCCCCTCAAACTAGGGTTTGATGATCTTTGTTAGGGTTCAAATAGCAATTGATAATCATACTAACACTCATCATGGCAATTGCACAAAAGAAATTCACTCAAATGCAAGAAACTATATGTGGCACTATATGCATAGAAAAAGTTTTTGTTAATTGCAAATTTAGAGTTTGGGGAAATTGTCTTTCTTGATTATTATTGTTGAAACTTGGGATGTTACACACATAGCCCGTGCTTCGCTACGAAACCACAATAATATCAATTCAAAATTAATTTAAGGTATACGTGTTTTATTTTTTCAAATCTTAGTGGGATTTCTCACGATTGCACATGCTCTATTGAAGGTTGCTTAGGAGTGTAGATATTTGCTTCCCTTGGACAATATTTTGATAAACTTGTTTTATAGTTTATATAATGATTCATAAATATAAAAAAACATGACTTTTTGTGCAACCACCCGTAAAAAACATGACTTTTAGTGTCCGTTCTCTCCTCCTGGAAGTGTCATTGCTACAAATGTGTCTATTATTAATTACTTATGCATGTGTGTTAATTCTTAGACTAATGCAAATTGTTGTAATCCATGACAGATTTAGCTGCTCAGATATTTTTAGGAAATCAACCGTGATCTTCTTAATAGGAATGGATTGGTACGTTGATAAGGCAAGAGATGTCTGTCGAACCTGTATCATCTTGGGCTGTGTAGGCCCGTAGCGATGCACCATTAGCTGCAGGTAGCTGTATAATTATATCATCTTCTCCACAACACGTCCTATTCCTATCATCCTTGGGTTCGGTCGCCCCGGCCGCCTCCTGCACAGCTGCAGTATGTTTGATATCCCGTGCCCTACGTCCTAACCCCACCCCGAGTCCCTGACGCAGCGAGCTCCTCTGTGTAGACCTGTAGACGTCGCTCCCGTACTCAGCTCTGGCTGTTCCTCGCGCCGGCAGAGCGAGCTCCTCCCGGAAGCCTCGCTAGCTCTAGCTGCTGTTTCTGGGCAGATCCTCCTCGTGCGCGCGCGGCGCGGCCAGGTCAGACGATGGCCTGCATGATGCAACGGGCAGAGGAAGCGACGCGCTTCCACAGCCTTTCGCACGCGGCGGAGGAGCAGATCTCAGAAATCTTGCACAGCAGCGTCCCGATGCTGACGGTGGTGGGGATCTTCTTCATGGTGGAGACGTCGTGGAAGAGCGGGGATGGTGGCCCGGGCGTTGCAGGGACGAAGGGACGGTGTTTCGGTGTTTGACCCGGTTTTGGCAGCCGTTTTTTGCGTGATCTCTCAGTCGCGCTTAAATTTCTGATGGTGCTACCTACACGTACGAACAAAAAAACATTGGGCCATCTATAATGAGTACTTCGAGCCCAGATAAAAATAGAACAAAAATAAGCCCAGTATGACACCAGGCAGTCACCTATTGCGATTTAATAGTAAAGATATAGAGTGCCCGGAATATACAAAATAATATCTCTACAATTTCCAAGAAAAAATGAACATTCAATATTGAGTTATCCACATACGTATCATGAAACTATATCGGATTCATGCTTTGTTTAAAAAAACATACAAGTGGCACGATATATGAACAATAGGCATACATGCCGATACACCGAGCACCGAAAAATTGACCTCAGTAAAAATCTGGCCATCGGCATACAGATTGCTATGTACGATTTTCCGGGATAAACCGCCAGCAAACTATGGCGATCGACATGCATGTCATTATGTTGAGGCTGATTATAATTATTTAAACAGCTAGATCTATAATTAATGGCTGAGAATAAAAGATGAAAAAAATTACGTACAACATTAGTCGTGGTACAGGCAAAACTGCAAATGACGTGAACAAAATAATCTATGCCGAGACATGTCGTACATGAAAGATAGATGTTCGGTAGTTTTATTAGATATAAGAAACCTGATCGGTGACAAGAAAAATCAAACGTAATCCATACGTACAGGAAGCAAACTGTAAATCAAAGATTACATGTACAAACATTTTTTTTGCATGTATCGATATCATTATGCACCCGGTGGTTTCACATGCCTCTATCGCTATCGTACAATATGTCTCCGTGCTAGGGCACGATTGAAGGTTCCAACCTTTGTGTCCTTCTGATCGACATGGTGTCTGTGTTCTCTTCTGCCCTTTTTGGTACGAGATAGATTAAAATTTTAGAGGGTATCGCTACAACCAACATCTAGAGGAAAAGGAGTAGCAGTGATCAATGTTAACGCCTATCTAGATCCACCGATTACTCCGGAACTAGGCTTTGTTAATTTTATTGTTTTATTAAGGTCTTAGTGATATGCATTTAGCTTAGGTAGCTTGAAAATCATAGCGATTTTCTACATCAATTGGCTAAGCTGTAATTCACCTATTTCTACCACAATTGTACGCGAGTTCAAGTAAATAATCATCCATGACTGCAGGTATTCTTTGCATGGACATGAAAGAATACGATTGAATAGGCATCCATGAATGCACACGACGGCAGACACCATGAGATGACTCAACTCGCTCCTATTGCAAGGCTGCGCCATTGCCACCTCAAAAATAATCAAAAATTTGGTGGCACAATGTTGTCATATATTTTGGGATCGATCAATGTATGGGATTCCTATCCTATATGCATAAGAGCAGCTTCAGCCAAAATGGTTACATAGGCGCATGATACATGTCAGTGGGCAATTTACGCACAAGTATGCATGTTGTGAACCAGACTTGACTTCTCCTTGCGGAATGTACTCCTGTTTGGACGCTAAATAACAAACAAGATACCGCTGGAGCGGTAGGATCCGGAGAAGTAACATGATGGAGGCATGTGTACATTAGTCGTGTACAGGCAAAACTGCAAATGACATGAACAAAATAATATGTGCCGAGACATGTCATACATGAAAGATAGATGTTCGGTAGTTTTATTAGATATAATAAACCTGATCGGTGACAAGAAAAAATCAAACCTAATCCATACGTACAGGAAGCAAACTGTAAATCAAAGATTACATGTACAAACATTTTTTTTGCATGTATCGATATCATTATGCACCCGGTGGTTTCACATGCCTCTGTCGCTGTCGTACAATATGTCTCCATGCTAGGGCATGATTGAAGGTTCCAACCTTTGTGTCCTTCTGATCTCAGGACATGGTGTCTGCATTCTCTTCTGCCCTTTTTGGTACGAGATAGATTGAGATTTTAGAGGGTATCGCTACACCCAACACCTAGAGGAAAAGGAGTAGCAGTGATCAATGTTAACGCCTATCTAGATCCACCGATTACTCCGGAACTAGGCTTTGTTAATTTTATTGTTTTATTAAGGTCTTAGTGATATGCATTTAGCTTAGGTAGCGTAAAAATCATAGCGATTTTCTACATCAATTGGCTAAGCTGTAATTCACCTATTTCTACCACAATTGTACGCGAGTTCAAGTAAATAATCATCCATGACTGCAGGTATTCTTTGCATGGACACGAAAGAATACAATTGAATAGGCATCCATGAATGCACACGACGGCGGACACCATGAGATGACTCAACTCGCTCCTATTGCAAGGCTGCGCCATTGTCACCTCAAAAATAATCAACAATTCGGTGGCACAATGTTGTCATATATTTTGGGATCGATCAATGTATGGGATTCCTATCCTATATGCATAAGAGCAGCTTCAGACAAAATGGGTACATAGGCGCATGATACATGTCAGTGGGCAATTTACGCACAAGTATGCATGTTGTGAAACAGACTTGACTTCTCCTTGCTGAATGTACTTCTGTTTGGACGCTAAATAACAAACAAGATACCGTTGAAGCGGTAGGATCCGGAGAAGTAACATGATGGAGGCATGTGTGCATTGGAGGAAATATTATTCGGTGGAACTCTCGATCAAGAACATAAAGCTACAAGTGATTATTGATCAACGATATGCATATAACTTATCGCTTGTGCTTTCATAGACCGCCAAGGCTGAAATGTTTTGTTGAGTGAAATACATGGATGAATGAGATTAAACGATACCTATTTGAGGTTTGAGGTATGATGGCTGAGATGAAATGATACTACGATACCTCTTCGGTACGTTTACACTATTTTAAGGCTTGGGAGTCTATGGAAGTACTTCCCGTCAAAAAAAAAAATTGTACACAAAAACAGTAGGGAAGGCCCCTACTGTGTCATTTTATATATTTATAAACAAAACAGAACAAACACAATTTTTTTTGTAGCAATTGATCTCAATATTTATTTGATACCAATATTACACCCTTCAGTATGTCTAATCAACTGCATGAAATTTCATAAATCCCAGTAACAGCTTAAAATTGTACATCACATAGTCTAAATTTACTGTACACAAATCTCTAAAAAATTTAAAAATATAATACAATTCATTGTCTTTAATTATCTCATATCTGACTAAGTCTTAGGCAAAAAATGGTTGCATGTTGATCTAGAAACTTGAAGGGATGATATAGTTGTAAAAAAGGCCACATATTTGATTAGGAGAAGTGACAAAGTAATGTCCAAATGCATCTGGAGCCCCTTTGTATTTGAATCTCATACTTCCTGCTAGCATGGATAATTGCTTCATCGACTTCATTTAGTATCATTTAATAGGTAAAATGGGTTTATAAGCACCGTAAAATTACTCATCCGGTGACACATATGACTGATACATCCAATTTGCATCACTATTTTATATCATAATTTGTTGTTATTCATTGATATATTTCATATTTAGACATAATACTTATGTTATTTCATCTATTTTGCATGTTTCATGATTATTGGAGGATCGAGCACCGGAGCCAGGATTCTGCTGGAAAAAGCACCGTCAGAATGCAATATTTCGGAAGATCAACAGCTGATGGAAATTATACCAAAAATCCTATTTTTCCAGATGACGAAGGAAGCCAGAAGGGGGAGCCGAGGGGACCCAAGGTGGGCCCAGACCATAGGCCGGCGCGGCCCATGGCCTGGCCGCGCCGCCCAGTGAGGAGGGGGGCCCACAGCCCCTCTCGCCTCCTTTTCTTCGCGAAATCCTTCGTCCCGAAGACCTAAGCCACAGAGGGTACCTCGCGAAGAGTTACAGCCGCCTCTGCGGGGCGGAGAACACCGAGAGAGAAAGAGCTCTCCGGCGGGCTGAGATCCGCCGGGGAAATTCCCTCCGGGAGGGGGAAATCGACGCCATCGTCACCGTCATCGAGCTGGACATCATCTCCATCACCATCATCATCATCTCCACCATCATCACCGCCGTCTCCACCGCTGGACATCGTCACCGCCGTAGCAATTTGGGTTTGATCTTGATTGTTTGATAGGGGAAACTCTCCCGGTATTGATTTCTACTTGTTGTATATGCTATTGAGTGAAACCGTTGAACCAAGGTTTATGTTCAGATTGTTATTTGTCATCATATCACCTCTGATCATGTTCCATATGATGTCTTGTGAGTAGTTCGTTTAGTTCTTGAGGACATGGGTGAAGTCTAAATGTTAGTAGTGAACTATGGTTGAGTAATATTCAATGTTATGATATTTAAGTTGTGGTGTTATTCTTCTAGTGGTGTCATGTGAACGTCGACTACATGACACTTCACCTTTATGGGCCTAGGGGAATGCATCTTGTACTCGTTTGCCAATTGTGGGGTTGCCGGAGTGACGTAAACCTAAGCCCCGTTGGTATATCGATGCGGGAGGGATAGCAGGATCTCGCAGTTTAAGGTCTGTGGTTAGATTTATTCTTAATTACTTTCTTGTAGTTGCGGATGCTTGCAAGGGGTATAATCACAAGTATGTATTAGTCCTAGGAAGGGCGGTACATTAGCATAGGTTCACCCACACAACACTTATCAAAACAATGAAGATTAATTAGCCGTATGTAGCGAAAGCACTAGACTAAAATCCCGTGTGTCCTCGAGAACGTTTGGTCATTATAAGTAAACAAACCGGCTTGTCCTTTGTGCTAAAAAGGATTGGGCCACTCGCTGCAATTATTACTCTCGCACTTTACTTACTCGTACTTTATTCATCTCGTTACATCAAAAACCCCCGAATACTTGTCTCGTGAGCATTTACAGAGTGAATCCTTCATCGAAACCGCTTGTCAACACCTTCTCGCTCCTCGTTGGGATCGACATTCTTACTTATCGAAGATACTACGATACACCCCCTATACTTGTGGGTCATCAAGACTATTTTCTGGCGCCGTTGCCGGGGAGTGAAGCGCTATTGGTAAGTGGAATTGGTAAGGGAAACTTCTACTGTTTGTGCTGATTTTATTTCTACCTGCTGCCATAATTCATTATGGAGAGATCTCCTTTTGAATGTTTATTTGGGAAATCCGCTACTACTGCAAAGGTAGTGGATGAGGCGCCAGGTAAAGAAGAGATACCATACAAAATACCTATGAAAATTATTGAACGCGTAGTGGGTAACCGTTATACAGGGGATGGAACTGTCCACCCTGGAGATCATTTACTGTTCTTACATGAATTATGCGGTTTATTCAAGTGTGCAGGTATTGCTATGGATGAAGTGAGGAAGAAACTATTCTCTATATCGCTGTCTGGTTAAAGCGGCGCATTGGTATAAATTACTGGATAATGGGGATTCTCTTGAATGGAATGATATTGTGCCCCGGTTTTATTCTAAGTTCTATCCTCCAAGTGAGATTCACAAGGATCGGAATCGCATATATAATTTTTGGCCTCATGATGGAGAGAGTATTGCCCAAGCTTGGGGGAGATTGAAGTCTTTAATGCTCAAATGCCCCATTCATGAGCTTCCTGGTAATGTTATTATTGATAATTTCTATGCAAGACTTTCTTTTGAAGACAAGACCTTGCTGGATACTTCTTGTTCTGGATCATTCACGCGCAATAAGGAAGAGTTTAAAAGGGACCTTCTTAATCGGATCCAGGAAAATACTGAAGGATGGGAGATCGACAAAGATAGAGAATCAGGTATAAATTATGATTATAAATGCATTGAAGCTTTTATGGATACTGATAAATTTCGTAATATGAGTGCTACTTATGGTCTTGATTCTCAAGTTGCTGCGAATCTTTATAAAGCTTTTGCCTCTCATTATGAATTGCCTAAGAAGAATTTTGATAAGTATCATGAACCGTATAAAGATAAAATTGATTCATCTATTAATAAATGCGTTGTAGTTGAAACTGTTGATCATGTTATTCCCGAAGCTTATATTGAAAAAACTCCTTTCCCCGCTAAAATGAAGGAGTACTCTGTTATAAATAGTGCGGTTCATAAAAGTGAAAAGAAACCTATAGAACCCGAAGAACAAATAAAAGTTGAACCTGCTGTTGCAATAGTTAAAGATCTTGTGACTGAAAATTTGGAGGAAGGTCATATTATTTTCTGTGAAGATGCTTCTAATATTGTTTCACATCCTAATAAACCCAAGCAAGCTACTGTTCCTATGTTATCTGTTAGAATTGGTGATCATTGCTATTATGGTTTATGTGATATTGGTGCAAGTATTAGTGCTATTCCTTATGAGCTTTACACGGAGATTATGCACGAAATTGGTTCTTGTGAACTTGAAGATATTGATGTGGTTATTCAGCTGGCTAATAGAGAAACTATTTCTCCAATTGGTATTGTTCGAGATGTGGAAGTTCTATGTGGTAAGATTAAATATCCCGCTGACTTTTTGGTACTTGGTTCTGCTGCTAGTGAATATTGTCCTATCATTTTTGGTAGACCTTTTCTAAATACTTGTGGAGCTATTATAGATTGCAAGAAAGAGAAAATTTTGACTAAGTTTGCTGGTGAATCTTATGAGTTTAACTTCTCTAAATTTACCAAAACTCCTTATAAAGCTGATTTGCCTAATAATGATTTTAAAATGGAACAGAGTGTGCATCTATTGTTCTTGTTCCTAATAATCCTTTGCAGCAACATTTGGAGAATAGCGAGAGTGAAGTTTTTAGGAAAGAAAGAGAAGAGCTTGAGGAAATTTTTCTTCGCCAACCTATTCTTAAGCATGATTTACCGGTGGAAGATCTGGGAACAACACCGCCACCAAAGGAAGATCCTGTCTTTGATTTAAAACCTTTGCCTGATAATCTTAAATATGCTCATATTGATGATAAGAAAATTATCCTGTTATTATTAGTTCTAAGCTTACAGAGTTTGAAGAAGAAAGGTTATTGGAAATATTGAAGAAGCACCGAGGAGCTATTGGCTACACTCTTGATGACTTGAAGGGGATTTCTCCCTCTATTTGCCAACACGCCATTAATATGGAAGATGATGCGAAGCCTGTTGTTGAACCTCAGCGTCGTCTGATTCCTAAGATGAAGGATGTGGTAAGGAATGAGGTATTAAGACTTCTTGAAGCTGGTATTATATATCCTATTGCTGATAGTAGATGGGTTAGTCCTGTGCATTGTGTTCCTAAGAAAGGAGGAATGACTGTTGTGCCTAATGATAATGATGAGCTCATACCTCAAAGAGTAGTTGTAGGGTATAGAATGTGCATTGATTATCGGAAAGTTAATAAGGTAACTAAAAAGATCATTACCCTTTGCCTTTTATTGATCAAATGTTAGAAAGGTTATCTAAAAACACTCATTTTTGCTTTCTTGATGGTTATTCTGGGTTTTCGCAAATTGCTGTTAAAACTAAGGATCAAGAGAAAACCACTTTCACTTGTCCCTATGGAACTTATGCTTATAGACGTATGCCTTTTGGTTTATGTAATGCTCCTCCTACTTTTCAAAGATGCATGTCTGCTATTTTTCATGGCTTTTGCGAGAGTATTGTAGAGGTATTCATGGAAGATTTTTCTGTCTATGGGAATTCTTTTGATAATTGCTTGCGGAACCTTGATAAAGTTTTGTGGAGATGTGAAGAAACTAACCTTGTTCTTAATTGGGAGAAATGCCACTTTATGGTTAATGAAGGAATTGTATTGGGACATAAAATTTCCGAGAGAGGTATTGAAGTTGATAGAGCTAAAGTTGAAGCAATTGAGAAGATGCCCTATCCTGGGGATGTTAAAGGTATTCGTAGTGTTCTTGGTCATGCTTGGGTTTTATAGGAGGTTTATTAAAGATTTCTCCAAGATTTCAAAGCCTCTTACTAATCTTCTTCAAAAAGATGTACCTTTTGTTTTTGATGATGATTGTAAGGAAGCTTTTGAAACTCTAAAGAAAGCCTTAACAACTGCTCCTATAGTTGAACCCCCTGATTGGAATTTACCATTTGAAATTATGTGTGATGCTAGTGATTTTGCTGTAGGCGCTGTTCTTGGACAGCGGGTAAACAAAAAATTGAATGTTATTCATTATGCTAGTAAAACTCTTGATGCTGCTCAAAGAAATTATGCTACTACTGAAAAAGAATTGTTAGCTGTAGTCTTTGCTTGTGATAAGTTTAGATCTTATATTGTTGATTCAAAAGTTACTATACATATCGATCATGCTGCAATCGGATACCTTATGCAAAAGAAAGATGCTAAGCCAAGGCTTATTAGATGGGTACTTCGTTGCAAGAATTTGATTTACATATTGTAGATAGGAAAGGTGCTGATAATCCTGTTGCTGATTGGAAAACATTGCTTATGATCCTGTTCCTGTTAATGATAGTTTTCCAAATGAACAATTGGCTGCAATAAAGGTGAGTTCGTGAGACAGTCCTTGGTATGCTGATTATGCTAACTTTATTGTTTCCAAGTATTTGCCTCCAACCTTTTCAGCTCAGCAAAGGAGGAAATTCTTTTATGACTTGAGGCATTATTTCTGGGATGACCCACACTTATATAAAGAAGGAGTGGATGGTATTCTACGAAGATGTGTTCCCGAATATGAACAACAAGAGATATTGAGTAAATGTCATGGTAGTGCTTATGGAGGACATCACGCCGGAGAAAGAACCGCGCAAAAGGTTCTGCAATCAGGTTTTTATTGGCCAACTCTCTTCAAAGATGCAAGAAAGTTTATTTTATCTTGTGATGAATGCCAAAGGGTTGGTAATATCTCCAGACACAATGAAA
This sequence comes from Lolium rigidum, assembly GCF_022539505.1. Lineage (NCBI taxonomy): Eukaryota > Viridiplantae > Streptophyta > Magnoliopsida > Poales > Poaceae > Lolium > Lolium rigidum. The sequence continues at coordinate 63,567,693 of NC_061510.1, read as the reverse complement.
TGCCTATGAATTATACTCTTGTTATTGAACCGTTCGATTGTTGGGGATTTGACTTCATGGGACCTTTTCCCTCTTCAGAAGGTAACACTCATATACTTGTTGCTGTTGATTATGTTACTAAATGGGTGGAAGCCATACCTACAAAAAGTGCTGATGGTGAGACCTCTTTAAGAATGCTTTTAGATATTATTTTCCCTAGATTTGGAGTTCCTAGATATATTATGACTGATGGAGGTTCTCATTTTATTCATGGTGGTTTTAGAAAAACTCTTGCTAAATATGGTATTAATCATAGAATTGCTTCCGCTTATCATCCTCAAACCAGTGGGCAAGTAGAATTATCAAATAGAAAGATTAAATCTATCTTGCAAAAGACTGTTAATAAAACTAGAAAGAATTGGGCTAGTAAATTGAAGGATGCACTATGGGCTTATAGAACTGCTTATAAAAATCCCATGGGAATGTCACCTTATAAAATGGTTTATGGAAAAGCTTGTCATTTACCTTTAGAACTAGAGCACAAAGCTTATTGGGCAGTTAGAGAATTAAATAAAGATCCTAAACTTGCTGGTAATAAGAGGTTGTTGCAATTGAGTTCTCTAGATGAATGGAGAAGTGAAGCTTATGAAAATGCTAAACTCTTTAAAGAGAAAGTTAAGAAATGGCATGATAGAAGGATTATCAAAAGAGAATTTAATATTGGGGATAAAGTCCAATTGTATCTGTCTCGTCTCAGATTCTTTGCAGGGAAATTACTCTTGAAGTGGGAAGGACCATATGTTGTCGAGGAGGTGTATCGATCAGGAGCAATTAAAATTAGCTCTCTCCAAGGCAATGCCACGCAAGTGGTGAATGGACAAAGACTCAAGCATTATATCTCAGGTGATTCCTATAATGTTGATGTTGATATTATTCAAGTGGAAACACCGGAGGCCTTCATCAAAGGACAAATTGACATTTCGCCAGAACTCGACTTTGAATAGGTAACAGTACTGGTAATGAAAAGTTCGCAATTTACTTTCCGAACAATATTTTTGTTGTTTTTGGAAAATATGAAAAATTACGAGATCGAAACGGAGTGGAGGAGACGCACGAGGGTGTGCCGCCATAGGCCGGCGCGGGCCCCAGCCAGGCCGCGCCGCCCTATGAGCTGGCCGCCTCGTCGCCCCTTTCCGACTCTGGTTCGACCTGGTACTTTCCTTTTGTCGTGAATTTTTTTGCTATATAATCCCCCGGACCCTTGGAGGTCCGTATATCATTTTCTCGACGTGTTTTGTTTCGAGCTGTTTTTGCCAGGATTTGCTTCAGATCTAGAGCCATCATGTCTTCGTCGGAAACTCCGAAGGACAGCTCCTGCAAGGATGTTGACAACTTGTACATGGAGGAGCTGAGGATGCACCCCAAGGAGTTGATGCTCGTCGAGGGAGAACTGCAGATCAAGGATGTTCGAGGGCCTAAAGGAGAAGGAAGCTTGGAAGACAAGATGGAGAAGCTAGAACAAGAGGTCTTCAAATACAAGAAGATGGCTGAGCGTGAGGTGGATATCTTCCACAAGATTGTGTCTGAACTCATTGCTGAGCACGAGAAGGAAACTGCAAAGCTATGGGGCGACATCCTCTCACTTCACGACACCACCAACAAACTCCAAGCTCAACTCTATGACGTTCAGAATCAGAACTGTGAGTATGAAATCAGGTTTAAACACATAAGCCATGCTGCTAGTTTTAGGATTCCCGAGACCAAGATGTCGTTTGTTGATGGAGAGCCTCTTCCTTGGAAGTCTGATGACGGGAGTTCATCACCACCATCGCCGAAGGAGTAATTCATCATCGGTATTGGCATCCCCTTGGTTTGTTCCAAGCTTGGGGGAGTGCCGCGGTATCACATTATCACTATCTTTTACTTTTCACTGTCAAGTAGTGTCATATCATGAGTAGGGAAGTTATCATATAAGATGGGTTGCAGTTTGGAAGTATCTCTCCTTTAGTTGGTTGTCTATGTATCCCTTGGTGTGAGTTATCGTTATGAAATATTAATGAGAAGTCTTATCATTTACATATTGCACATCTTATTTTAGTTTGCAATCTCTACTATATGATTTACCTTGTTGTTAGTATTGGTATCACTTTGGGAGCATTGAATAAATCTATTTGGTTTTGGCAAACTTAGCATTGGTCAATAGCAACAACACTTTGAGGTTTAAGTGGAAAAGAGAATACATGTAGTTGTTTCATTGTCTTTCTTTCTTGTTAGCTCATAGCTTATTATTCTGAAGTTAAAACTGTTTGTGCTTACAAGGAAGATGCATGATTGTTTCTATCACATGTATATTTGTTTGTTTCCCTCGACTCTTATGCTTGCTAATTAACCTTGCTAGCCAAAGACCTGTACTGAGAGGGAATACTTCTCGTGCATCCAAACCTTAACCCAAACCTATGCCATTTGTGTCCACCATACCTACCTACTACATGGTATTTTCTGCCATTCCAAGTAAATACTTCGTGTGCTACCTTTAAATAATTCAAAATTTACTATCTCTTATTTGTGTCAATGTTTTATAGCTCATGAGGAAGTATGTGGTGTTTTATCTTTCAATCTTGTTGGGCAACTTTCACCAATGGACTAGTGGCTTCATCCGCTTATCCAATAATTTTGCAAAAAGAGCTGGCAATGGGATTCCTAGTCCCGAATTAATTAACAAAAATAGACACTCCTCCATGGTATGTGATTGATGGACGGCACCCGAAGGATTCGGTTAGCCATGGCTTGTGTAAGCAAAGGTGGGGAGGAGTGTCATCATAATAAAACTAAAATAAAAAGGCACTCCTTCATGGTATGAGATTGTTGGCAGGCACCCGAGGATTCGGTTAGCCATGGTTTGTGAAAGAAAGGTTGGGAGGAGTGCCATACAAAATAAAAATAAAATGGGAGCCGCTCTTTGAAGGTTTGTCTGGCAAGGGGGTTAGAGTACCCGCTACCAGTCGTTGACAACAACAAACACCTCTCAAAATGTTACTTTTATTATCTCTATATGATTTCAAAACTGAAAAAACTCTAGCACATGATTTAATCCCTGCTTCCTCTCGCGAAGGGCCTGTCTTTTACTTTATGTTGAGTCAGTAAACCTATTTCCCTCCATCTTAAGCAAGCATTTGAGTAGTTGTGATCAAACCATTATATTGTGATTTGCTTCATCATGTCTATTACTTTTCCTTGTTTAGTACAAGTTTTATCTGAATGAATATAGCTTTGCAAGTTATCAATGATTATGAGGAGACTATTATGATTGAGTACGCAAGCTGTGCAATATAAACTTTAACATGAGAGCATTGCTCGATAGATAAGTATAACCTGTTAATTGTTCTCTGACCAAGAACGAAGTTTGCCATCACCAACTATGATTTCTTATGCACCTTTATTTGTGATTACCTTATACTTGTTTCAAGTTGAGTTATATGAGGAAGTTGTTTACTAGAATGTCTTGTGTGAATGAATATGATGCTTCTTGTCCGTATTTTATTGATCGACTCTTCACTCCATAAACATGTGGTCCTGTTTATCGAGTTCGGTTCGCTTGGGGACAAGCGAAGTCTAAGCTTGGGGGAGTTGATACGTCCAATTTGCATCACTATTTTATATCATAATTTGCTGTTATTCATTGATATATTTCATATTTAGACATAATACTTATGTTATTTCATCTATTTTGCATGTTTCATGATTATTGGAGGATCGAGCACGGAGCCGGGATTCTGCCTGGAAAAATCACCGTCAGAATGCAATATTTCGGAAGATCAACAGCTGATGGAAATTATACCAAAAATCCTATTTTTCCAGATGACGAAGGAAGCCAGAAGGGGGAGCCGAGGGGACCCAAGGTGGGCCCAGACCATAGGCCGGCGCGACCCATGGCCTGGCCGCGCCGCCTGGTGAGGAGGGGGGCCCACAGCCCCTCTCGCCTCCTTTTCTTCACGAAATCCTTCGTCCCGAAGACCTAAGCCACAGAGGGTACCTCGCGAAGAGTTACAGCCGCCTCTGCGGGGCGGAGAACACCAGAGAGAAAAGAGCTCTCCGGCGGGCTGGGATCCGCCGGGGAAATTCCCTCCGGGAGGGGGAAATCGACGCCATCGTCACCGTCATCGAGCTGGACATCATCTCCATCACCATCATCATCATCTCCACCATCATCACCGCCGTCTCCACCGCTGGACATCGTCACCGCCGTAGAAATTTGGGTTTGATCTAGATTCTTTGATAGGGGAAACTCTCCCGGTATTGATTTCTACTTGTTGTTGATGCTATTGAGTGAAACCGTTGAACCAAGGTTTATGTTCAGATTGTTATTTGTCATCATATCACCTCTGATCATGTTCCATATGATGTCTCGTGAGTAGTTCGTTTAGTTCTTAAGGACATGGGTGAAGTCTAAATGTTAGTAGTGAACTATGGTTGAGTAATATTCAATGTTATGATATTTAAGTTGTGGTGTTATTCTTCTAGTGGTGTCATGTGAACATCGACTACATGACACTTCACCTTTATGGGCCTAGGGGAATGCATCTTGTACTCGTTTGCCAATTGCGGGGTTGCCGGAGTGACAGAAACCTAAGCCCCCGTTGGTATATCGATGCAGGAGGGATAGCAGGATCTCAGAGTTTAAGGCTGTGGTTAGATTTATTCTTAATTACTTTCTTGTAGTTGCGGATGCTTGCAAGGGGTATAATCACAAGTATGTATTAGTCCTAGGGAGGGCGGTACATTAGCACAGGTTCACCCACACAACACTTATCAAAACAATGAAGATTAATTAGCCGTATGTAGCGAAAGCACTAGACTAAAATCCCGTGTGTCCTCGAGAACGTTTGGTCATTATAAGTAAACAAACCGGCTTGTCCTTTGTGCTAAAAAGGATTGGGCCACTCGCTGCAATTGTTACTCTCGCACTTTACTTACTCGTACTTTATTCATCTGTTACATCAAAAACCCCGAATACTTGTCTGTGAGCATTTACAGTGAATCCTTCATCGAAACTGCTTGTCAACACCTTCTGCTCCTCGTTGGGATCGACATTCTTACTTATCGAAGATACTACGATACACCCCCTATACTTGTGGGTCATTAATGACTCGGCAAGGAAAAGGAAAACCAAGCAAGAAAGTCTGATATAATGCAAAATATACTTCTTGGTTAGTCAACCGCAACCTCTGCTTGTGAGGAGCTATGCATGCTAAAACTTAAGGATTAGAGCTGAATAAGACATTTATGGATTAATTTTTTTAAATTCTAAGTGTATATGAGATGATGGGGTCATCAGAGTGATTTATGTTTATGGATGTAGAGGATAGATGGTTAATCAATAGGCATGTACTTGTGCAAGGAAGAAAGAACGATGACATCAGAACATAAATATCACTTGCAACAAACAGCGTTAAAGTCGGGAGAAGTCTCTAATATTAAGCTGTCTTCGACACTATATGGCCATATCCTAAACAAATTCAAAAAACATGTAAGAAAATTATTCCTATAATTTCCTATATATTTTAATTTTTAGGAAATAAATGGTAGAAGAGTTGCTATAAAATTAACCATGTTTCAAAAAAATGGAATGTAATCTTTCGAAAAGGAATATATAGTACATCAGCTGTTATGTTTTTCCTGCTGTGTAATAAAATACACTTCTCAACCAGTTTCTATAATTCTTATTTTTAACTATTAGCAGGTTGTGTCATTCCCATCACATGGTTAAATTTACTATTGAGCACCATACATGCAAACTTACTCATGTTTCATAACATTATAATAAACACAAATCCGAGGGAGCATAGAAAACTACTCCCTCTATCCAGAATAAACCGAGTCGGATTTATCTAGATTCACATGTATCTAGGAGCGTTTTAGTTTGTAGATATATGTGAATCACAAAAAAGCTAAGACAGTTAATTCCAGAACGCAAGTTGAAATGCGGGATGTAGCCTAAGGAGAGTTAAACAAAATAGATAGAAATAATGTCAAATCAATTTCATAATAAAATAGTATTATAGATATGCATGTGTGTTTTGTAAATTTAAATACTGATACAGACATATATTTCGATACATGCCAAAAGAGTGTCACATCAATAAGAAAATACTATAATTCATATTTATCTTTTTAGAAACACATATTTTTCTTGGCACACAACATATGGATTATGTAACTATAAATCAAATATCAATGACCTACAATCTGAATGTTAACCTTGCATAAGGATTTAAAATAGCTGCACCTTTAATCTATGTAGTACTATAATATCATGTACAAAGGACGTATAAAATCATCAATGTAGTAGTGTGCCTCCGGGGATCTCTTGATAATCTATTTCCCACAAAAAACAAAGTTCAACATGAGACATATCATTTAGATTAACCTTTACGGTAGTTATGTGCAAAACATTTCCTACCAAATATTATGTGCGCGGATAAAATGTAATTTTGCAGTCACTAGGATGCTAGTTTTTATAACTAAAACTTACCTTCACTAAAAAAACCGTTTTCGAAAAGTTGCATAAGCCGCCTAGGATCCATGCGGCTGTAGATAGTACATCAAACACCCACCTTATCTAGTACTTGCTGAGTATGTTATACTCAAAGTTTCTTCTTATCCCTTGCTAGCCTCTGACAGCCAAGACGTCGACATACAAACCCAATAAGACCACAGGAAGGACCACTACGACGAGCCGAAGTTAGTCAACAATAGATAGTTATCAAGTGCACTTAGAGATAGTTAAAACTAAGATCAAGCATAGAACGAGACCAATCCACATACCATAGAAGCTATCTTCATAGAGTATCGATGTAGCAACAAGCACAAGCCGAGAAGAACTCGAGATAGATCTCGTCATGGAGTAGTCGACGAGTTGCTCTTTCTGGATCTTAGTTTGATTATGAACTTACCTGAAAAATCTCATTATGTCGAGGAGGTTCCAAACATCTTTTGTAATCTGTCCTATGGATACTATAGTCATGCCTTGGACATGCAAATTTTCTGTTATAGCACTCTGTTGGGTATAATATTTGTGGAATGGTGTTCCGTATATGTGAACGACTTGCACACTATAACATGCAGTGGTGTGTTGGATCAACGCGGTCACTGTCCCGAAAAACATTCAGCACGATTATTAAAACTATGCCTAGCTAGCTCGTGTGCAACTTCATTGGCCTCCCTATTACACTGCTCGAATTTGATATCTCTAACACTTGTCGCGAGGAGTTCACAATCCTCAAAGATTGTTGCGAACAAGGTAACAGAAAAACCTCATTTCTTCTTCGTATCAATAACCTGAGTATTATTTGACTGAAAAACTACCTTGTTGCATCCTAAAAATTGAGTCATACTCAATCCTTTCTCAAAGCATAAGCCTCGGCCATAAAAGGATCATCAATAAACATACAATTTGCAACAATAAATTTTCCATCAGAATCTTTTGCAATAACTCCCATACTCCAATCCCCTTGATCAATATTATATGCCACATCAACATATATCTCTAAAATATCTTCAGGTGGGGAGTCCAAGAAGCATCCTTCTCTCAACCGGATTCTTTCTTGCCATCCTGCAAAAACAAGATTGCCATAGCACTTCGATGAACAGTTTGGATGTCCTCTTCATGCGTGAATTGCATTCTCTCCGACCATATATACCAAGCACCAGTAAGAATTTACTCTGGTAAACCAATTCCCTTATAAAGTTGAACTTGATCTGAGGTTTAAAATCATATGCTCCAAAACCATAGACCCCGATCTATCCACCATAGCTGTCATTGAAAATTTCAAGAAGTGCAAGACTTTGCCAAACTTGTTTAGCTTGGGAGCAGGTAAAAAGGGTATGTATTATATCCTCCATCCAATGTCACATATTAGACATTGACTGCTTGTCGCAATATGTTTATTCGCCAAAACACCTAAGCATGGGATCAAACCGTGGAGAGATCACCGATCATTTTTAAAATCTTCGATGGCAATTGTAGGCGCCATAACCTTTTCCAAACTTCCATGGGACCCTCCAATATCCATAACCTCCGGATTATCCTATCCAAATTGATATTTTCACTCCACATGGTACAGAAATCGAACAGTAAACAAACCTGTTTTTGTTTTTTCGATTAAGGGAATATATTAATATCAAAAGATACCAATTACACCCAGCCTCTGCAACAACGCTCCACCCTAATGGCACCCTAATGGCAGTACGGATGCACATAGCCAAAAAAGAGAAAAGAAAACTAAGAAATAAAAGTCCCGCTACAGCCTTCTAGACCTAGCAACAGCAATACAACCACCACCGTGACAACACCTGAAGTACAGACTCTCCAAAAGCGACGCCTCCAAGAAGAAAACAGTGCACCAGCGCCGTCGTCGCCCAACCAAAGGTCTTAGGATTTCTCCCTGAAGATAGTCCCAACTCTCAAAACAATGCCTCCAACAAGAACATTGACAGGCACAACCAGTTAAGGCTAGACCTTGGGTTTTCACCCTTAGAGGTAAGACTCCGAACTTTCCCTGTGCTGCCACCCCCACATGCATACCACTGCTGCAAGCCCGGAACGCCAAGCAGATCCCTCAGCATCACGTTGACTCGAACCTCATTTAGTCATTCCACCAATCCGGCCTTCATGATATTTCTTCTTCTGACTTCACCATGGACCAAAAAGTCACCAGATGTCCTACATGCCCGATGGCGCAACAGGAATCTCTAAAATTATGTTCGCATCAACACTCCATAAACTCTCTCAAATTAATTCTTCATCCCATGAGCTAGTAACATTAATTAAATCATAGACTTAACTTAAGTTTAACTTTTTTTTGTGGTATTAAACCTTTTTTGTTGGGCTTGTTGGGATCCAAACATCATCCCAAATATTAATTTGATCACCTTTTTCCACTGTCCATATGCATCCACAGTTCAGAGTTTCAACACCATAAAAAATGCTTTGCCACAGGCAAGAGTATTAGAACATCTCCAGCCGCGTCCCCGAAGGGATTTGGGGAGCGCCGGGCAAAAAATCATTCCCAGTCGCGTCCCCAAAGCCTAGTTCCGTCCGGCGCGGCACAATACGGTGTCCGGCGCCCTGAGCCCGTCCCCGTTACTCAGGGGACGCTCCGGGCGCGCCGGACACAACGAAAAGCGAGGCGGGGAGTGGCTGGCCCGACGCGTCAGCCGCACAAATTTTTTTTGTCCCCTTTCCCGCCAAATCGTGCCGCTCCCGTAGTGCATTTCTGCCCTCCCAACACATTTCACCGCCTATCCCGCTGATTCATTTATCCCTCCCGCCGTCGCTACTCTGTCCCTCCCGCTGACGCTACCCTCTCCCCATCCATGGCGCAGCCAACAGGCCCCGAAAAAAAGGCCAAGAAAGCGGCCACCAAGCCACCGGGCAATGAGAGGAAAGGGGTGGAGGCGCCCTTCACGAAGCCGCGAAAGGTGCCGGCTCCAAAGAAGAAGCTGGAAGGCTGGACCGACGATCAATGGCAGCAAGACTGCCTGCGCCGCAAGCTGACGACGGCGGAGCGGAGGGGACGAAGGGCGGCGCAGCTAGAGAAGAAGAAGATGGTGGTGGCGCGCTCGCAGCAGCACGCGATGGCCGCGTGTATCGCGGCGAACAACGCGAGCCCATGGAGTACGTTGGAGGAAGGAGGACATGTCCCTGCTGACAGCGTTGACAGAAGGAATGTCTCCCAGGACGCCGGTGATGACGCGTGAAGCACACGTTCGTTGGGAACCCCAAGTGGAAGGTGTGATGCGTACAGCAGCAAGTTTCCCTCAGTAAGAAACCAAGGTTATCGAACCAGTAGGAGATGAAGGTCACGTGAAGGTTGTTGGTGAAGGAGTGTAGTGCGGCGCAACACCAGGGATTCCGGCGCCAACGTGGAACCTGCACAACACAATCAAAATACTTTGCCCCAACTTAACAGTGAGGTTGTCAATCTCACCGGCTTGCCGTAAATAAAGGATTAAACGTATGGTGTGGAGAATGATGTTTGTTTGCAAAGAACATCAGAGAACAATGATTGCAGTAGATTGTATTCAGATGTAAAAGAATGGACCGGGGTCCACAGTTCACTAGTGGTGTCTCTCCAATAAGAAATAGCATGTTGGGTGAACAAATTACAGTTGGGCAATTGACAAACAGAGAGGGCATAACAATGCACATACATATCATGATGACTAATATGAGATTTACTTAGGGCATTACAACAAAGAACATAGACCGCTATCCAGCATGCATCTATGCCTAAAAAGTCCACCTTCAGGTTAGCATCCACACCCCTTCCAGTATTAAGTTGCAAACAACAGACAATTGCATTAAGTACGGTGCGTAATGTAAACAATACAAATATCCTTAGACAAAGCATTGTTGTTTTATCCCTAGTGGCAACAGCACATCCATAACCTTAGAACTTTCGTCACCGTCCCGCATTCAATGGAGGCATGAACCCACTATCGAGCATAAATACTCCCTCTTGGAGTCACAAGTATCAACTTGGCCAGAGCCTCTACTAGCAACGGAGAGCATGCAAGATCATAAACAACACATATATGATAGATCAATAATAAACTTGACATAGTATTCCATATTCATCGGATCCCAACAAACACAACATGTAGCATTACAAATAGATGATCTTGATCATGATAGGCAGCTCACAAGATCTAAATATGATAGCACAAGAGGAGAAGACAGCCATCTAGCTACTGCTATGGACTCATAGTCCAAGGATGAACTACTCGCGCATCAGTCCGCAGGCGATCATGGTGATGTAGAGTCCTCCGGGTGATGATTCCCCTCTCCGGCAGGGTGCCGGAGGCGATCTCCTGAATCCCCCGAGATGGGATTGGCGGCGGCGGCATCTCTGGAACTTTTCTCGTATCGTGGCTCTCGGTAATAGGGTTTTCGCGACAGAGAGAATAAATAGGCGAAGAGGCAGAGTCGGGAGAGGCTCGAGGGGCCCACACCCTAGGGTGGCGCGCCCCCCTTCCTAGCCGCGCCGCCAGGTGGTGTGGGGCCACCTCGGCTCTTCTTCGTTTCCTCTTCGGACTTCTGGAAGGCTCCGTGGAAAATAAGACCCTGGGTTTTTGTTTCGTCCAATTCCGAGAATATTTCCTGTGTAGGATTTCTGAAACCAAAAACAGCAGAAAACCGGGACTGGCGCTTCGGCATCTTGTAAATAGGTTAGTGCCGGAAAATGCATAACAATGATATAAATTGTATATAAAACATGTGAGTATTGTCATAAAACTAGCATGGAACATAAGAAATTATAGATACGTTTGAGACGTATCAAGCATCCCCAAGCTTAGTTCCTACTCGCCCTCGAGTAGGTAAAAGATAACAAGGATAATTTCTGAAGTGACATGCTACTATCATAATCTTGATCAATACTATTGTAAAGCATATGAGATGAATGAAGTGATTCGAAGCAATGGTAAAGACAATGACTAAACAACTGAATCATATAGTAAAGACTTTTCATGAATAGTACTTTCAAGACAAGCATCAATAAGACTTGCATAGGAGTTAACTCATAAAGCAATAGATTCTTAATATAAGGTTTTGAAGCAATACAAAGGAATATATAAGTTTCAGCAGTTGCTTTCAACTTCAACATGTATATCTCGTGGATAATTGTCAACACAAAGTAATATGATGAATGCAAATAAGCAAGTATGTAGGAATCAATGCACACAGTTGACACAAGTGTTTGCTTCTAAGATAGAAAGGAGTAGGTAAACTGACTCAACATAAAGTAAAAGAAAGGCCCTTCGCAGAGGGAAGCAGGGATTACTCTTTGTGCTAGAGCTTTTTATTTTGAAAACATAGAAACAATTTTGTCAACGGTAGTAATAATTCATATGTGTTATGCATAAGACATCCTATAAGTTGCAAGCCTCATGCATCGAATACCAATATTGCTCGCACCTTGTCCTAATTAGCTTGGATTTCCATGAATTATCATTGCATTACATATGTTTCAACCAAGTGTCACAAAGGGGTACCTCTATGCCGCCTGTACAAAGGTCCAAGGAGATAGCTCGCATTTGATTTCTCGTTTTTGATAGATCTCAACTCGAGGACATCCATACCGGGACAACATAGAAAACAGATAATGGACTCCTCTTTAATGCATAAGCATTCGACAACAGGTAATATTCTCATAAGAGATTGAGGATTAATGTCCAAACTGAAACTTCCACCATGATACATGGCTTTGGTTAGCGGCCCAATGTTCTTCTCTAACAATATGCATACTCAAACCATTTAATCATGACAAATCACCCTTACTTCAGACAAGACGAATATGCATAGCAACTCACATGATATTCAACAAAAGTGTAACAGTTGATGGCGTCCCCAGAAACATGGTTACCGCTCAACAAGCAACTTATAAGAAATAAGATACATAAGCTACATATTCTTTACCATAATAGTTTTTTAGGCTACTTCCCATGAGCTATGTATTGCAAAGACAAGGAATGAAGTTTTAAAGGTAGCACGCAAGAAATTTACTTTGGAATGGCAGAGAAATACCACATAGTAGATAGGTATGGTGGACACAAATGGCATAGGTTTTGGCTCAAGGTTTTGGATGCACGAGAAGCATTCCCTCTCAGTACAAGACTTTGGCTAGCAAGGTTATTTGAAGCAAACACAAGTATGAACTGGTACAACAAAACTTACATAAGAACATATTGCAAGCATTATAAGACTCTACACTGTCTTCCTTGTTGTTCAAACACTTTTACCAGAAAATATCTAGACTTACAGAGACCAATCATGCAAACCAAATTTCAACAAGCTCTACAGTAATTCTCCACTAATAGGTTTAGACTACATGATGCAAGAGCTTAAACATGATCTACTTGAGAGCTCAAAACAATTGCCAAGTATCAAATTATTCAAGACAATATACCAATTACCACATGAAGCATTTTCTGTTTCCAACAAAATAGCAATAAATGCAGTAGGTTCCAACTTTTGTCATGAACATTAAAAGTAAAATGAAGAACACCAGTGTTCATATGAAAAAGCGGAGCGTGTCTCTCTCCCACACAAGCATGATAGGATCCGAATTTATTCAAACACAAACAAAAATAAAAGCACATAGATGCTCCAAGTAAAGCACATAAGATGTGACGGAATAAAAATATAGTTTCACTAGAGGTGACCTGATAAGTTGTTGATGAAGAAGGGGGTGCCTTGGGCATCCCCAAGCTTAGATGCTTGAGTCTTCCTGAAATATGCAGGGATGAACCACGGGGGCATCCCCAAGCTTAGACTTTTCACTCTTCTTGATCATATTATATCATCCTCCTCTCTTGACCCTTGAAAACTTCCTCCACACCAAACTCAAAACAAACTCATTAGAGGGTTAGTGCATAATAAAAAATTCACATATTCAGAGGTGACACAATCATTCTTAACACTTCTGGACATTTCTAAAAACTACTTAAAGTTAATGGAACAAAGAAATCCATCCAACATAGCAAAAGAGGCAATGCGAAATAAAAAGGCAGAATCTGTCAAAACAGAATAGTCCATAAAGACGAATTTTTTAGAGGCACTTAACTTGCTCAGATGAAAATGCTCAAATTGAATGAAAGTGGCGTACATATCTGAGGATCACTCACGTAAATTGGCAGATTTTTCTGAGTTACCTACAGAGAGGGCTACTCAAATTCGTGACAGCAAGAAATTTGTTTCTGCGCAGTAATCCAAATCTAGTATCAACCTTACTATCAGAGACTTTACTTGGCACAACAATGCAATAAAATAAAGATAAGGAGAGGTTGCTATAGTAGTAACAACTTCCAAGACACAACAAAACAGTAGCAAAATAAAAACATGGGTTATCTCCCAAGAAGTGCTTTCTTTATAGCCATTAAGATGGGCTCAGTAATTTCAATGATGCTCACATAAGGATGAGAGTTGGAGCAAAGAGAGCATCAAAAAGCAAGTATGAAAAAAATTTAAGCCTAACCCACTTCCTATGAAAAGGAATCTTGTACACAAATAAATTCATGAAGAACAAAGTGACAAGCATAGGAAGATAAAACACGAGTAACTTCAAGATTCTCAACATAAAGAGGGGAAACTTAATATTATTAAGATGCATATAACCATGTTTCCCTCTCTCATAATAACTTTCAGTAGCATCATGAACAAACTCAACAATATAACTATCACATAAAGCATTCTTATCATGAGTCTCATGCATAAAATAATTACTACTCCCAACATAAGCATAGTCATTCTTATTAATTGTAGTGGAAGCAAATTCAACAAAGTAGCTATCATTATTATTCTCATCACCATAATCATCAAATATAGGAGGCATAGTATAATCATAATAAACTTTATCCTCCATAGTAGGTGGCACCAAAATACCACTATCATTATAATCATCATAAATGGGAGGCAAAGTATCATCAAAGTAAATTTTCTCCTCCATGCTTGGGGGACTAAAAATATCATGCTCATCAAGACCAGCTTCCCCAAGCTTAAATTCTTCCATAGCATTAGCAATAATAGTGTTCAAAGAGTTCATGCTAATAACATTGCTACAACTATTTTGCAAACAAAGTTTCATGGGTTTTTTAATTTTCTCTTCAAACACCTCATGTCCTAACTCAAGATAAATACTATAAAGATCTCTAATATTTTTGTTGTTTTCCATTAAGCCTAACTAGTGAAAATAAAAACAAGAAACAAAAAGATGCAATTGCAGGATCTAAAGGAAATAGCTTCGAGCACTCACACACCGGCAACAGTGCTAGGAAATAGCTTAGTAGTCGGAGGATGTGAATACCTTTTACCTTACCTCCCCGGCAACGGCGCCATAAAATAGCTTGATGTCTACGCACGCTTCTATTCCCGTAGACGGTGTTGGGCCTCCAAGAGCAGAGGTTTGTAGAACAGACAGCAAGTTTCCCTTAAGTGAATCACCCAAGGTTTATCGAACTCGGGGAGGTAGAGGTCAAAGATATCCCTCTCAAGCAACCCTGTAATTACGATACAAGAAGTCTCTTGTGTCCCCAACACACCTAATACACTTGTCAGATGTATAGGTGCACTAGTTCCGCGAAGAGATAGTGAAATACAAGTGATATGGATGAATATGAGTGGTAATAACAATCTGAAATAAAAATGACAGCAAGCGAACATGTAGCAGAACTTGTTGGAAACGGTGTTTCAATGCTTAGAAACAAGGCCTAGGGATCATACTTTCACTAGTGGACACTCTCAACAATGATCACATAACTGAATAAATAAATTCTACTCTCAAACACTCTCTTGTTGGATAACAAACACCATTCATTGTGTAGGGCTACAAAAGCACACCTCAAGCCGGAGTAAACAAGCTCCACAACGTCCGGAGTTCATATTAAAGTAACCTCTAGAGTGCATAATAGACCGTTGCAATTTAGACCGAGTACTAACATAGCATACACAATGTCAACAATAGCTATGAAAGGGGGAATAGATCGCATCAATACTATCATAGTAATAGTTAACTTCATAATCCATAAGAGATTGCAATCATAACCTACGCCAAGTACTACATGATGCACACACTGTCAACATTACATCATGGAGGAGGAATGGACTACTTTAATAACATCACTAGAGTAGCACATAGATTAATAGTGATACAAAGCTCATGATCACATAAAGATCACACCATGGGAGAGAGAGATGAACCACATAGCTACCGGTAGAGCCCTCAGCCTCGGGGAGAACTACTCCTCCTCATCTTGGGAGACAAGCAATGGTGATGAAGATGGCGGTGGTGTCGATGGAGATGACTCCGGGGCAATTCCCCGTCCCGGCGGCGTGCCGGAACAGAGACTTCTGTCCCCTGAAATGGAGTTTCGCGATGGCGGCGGCGCCCCTGGAGTCTTTCTGGAGTTTCGTCAATTGGTGTCGAGTTTTTAGGTCACGAGGGACTTTATAGGCGAAGAGGCGGAGTCGGAGGGGCAGCAGGGCTCCCTCACCACATGGCGGCGCGGCCAGGGTGGGACCCGCGCCCCCCTATGGTGTGGGTCCCCCTTGGCCCCCCTCCGGCTCTCCTTCGGTGTTCTAGAACATTCCGGGGAAAATAAGGCCTTGGGCTTTTGTTTCGTCGAATTCCGAGAATATTGCCCGAACAGCCTTTCTGGAACCAAAAACAACCGAAAACAGGAACTGGCACTATGGCATCTTGTTAATAGGTTAGTTCCGGAAAATGCATAAAATCATTATAAATTGTGAGCAAAACATGTAGGTATTGTCATAAAACTAGCATGGAACATCAGAAATTATGGATACGTTGGAGACGTATCAGCCCGCGAGGTGTTCGATGAAATGGGCGAACTAATTATTTGTCCCATTTCATCTGTAGATCATGGCAGACAGCGATGACGAGTTCTTCTTCAAGAACTTCATCGACAAGTCCTCAGACGACGAGTCCGAGCATGAGTTTTTCATGGAGGCTGCGTTGATCATCCACGAGCACAATGTCGCGCAGATCCCCATGTACCGGGGGTCCTTGCCGGGGCGCGCGGTGGCCTTGGACCGCAAAGAGAATGCGGCCACGACATGCTCTTCCATATCTACTTCTACTGCAAGGCATTGTTCGCGCACGCCTTGTTTCTCCGTCTTTTTCGGATGTCCAGACCATTGTTCAACCGGATAATGGATGATGTCAAGGTCTACAACGACTATTTCATCGCCAAACTGGATGCAATTGGCAAGGTAGGCCTCTCTTCGTATAAAAAATTCATGGCAGCGATTAGGATGCTCACATATGGTGTTGCCGGTGATTACGTAGATGAGTACATCCGAATGAGCGAGTCCAGCTGCTTGGAAGCGATGTACAGGTTCTGCAGAGCAATGATCGCTGTGTTCGGTGAACAATATCTGCGCCAACCTAATGCAGAGAACATTGCCCATCAGTTGTCAATCAACGCTTCCAGGGGGTTTCCTGGATGCTTGGCAGCATAGATTGCATGCACTGGGAGTGGAAGAACCGCCCCTTTGGTTGGCGGGGGTGTACAAAGGCCATTCTGAGGGGTGCACAATGATTCTTGAAGTTGTTGCTTCACATGACACATGGATGTGGCACTCATTCTTCGGAATGGCCGGCTCGCACAATGACATCAATGTGCTACAACGCTCTTTGGTGTTTGATAGGCTAGCGCACGTTCAATCCCCTGATGTGGATTTTGAGATCAATGGCCACCACTACAACAAGGGGTACTGATATGTCTCAAATGTATCTATAATTTTTGATGCTCCATGCTTGTTTTACACCATATCATATATGTTTTGCTTATACTTTGTTGCACTTTTATACATTTTCCGGCACTAACCTATTAACAAGATGCCACAGTGCTAGTTCCCTGTTTTCTGCTGTTTTGTATTTCAGAAAAGTTGTACATGAAATATTCTCGGAATTGGACGAAACAAAAGCCGAAGTCAATATTTTTTCATAACGAAGACTGAGTCCAGAGGGGAGTTCAAGGGGGGCAGCAGGGCGGCCACACCTGCCGTAGGCGCGTCCTGGCCCTGGCCCGCACCTAGGGGTGGTGTGGCCCCCTGGCCTCCACCGACATCGCCACTCCGCCTATTTATTCAGGATCTCGGGAAAAACCTAAACACCCGAGCCTCCATCCACGAAAAGTTCCATCGACGCCGCCATTGCAGAACACATCTCGGGAGGGTTCTGAAAATCTTCCCGACACCCTGCCGGAGAGGGAAATCATCACTGGAGGCATTGATGACCCACAAGTATAAGGGGTGTATCGTAGTATCTTCGATAAGTAAGAATGTCGATCCCAACGAGGAGCGGAAGGTGTTGACAAGCAGTTTCGATGAAGGATTCACTGTAAATGCTCACAGACAAGTATTTAGGGGGTTTTGATGTAGCAGATGAATAAAGTACGAGTAAGTAAAGTGCGAGAGTAACAATTGCAGCGAGTGGCCCAATCCTTTTTAGCACAAAGGACAAGCCGGTTTGTTTACTTATAATGACCAAACGTTCTCGAGGACACACGGGATTTTAGTCTAGTGCTTTCGCTACATACGGATAATTAATCTTCATTGTTTTGATAAGTGTTGTGTGGGTGAACCTATGCTAATGTACCGCCCTTCCTAGGACTAATACATACTTGTGATTATACCCCTTGCAAGCATCCGCAACTACAAGAAAGTAATTAAGATAAATCTAACCACAGCCTTAAACTCTGAGATCCTGCTATCCCTCCTGCATCGATATACCAACGGAGGCTCAGGTTTATGTCACTCCGGCAACCCCGCAATTGGCAAACGAGTACAAAATGCATTCCCCTAGGCCCATAAAGGTGAAGTGTCATGTAGTCGACGTTCACACGACACCACTAGAAGAATAACACCACAACTTAAATATCATAACATTGAATATTACTCAACCATACTTCACTACTAACATTTAGACTTCACCCATGTCCTCAAGAACTAAACGAACTACTCACGAGACATCATATGGAACATGATCAGAGGTGATATGATGATGAATAACAATCTGAACATAAACCTTGGTTCAACGGTTTCACTCAATAGCATCAATAACAAGTAGAAATCAACACCGGGAGAGTTTCCCCTATCAAACAATCAAGATCAAACCCAAATTGTTACAGCGATGACGACGTGCAGCGGTGGAGACGGCGGTGATGATGATGGAGATGATGATGATGGTGATGGAGATGATGTCCAATTCGATGGCGGTGACGATGGCGTCGATTTCCCCCTCCGGGAGGGAATTTCCCCGGCGGATCTCAGCCTGCCGGAGAGCTCTTTTCTCTCTGGTGTTCTCCGCCTCGCAGAGGCGGTTGTGACTCTTCGCGACCTATCCCCTGGAGCTTAGGTTTTCGGGACGAAGACGTTCGCGAAGAAAAGGAGGCGATAGGCGGTTGTGGGCCCCCTCCTCACAGGGCGGCGCGGCCAGGCCTTGGGCCACGCCGGCCTATGAGGTGGGCCCACCTCAGGTCCCCTCGGCTCCCCCTTCTGGCACCCTTCGTCTTCTGGAAAAATAGGATTTTTCATATAATTTCCGTCAACTGTTGATCTTCCGAAATATTGCATTCTGACGGTGCTTTTTCCAACAGAATCCTGACCCCGGTGCGCGATCCTCCAATAATTATGAATCATGCAAAATAGATGAAATAACATAAGTATTATCCCCAAATATGAAATATATCAATGAATAACAGCAAATTATGATATAAAATAGTGATGCAAATTGGACGTATCAACTCCCCCCAAGCTTAGACTTTGCTTGTCCCCAAGCGAAACTGAACTCGGTAAACAGGACCACATGTTTATGGAGTGAAGAGTCGATAAATAAAATACGGACAAGAAGCATCATATTCATTCACACAAGACATTCTAGTAAACAACTTCCTCATATAATTCAACTTGAGACAAGTATAAGGTAATCACAAATACAGGTGCATAAGAAATCTTACTTGGTGATGGCAAACTTCGTTCTTGGTCAGAGAACAATTAACAGGTTATACTTATCTTATTGAGCAGCGCTCTCATGTTAAAGTTTATATGGCACAACTTGCATACTCAATCATAATAGTTTCCTCAATATCATTGATAACTTTCAAAGCTATATTCATTCAGATAAAACTTGTACTAAACAAGGAAGAATAAAAGACATGATGAGGTAAATCACAATATAGTAGTTTGATCACAACAACTCAAATGCTTGCTTAAGATGGAGGGAAATAGGTTTACTGACTCAACATAAAGTAAAAGACGGGCCCTTCGCAGAGGGAAGCAGGGATTAAATCATGTGCTAGAGCTTTTTCAGTTTTGAAATCATATAAAGAGAATAAAAGTAACATTTTGAGAGGTGTTTGTTGTTGTCAACGACTGGTAGCGGGTACTCTAACCCCCTTGCCAGACAAACCTTCAAAGAGCGGCTCCCATTTTATTTTTGTCTGGCACTCCTTCCAACCTTTCTTTCACAAACCATGGCTAACCGAATCCTCGGGTGCCTGCCAACAATCTCACACCATGAAGGAGTGCCTTTTTATTTTAGTTTTATTATGATGACACTCCCCCCAACCTTTGCTTACACAAGCCATGGCTAACCGAATCCTTCGGGTGTCGTCCATCAATCACATACCATGGAGGAGTGTCTATTTAGGTTAATTAATTTGGGACTGGGAATCCCATTGCCAGCTCTTTTTGCAAAATTATTGGATAAGCGGATGAAGCCACTAGTCCATTGGTGAAAGTTGCCCAACAAGATTGAAAGATAAAACACCACATACTTCCTCATGAGCTATAAAACATTGACACAAATAAGAGATAGTAAATTTTGAATTGTTTAAAGGTAGCACACGAAGTATTTACTTGGAATGGCAGGAAATACCATGTAGTAGGTAGTTATGGTGGACACAAATGACATAGGTTTGGGTTAAGGTTTGGATGCACGAGAAGTATTCCCTCTCGATATGGGTCTTTGGCTAGCAAGGTTAATTAGCAAGCATAAGAGTCGTGGGAAACAAACAAATATACATGTGATAGAAACAATCATGCATCTTCCTTGCAAGCACAAACAGTTTTAACTTCAGAATAATAAGCTATGAGCTAACAAGAAAGGAAGATAATGAAACAACTACATGTATTTCTCTTATCTACTTAAACCTCAAAGTGTTGTTGCTATTGACCAATGCTAAGTTTGCCAAAACCAAATAGATTTATTCAATGCTCCCAAAGTGATACCAATACTAATAACAAGATTAATCATATAATAAGGATTGCAGACTAAAATAAGATGTGCAATATGTAAATGATAAGACTTCTCATTAATATTCCATAACGATAACTCACACCAAGGGATACATAGACAACCAACTAAAGGAGAGATACTTCCACACTGCAACCCATCTTATATGATAACTTCCCTACTCATGATATGACACTACTTGACAGTAAAAGTAAAAGGTAGTGATGATGTGATACCGCGGCACTCCCCCAAGCTTGGAACAAACCAAGGGGATGCCAATACCGATGATGAATTACTCCTTCGGCGATGGTGGTGATGAATTCCTCCCGCGCTTCTTACAGATCTCCTTCAGCTTCAGTTTCTCAGTTTGGCAATTCTGCACTAAGACTCGAAGAGATTCATTGTTATCTGAAGTTGGCGGTGGCGACCTTGTGATAGGAATCGAGTAATATTCCAGCATTCTTCGGAGACGGTAATTCTCCTCCTGGAGTATCTCCACTTCTCTTCTTAGAGCCCGGTATTGATCACAAAACTCATCGGTAGTCCGTAGAGCTTCTTCCAACACGGGGAAAGAGTCGAGGCTAAGAGCAGGTGGTAAGGGTCTCTGCAAGTTATGAGAAAAAGAACGTCGAGTGTCAACAGATCCCACCAACATTTGCTTACTCCCAATGGCTTGTTGCTCTTGTTTTGATGACACCCTTTTCACTTCTTCCTCCGAAAGCCCCTTGCCCTTGTTGTTGGAGGCCATGGTGCTCCTAGATTGAAAACAAATCCTGGCAGAAACAGCTCGAAACAAAACACGTCGAGAAAACGATATACGGACCTCCAGGGGTCCGGGGGTTATATAGCAGGAATTTGTATGTCATAAGGAAAGTACCAGGTCGAACCAGAGTCGGAGAGAGGCGACGAGGCGGCCAGCTCATAGGGCGGCGCGGCCTGGCTGGGGCCCGCGCCGGCCTATGGGGGCACACCCTCGTGCGTCTCCTCCACTCCGTTTCGATCTCGTAATTTTTCATATTTTCCAAAAATACCAAAAACATTGCTCGGAAAGTAAATTGCGAACTTTTTATTACCAGTACTGTTACCTATTCAAAGTCGAGTTCTGGCGGACTGTGAATTTGACCTTTGATGAAATCCTCCGGTGTTTCCACTCGAATAACATCAACATCTACATTGTAAGAATCACCTGAGATATAATGCTTGAGTCTTTGTCCATTCACCACTTGTGTGGCATTGCCTTGGAGAGAGCTAATTTTAATTGCTCCCGAACGATACACCTCCTCAACAACATATGGTCCTTCCCATTTCGAGAGTAATTTCCCGCAAAGAATCTGAGACGAGACCGATACAATAGGACTTTATCCCCAATATTAAATTCTCTTTTGATAATCCTTCTATCATGCCATTTTTTAACTTTCTCTTTAAAGAGTTTAGCATTTTCATAAGCTTCACTTCTCCATTCATCTAGAGAACTCAATTGCAGCAACCTCTTATTACCAGCTAGTTTAGGATCTTTATTTAATTCTCTAACGAGCCCAATAAGCTTTGTGCTCTAGTTCTAAAGGTAAATGACAAGCTTTTCCATAAACCATTTTATAAGTTGACATTCCCATGGGATTTTTATAAGCAGTTCTATAAGCCCATAGTGCTTCCTTCAATTTACTAGCCCAATTATTTCTAGTTTTATTAACAGTCTTTTGCAAGATAGATTTAATTTCTCTATTTGATAGTTCTACTTGCCCATTAGTTTGGGGATGATAAGCGGAAGCAATTCTATGATTAATACCATATTTAGTAAGAGTTTTTCTAAAACCACCATGAATAAAATGAGAACCTCCATCAGTCATAATATATCTAGGAACTCCAAATCGAGGAAAAATAATGTCTAAAAGCATCTTTAAAGATGTCTCACCATCAGCACTTTTTGTAGGTATGGCTTCCACCCATTTAGTAGAATAATCAACAGCAACAAGTATATGAGTGTTACCTTCTGAAGAGGGAAAAGGTCCCATGAAGTCAAATCCCCAACAATCAAATGGTTCAATAACAAGAGTATAATTCATAGGCATTTCATTACGTCTGGAGATATTTCCAACCCTTTGGCATTCATCACAAGATAAAATAAACTTCCTTGCATCTTTGAAGAGAGTTGGCCAATAAAAACCTGATTGTAGAACCTTTTGCGCGGTTCTATCTCCAGCGTGATGTCCTCCATAAGCACTACCATGACATTTACTCAATATCTCTTGTTGTTCATATTTGGGAACACATCTTCGCAGAATACCATCCACTCCTTCTTTATATAAGTGTGGGTCATCCCAGAAATAATGCCTCAAGTCATAAAAGAATTTCCTCCTTTGCTGGGCTGAAAAGGTTGGAGGCAAGTACTTGGAAACAATAAAGTTAGCATAATCAGCATACCAAGGGCTATCTCGCGAGCTCACCTTTATTACAGCCAATTGTTCATTTGGAAAACTATCATTAACAGGAACAGGATCATAAGCAATATTTTCCAATCTAGACAAGTTATCAGCAACAGGATTATCAGCACCTTTCCTATCTACAATATGTAAATCAAATTCTTGCAACAGGAGTACCCATCTAATAAGCCTTGGCTTAGCATCTTTCTTTTGCATAAGGTATCTGATTTCAGTATGATCAGTGTGTATAGTAACTTTTGAATCAACAATATAGGATCTAAACTTATCACAAGCAAAGACTACAACTAACAATTCTTTTTCAGTAGTAGCATAATTTCTTTGAGCTGCATCAAGGGTTTTACTAGCATAATGAATAACATTCAATTTTTTATTTACTCGCTGTCCAAGAACAGTGCCTACAGCAAAATCACTAGTATCACACATAATTTCAAATGGTAAGTTCCAATCAGGAGGTTCAACTATAGGAGCAGTTGTTAAGGCTTTCTTTAGAGTTTCAAAGGCTTCCTTACAATCATTATCAAAAACAAAAGGTACATCTTTTTGAAGAAGATTAGTAAGAGGCTTTGAAATCTTGGAGAAGTCTTTAATAAACCTCCTATAAAACCCAGCATGACCAAGAACACTACGAATACCTTTAACATCCCTAGGGTAGGGCATCTTCTCAATTGCTTCAACTTTAGCTCTATCAACTTCAATACCTCTCTCGGAAATTTTATGTCCCAATACAATTCCTTCATTAAACATAAAGTGGCATTTCTCCCAATTAAGAACAAGGTTAGTTTCTTCACATCTCTGCAAAACTTTATCAAGGTTCCGCAAGCAATTATCAAAAGAATTCCCATAGATAGAAAAATCATCCATGAATACCTCTACAATACTCTCGCAAAAGCCATGAAAAATAGCAGACATGCATCTTTGAAAAGTAGCAGGAGCATTACATAAACCAAAAGGCATACGTCTATAACCATAAGTTCCATAGGGACAAGTGAAAGTGGTTTTCTCTTGATCCTTAGTTTTAACAGCAATTTGTGAAAATCCAGAATAACCATCAAGAAAACAAAAGTGAGTATTTTTAGATAACCTTTCTAACATTTGATCAATAAAAGGTAAAGGGTAATGGTCTTTCTTAGTAACTTTATTAACTTTACGATAATCAATGCACATTCTATACCCTACAACTACTCTTTGAGGTATGAGCTCATCATTATCATTGGGCACAACAGTCATTCCTCCTTTCTTAGGAACACAATGCACAGGACTAACCCATCTACTATCAGCAATAGGATATATAATACCAGCTTCAAGAAGTCTTAATACCTCATTTCTTACCACATCCTTCATCTTAGGAATTAGACGACGCTGAGGTTCAACAACAGGCTTCGCATCATCTTCCATATTAATGGCGTGTTGGAAAATAGAGGGAGAAATCCCCTTCAAGTCATCAAGAGTGTAGCCAATAGCACCTCGTTGTTTCTTCAATATTTCCAATAACCTTTCTTCTTCAAAATCTGAAAGCTTAGAACTAATAATAACAGGATATATTTTCTTATCATCAATATGAGCATATTTAAGATTATCAGGCAATGGTTTCAAATCAAAGACAGGATCTTCCTTTTGTGGCGGTGTTGAACCCAGATCTTCTACCGGTAAATCATGCTTAAGAATAGGTTGACGAAGGAAAATTTCATCAAGCTCATCTCTTTCTTCCCTAAAAACTTCACTCTCACTATTCTCCAAATGTTGCTGCAAAGGATAATTAGGAGCAAGAGCAATAGATGCACACTGTTAAACTCTAAAATCATTATTAGGCAAATCAGCTTTATAAGGAGTTTTGGTAAATTTAGAGAAGTTAAACTCATAAGATTCACCAGCAAATTTAGTCAAAATTTTCTCTTTCTTGCAATCTATAATAGCTCCACAAGTATTTAGAAAAGGTCTACAAAAAATGATAGGACAATATTTACTAGCAGCAGAACCAAGTACCAAAAAGTCAGCAGGATATTTAATCTTACCACATAGAACTTCCACATCTCGAACAATACCAATTGGAGAGATAGTTTCTCTATTAGCCAGCCGAATAACCACATCAATATCTTCAAGTTCACAAGAACCAATTTCGTGCATAATCTCCGTGTAAAGCTCATAAGGAATAGCACTAATACTTGCACCAATATCACATAAACCATAATAACAATGATCTCCAATTCTAACAGATAACATAGGAACACTAGCTTTCTTAGACTTATTAGGATGTGAAACAATATTAGAAGCATCTTCACAGAAAATAATATGACCATCCTCCACATTTTCAGTCACAAGATCTTTAACTATTGCAACAGCAGGTTCAACTTTTATTTGTTCTTCAGGTTCTATAGGTTTCTTTTCACTTTTATGAACCGCACTATTTATAACAGAGTACTCCTTCATTTTAGCAGGGAAAAGAGTTTTTTCAATATAAGCTTCAGGAATAACATGATCAACAGTTTCAACTACAACACATTTATTTATAGATGAATCAATTTTATCTTTATACGGTTCATGATACTTGTCAAAGTTCTTCTTAGGCAATTCATAATGAGAGGCAAAAGCTTTATAAAGATTTGCAGCAACTTGAGAATCAAGACCATAAGTAGCACTCATATTACGAAATTTATCAGTATCCATAAAAGCTTCAATGCATTTATAATCATAATTTATACCTGATTCTCTATCTTTGTCATTCTCCCATCCTTCAGTATTTTCCTAGATCCGATTAAGAAGGTCCCTTTTAAACTCTTCTTTGTTGCGCGTAAATGATCCAGAACAAGAAGTATCCAGCAAGGTCTTGTCTTCAAAAGAAAGTCTTGCATAGAAATTATCAATAATAACATTACCAGGAAGCTCATGAATGGGGCATTTGAGCATTAAAGACTTCAATCTCCCCCACGCTTGGGCAATACTCTCTCCATCATGAGGCCAAAAATTATATATGCGGTTCCGATCCTTGTGGATTTCACTTGGAGGATAGAACTTAGAATAAAATCGGGGCACAATATCATTCCATTCAAGAGAATCCCCATTATCCAGTAATTTATACCAATGCGCCGCTTTACCAGACAGCGATATAGAGAATAGTTTCTTCCTCACTTCATCCATAGCAATACCTGCACACTTGAATAAACCGCATAATTCATGCAAGAACAAGTAAATGATCTCCGGGGTGGACAGTTCCATCCCACGTATAACGGTTATCCACTACACGTTCAATAATTTTCTTAGGTATTTTGTATGGTATCTCTTCCTCACCTGGCGCCTCATCCACTACCTTTGCAGTAGTAGTAGATTTTCCAAATAAAAACTCAAGAGAATATCTCTCCATAATGAATTATGGCAGCAGGCAGAAATAAAATCAGCACAAACAGTAAAAGTTTCCCTTACCAATTCCACTTACCAATAGCGCTTCACTCCCCGGCAACGGCGCCAGAAAATAGTCTTGATGACCCACAAGTATAGGGGTGTATCGTAGTATCTTCGATAAGTAAGAATGTCGATCCCAACGAGGAGCGGAAGGTGTTGACAAGCAGTTTCGATGAAGGATTCACTGTAAATGCTCATAGACAAGTATTCAGGGGGTTTTGATGTAGCAGATGAATAAAGTACGAGTAAGTAAAGTGCGAGAGTAACAATTGCAGCGAGTGGCCCAATCCTTTTTAGCACAAAGGACAAGCTGGTTTGTTTACTTAAAATGACCAAACGTTCTCGAGGACACACGGGATTTTAGTCTAGTGCTTTCGCTACATACGGCTAATTAATCTTCATTGTTTTGATAAGTGTTGTGTGGGTGAACCTATGCTAATGTACCGCCCTTCCTAGGACTAATACATACTTGTGATTATACCCCTTGCAAGCATCCGCAACTACAAGAAAGTAATTAAGATAAATCTAACCACAGCCTTAAACTCTGAGATCCTGCTATCCCTCCTGCATCGATATACCAACGGAGGCTCAGGTTTCGTCACTCCGGCAACCCCGCAATTGGCAAACGAGTACAAGATGCATTCCCCTAGGCCCATAAAGGTGAAGTGTCGTGTAGTCGACGTTCACACGACACCACTAGAAGAATAACACCACAACTTAAATATCATAACATTGAATATTACTCAACCATACTTCACTACTAACATTTAGACTTCACCCATGTCCTCAAGAACTAAACGAACTACTCACGAGACATCATATGGAACATGATCAGAGGTGATATGATGATGAATAACAATCTGAACATAAACCTTGGTTCAACGGTTTCACTCAATAGCATCAATAACAAGTAGAAATCAACATCGGGAGAGTTTCCCCTATCAAACAATCAAGATCAAACCCAAATTGTTACAGCGATGACGATGTGCAGCGGTGGAGACGGCGGTGATGATGATGGAGATGATGATGATGGTGATGGAGATGATGTCCAACTCGATGGCGGTGACGATGGCGTCGATTTCCCCCTCCGGGAGGGAATTTCCCCGGCGGATCTCAGCCTGCCGGAGAGCTCTTTTCTCTCTGGTGTTCTCCGCCTCGCGAGGCGCAGTCGTGACTCTTCGCGACCTATCCCCTGGAGCCTAGGTTTTCGGGACGAAGACGTTCGCGAAGAAAAGGAGGCGAGAGGGGGCTGTGGGCCCCCTCCTCACAGGGCGGCGCGGCCAGGCCTTGGGCCGCGCCGGCCTATGAGGTGGGCCCACCTCGAGTCCCCTCGGCTCCCCCTTCTGGCTCCCTTCGTCTTCTAGAAAAATAGGATTTTTCATATAATTTCCGTCAACTGTTAATCTTCCAAAATATTGCATTCTGACGGCGCTTTTTCCAGCAGAATCCTGACCCCGGTGCGCGATCCTCCAATAATCATGAATCATGCAAAATAGATGAAATAACATAAGTATTATCCCCAAATATGAAATATATCAATGAATAACAGCAAATTATGATATAAAATAGTGATGCAAATTGGACGTATCGGGCATCTACATCGCCATGCCCACCTCCGAAGTGATGCGTGAGTAGTTCATCCCTGGACCATGGGTCCATAGCAGTAGCTAGATGGTTGTCTTCTCCAATTTGTGCCTCATGTTTAGATCATGTGAGCTTCCCTACATGATCAAGATCATCCTTATGTAATGCTACATGTTATGTTTGTTGGGATCCGATGAATATTGTATACTATGTTGAGATCGATTATATATTATTGTCATATGTTATTTGTGATCTTGCATGCTCTCCGTTGCTAGTAGTTTCTCTGTCCAAGTACATGTTTGTGACTCCAAGAGGAGGTAATTATGCTCGATAGTAGGTTCGTGCCTCTAGTTTTCTGGGAGAGTGACAATAACTTCTAAGATTGTAGATGTGTTGTTGCTACTAGGGAGAAAACAACAATGTTTTATCCAAGGGTAACTCTATTGTTTACTTTACACACATTGCTTAATGCGATAATCTGTTGGTTGCAACTTAATACTGGAAGGGGTTCGAACGATAACCAGAAGGTGGATTCTTAGTCATAGACACAATTGGATTATGTCTATGTATTGTGTTGTAATGCCCAAACGAATCTCATAGTAATCATCTTGTCATGTATGTTCGATATTCTGTCAATTGCCCAGCTATAATTTGTTCACCCAGCATGCTATTTATCTTTATG
The DNA here is from genome assembly GCF_022539505.1 of Lolium rigidum. Lineage (NCBI taxonomy): Eukaryota > Viridiplantae > Streptophyta > Magnoliopsida > Poales > Poaceae > Lolium > Lolium rigidum. The sequence continues at coordinate 63,538,795 of NC_061510.1, read as the reverse complement.
GAGAGACACCTCTAGTGAACTGTGGACCCCGGTCCTTTCCTTTACACTGATAAATTCAACCACCGCAATCTTGTTCTGTTTACTTACTGTAAGCTCTGTTCTCTTTAATTGCGGCAAACATCTATTTCCACTCGATACATCTAATCCTTTGTGTTCAGCAAACCGGTGAGATTGACAACCTCACTATAAGCTGGGGCAAAGTATTTTGGTTGTGTTGTCTGTAGGTTCCACGTTGTTGCTGACGTCGGTAGTGCGCTCTGCCACTAGTCGCTAGCAACACCTTCAGAAGTCATGCCTTTCTCTTATTGATCCATTAAACCTTGGTTTCTTACTGAGGGAAAACTTGCTGCTATGCTCATCACACGTTCCTCTTGGGGTTCCCCAACAACTGCACGCCATCAGGTACTACCTTACTGATGGTATCTATCCACCTTGGTCTACACTCGTGAAGACAATCCGTCGTCCCAACTCAGAGCAGGAGGCAAGGTTTGCCAAAGAGCAAGAGGCAGCCCGGAAAGATGTCAAGCGGGTGTTTGGTATCCTCCAAGCTCGTTGGGCTATCGTCAGGCACCCTTCTAGAGCACGGAGTGTGCAAACTCTGTGTGAGGTGATGACCGCTTGTGTAATCATGCACAACATGATTGTTGAGGTGGAGCGGGATGATTCACTGTTTGATAAGGATTGGGATGGCCATGAGAGTTGGTTGCTCCTCAAGGTGGTCCGGCATCATTCCAGCATATGCTCCATGTGCACCACAAAATTCGGGATCAAGCGGTTCACAACCAACTCCAGGATGATTTGGTTGAGCACATGTGGCATGTTTACAACAATGCTGGAAACAACAACAATGAAGAAAATCCAGAAGAAAACAATGCCTAGGCCATTTGTATCATTTTACATTTTTATTTGAGTAAGTACTTTGTCATTGAATAGGTGGACAATAATCTTATCTGATAAATCTTGAGCATTTAAACTTATTTATATATTTTTTTATGATTTTTTATGCCTTTATATTGAATTTAAAGGCAAATGCCAACTTCTATGGCCGCGACACATATCTGGCCGCGTTGGGTGCAGTGTGCGACCCAAATGGACATGTGGACGCGAGGTGCTGTCCGCATGTCCGCGCGACCACCCAAACGGCCCAAAACGGACGGCCCAACGTCGTCCATTTGGGTCGCAGCGATGAGCATCTCCAGCCGCGTCCCCCAAAGCATCCCCCAAACGGCGCCGGATCGAGCATTTGGGGGATGTCGCTCTCCAGCCGCATCCCCCAAACAAAATTTTAGAAATCTAAAACTTGAGTGAATTCATTCAAACTTACTATATATTACATATATTCGAACGAAGAAATTTAAATTAAACCCTAATCTAGAAGTACTTGCAGCGGCCAGAGGCGTCATAGTACTGGTGAAAGTTGTACATGTCGTCTGTGATGACCTCCTGCTTGACGCGCTCGTCGGGCTTATCGACGGGCTCGTCCTTCACCAAGCCGCTTTTGGCCCAGCCTCGCCGTCGTCGGTGAGGTCCACGAGCGGCTTGCCGGTGTTGCGGATGGACATGGAGATCGCCCTGTCTAGGTCGCCCGTCTAGGCGTCCTTGTCGTTTAGCTACGCCGCGAATGCCGCGTGCAGCCCTGGGTAGTTCTCGGGGTCATCGCTGCTCGCGATGAGTCGCTGCAGCCGCTCGTACTCCGCCAGCAGCGCCTCCTTCCCGGCTGCCTCGTCGTCCTGCTCCTCCTTCACTGATACGTCTCCAACATATCTATAATTTCTGATGTTCCATGCTTATATTATACCAATTGCTACATGTTTTATATGCAATTTATATCATATTATGGCATTTTTTGGACTAACCTATTAACAAGATGCCACAGTGCCAGTTTCTGTTTATTATGTATGTTTATTGCAGAAAAGGCCCAAAAACCAAAGTGCTCGGAAAAATCCAGAAAAATCATAGAAATTCTATTTCGCCAGAAGACTCACGGAGCCAGAAGGACCAGGCCAGAGGAGGCCCAGGGCCTCCTCCCCATCAGCCGGTGCGGCCAGGAGAGGGGCCACCCCACCCTATGGTGTGGGCCCCTCGGGACTCCACCGATGCTGCCCTTTCGCCTATATAATCCCTCGCGACGCAAAACCCGATATCAATCAATCATATTCCAGAAAGACTCCAGGGGCGCCGCCGCCATCGCGAAACCTAGTTTCGGGGGACAGAAGTCTCTGTTCCGGCACGCCGCCGGGACGGGGAATTGCCCCCGGAGTCATCTCCATCGACACCACCGCCATCTTCATCGCCATTGTTGTCTCCCATGATGAGGAGGGAGTAGTTCTCCCCCAAGGCTGAGGGCTCTACCGGTAGCTATGTGGTTCACCTCTCTCTCCCATGGTGTGATCTTTATGTGATCATGAGCTTTGTATCACTATTAATCTATGTGCTACTCTAGTGATGTTATTAAAGTAGTCTATTCCTCCTCCATGATGTAAAGTTGACAGTGTGTGCATCATGTAGTACTTGGCGTAGGTTATGATTGTAATCTCTTGTAGATTATGAAGTTAACTATTACTATGATAGTATTGATGTGATCTATTCCCCCTTTCATAGCTATTGGTGACAGTGTGTATGCTATGTTATTACTCGGTCTAAATTGCAACGGTCTATTACGCACTCTAGAGGTTACTTTAATATGAACTCCGGAAGTTGTGGAGCTTGTTTACTCCGGCTTGAGGTGTGCTTTTGTAGCCCTACACAATGAATGGTGTTTTTTATCCAACAAGAGGGTGTTTAAGAGTAGCACAAGTGAAGAGAAGCTATTTATTTATGTGATCATTGTTGAGAGTGTCCACTAGTGAAAGTATGATCCCTAGGCCTTGTTTCCAAGCATTGAAACACCGTTTCCAACAAGTTCTGTTACATGTTTGCTTGCTGCCATTTTTATTTCAGATTGCAATTACTACTTACAATCATCCATATTACTTGTATTTCACTATCTCTTCGCCGAACTAGTGCACCTATACATCTGACAAGTGTATTAGGTGTGTTGGGGACACAAGAGACTTCTTGTATCTTAATTGCAGGGTTGCTTGAGAGGGATATCTTTGACCTCTACCTCCCTGAGTTCGATAAACCTTGGGTGATTCACTTAAGGAAAACTTGTTGCTGTTCTACAAACCTCTGCTCTTGGAGGCCCAACACTGTCTACTGGGAATAGAAGCGTGCGTAGACATCAAGCTATTTTCTGGCGCCGTTGCCGGGGAGGGAAGGTAAAAGGTATTCACATCCTCCGACTACTAAGCTATTTCCTAGCATTGTTGCCGGTGTGTGAGTGCTCGAAGCTATTTCCTTTAGATCATGCAATTGCATCTTTTTGTTTCTTGTTTTTATTTTTCACTAGTTAGGTATAATGGAAAACAACAGTGAGCTTTTTAATCTATTTCCTGAGTTAAGACATGAATTGTGTGATGCGAAAATTAAAGAACCTATGGAACCTTATTTTCATGCTAGTAGCAATGTTATTAGTATGAACGCAATTACTGCTAATGCTATGGAGAAGTCTAAGCTTGGGGAAGCTAGTTTTTATGATCTTTTTAGCTTCCCATCTTTAGGGGAGAAAATTTGCTCTGATAATACTTTATTTCCCATATGCGATAACTCTAATGATGCTTGTGATATTTTAAATCCACCTACTGAAAGTATTCCTTTCAAGATACCATTAAAAATTGTTGAAATTGCTATGAACAATTGCTATTTTGGAGATGGGACTGTCCATCCTAGTGATCATTTACTCTTTATACATGAATTATGCGAGCTGTTCGAGAGTGCATGTATTTCAAAAGACCAAGTTAAGAGGAAGCTATTCTCTATATCTCTGAAGGGTAGAGTTGCGGAATGGTATAAGATGCTGAAGAATGGTCGATCTCTTCGTTGGGAGGAAATTGTACCTTTCTTTTATTCTAAATTTTATACTCCTCATGAAGTGCATATTGATAGGAATTACATTTATAACTTTTATCCTCGTGATGGAGAGAGTATTTCCCAAGCATGGGGGAAAATTTTATACTCCTCATGAAGTGCATATTGAAGTCACTAATGCTCAAATGTCCCATTCATGAGCTCCCCCGTAATGTTATTATTAATAATTTTTATGCAAGGCTTTCAGGACACCACAAGGACTATCTAGATGCCTGTTTGGAGGGATCTTTCACAAGCAAGGAGGTTGAAGCTAGATTGGATCTTCTTGAAAGAATTTAGGAGAATACTGTAGATTGGGAGAACGACAAAGGTAAAGAATCAGGTATAAACTATGAATATGAATGCATTAAGTCTTTCGCTCATACCGCTGATTTTCAAGAGCTTAGTGCTAAATATGGTCTTGATCCTAAAATTATGGTAGATTGCTATAGATCCTTTGCTTCTCATATTAGTGTTCCTAAAGAAAATTGGTACATGTATCATGAACCTTTTAAAGACACTTGCATGGAAATGAAATTTTTGTTAATGATTGCAATAAACACGCCCAAACTTCTGAAAATACTATTTCTTATAAGCATGTTAATTTTTGTGGAATGCATAGACCTTGTGGAATTAATCAAATCGAAGATGAATGTTGTATCCATCATAGGAGTGAAAAAACTAGAAAGTGGTTTAGGGCTCTAGATGATCTTGGTGAAAAAATTTGTGCCCTCTATCCTTTTATTTGTGAACTTTGCCATAGAGTGGGTCATTTTAATTTTCAATGCTCCTCCAATGATAATTCGAACCTCATAAGTGCTGCAAATTTGTATTGTGATGATGAAATCACTCCTAATCAGCATGATGAACTTACATTATTTTTTGAGTGTGAAGAGTTATTGAGAAAAACTTCTTTGGTGGATATGAGTGCTCTTGATATTAATAGTGTCCTGCATGGGTGTCTTTCTTATTGCATTGATAATTGCCATACAAATACTTACATACAAAATATTTTAGAAGATGACACTTTGCCAAAATATGATAGGACCGCTGTGTGTTTTGAACTTATTAATGAAAAGGAGGAATCCTCCCAAGTTTCTTCTATTGTATCCGGAAATAAATCAGGTTATGTGGAGAAGCCTCCCTTCAAGCCTCTTCCTCCTAAAGAAGGGAACGAGGAGAAGGAAAATAAGAAGAAGAAGAAGAAGAAGAAGAAGAAGAAGAAGAAGAAGAAGAAGAAGAAGAAGAAGAAGAAGAAGAAGAAGAAGAAGAAGAAGAAGAAGAAGAAGAAGAAGAAGAAGAAGAAGAAGAAGAAGAAGAAGAAGAAGAAGAAGAAGAAGAAGAAGAAGAAGAAGAAGAAGAAGAAGAAGAAGAAGAAGAAGAAGAAGAAGAAGAAGAAGAAGAAGGAAAAGAAGAAGAAGAAGAAGAAGAAGAAGAGGGGGAATAAAAAGAAAGAGGTAACGGCATATCCCCGTGATACGCGTACAGCACGCGTCCGTTGGGAACCCCAAGAGGAAGGTATGATGCTGTTATCACCAGATTTTAACTAGATCAGAAGTGGGCCGTGATTGAGATGGGCTTAGCAAATATACGTAGAAATTATTCATGAATCGGCCTTGAATAAAGAGTTTGGGCTAAATTGCCCGTGTATCTGTAAATATAGTAGGATACGTGTCGGATAGGATTAAAAGATAGAGTTTAGCTCGTACATGGTTGGGATTATTCCCACGTTAGAAAGTCTACAGACTATAAATATGTATCTAGGGTTATTGAGAAGGAGGACGATCACGTTCACAACAAATCAATCTAGGCGCATCGCCACCCCTTGTTTCGAGGGTTTCTTCCGGGTAAGCGCTATGCTGCCTAGATCGCATCTTGCGATCTAGGCAGAATCTTGTTTACTCGTTGTTCATGTGTTGCTCGTACTGAAGCCTTTTTGATGGCGAGCAACACCGTTATCATGGATATGTTAGGTTTAGCATCGGTACTTTCTCGATGTATTTGATTAGTCATGCTACCCCTGGATATCTAGCCACCCTTGTACCGATCTTAGGTGCAAGGGTGGCACCTTGCTTAGTCATTGTTTAGTAGATTCGATCCGTTATGATTGCTCCTTGTTCTTCAAGGATTAGTTTGATATCTACATAGTTAGGCCTTGCAAACGAGTTGAAGGATCCAGTAGCACGTAAGATATAGTTTGCTAGCCCTAGAGGAGATGTTCCGGGAATCAATTTCACGTTGGTTTTTAGGCCTTGTCTAGGGCTGGTTTATTATCATCTTTCGTATCTACCAGGCGCAATTACGTGTAGGACGTTCCGGTTATGTGGTGAAAACCCTAGATCGTCGTAGATCGTTTTAACTTAATATTGATCAAGCAGGACCACCGTGTCATCGTAGATCTCATACGAGTCATGGGTGGATCGGCTCCTTGAGCCGATTCACAGGGCAACCTGAGAGCCGATCGAGGCTCGTATTTAATGTTTACGTGTATGCCATGCAGGAAACTAGTCGAAGCAATCCATCACCTTCCTGACCAGGTATAGGTCAGGTGGCACGCCCTTGCACCAGCATCGGACGTGCGTGCCGGAGCTTTGCGGGCTGTCGCCCGAGGGACCAGGGCCCACAGCAGTCCTGGGAGCCTCCCGGCTCTTCGTGTTGCCCGTCGCTACTCGTCGGTGGGTTTTGGTGGTCAACACATTCTGGCACGCCCGGTGGGACCTTCTTCTACAACAACTGCATCAACATCCGCATCGAGATGGCGGAAGATCCGATCACGTATGAAGAGCTGTCTGAGGAGTACAAGAAGAAGTACGACGAGATCAAAGCTCTCTTCGAAACCGACCTCATCGGCTCTTTCCAGAGGACCCGCTCACACGGCATCAGGTGGAAAGGGTTCTCAGCTGAAGGCGCTCTCGATGGAATGGATCTATCTACTCCTTCAGAAGAACGCACTAGGTCTCTACGTCAGGAGGTTAATCACATGGTAGCGCATTCGCTACACCGCCATTCTGAGAGCTTGGTGAACGCTTTAGAGCGTGTCGCGCTGCGCGTGGTCCAGGAAATCATGAAGCATCAGTACTCTCCGTCAGGACCTGCCCTAGGAACTCACCAAGGAGAGATACCGTTCCAGACCAGACCACCGCTGCCGTTCGCGCTAGCAGCACCAGAACTGCCGAGTTCACCGGCATACGTCGTCTACAAGATCGGTGGCGATCCTAGCGATTACCAGTTCTTGTATGAACCGCCTAAGGAGATCCCGCATGGATACATGTGCACATATGTGCCAGACTGCAGTAACTGGGCGCGCACGAACCAGGTTGCAACAGTAGGGGTTTCTGGAGCAGCAGGAGGGATTTCTGGACCGGATCCCGAGAAGCAGGCGTGGCTAGCCAAGTATGCCACTCCAACGAATCATCAAAGCTCAACTCCTGCAGCTAGCACCGTGGATCAGATCAGTGCAATCTTGAGGGACCAATTCGGCATGGTGCCGAAGAGGAGGGCAATCAGCTACTCCAAGCCGTACCCCAATGAGTATGATTTGATCCCACTACCACCCAAATATCGGCTCCCTGAATTCTCCAAGTTTAGTGGATCGGAAGGCTCTAGTTCAGTTGAGCATGTGAGCCGATATTTGGCGCAGTTGGGCATGATCTCAGCATCAGACCCATTACGTGTGAGGTTTTCGCGCAATCTCTCACAGGATCGGCTTTCGGGTGGTACACCTCGTTGCCACCAGATTCAATCCGGACTTGGAAGCAAATGGAAGAACAGTTCCACATGCAATATCACTCAGAAGATTCCGAGGCTGGCATTGCCGATCTAGCACAAGTACGACAGAAGAGCGGAGAAACGGTATCGGGAATACATTCGGCGCTTCGGGGCCGTCGAGGAACCGATGCTATTCGGCTCGTATGAATGAAAAAGAAGCGATCGATCGGCGGTAGTAGGTCTCGCATCGCTGATCAAGGATATGGCTTCCCAGCGAGTACACTTCACTGGCGCATATGGTTCAGAAACTATCATTATATGAACAGCGCCACCCAGAGTTGTACCAGGACAAGTTCAAGCGCGCGGTAGTCCTGGTTGAGACAGAAGGAGATGAAGACTCTGCGGGAGATCAGGAGGTAGCCGTGGCTGAATGGACTCGGGGGGCAAACCCCGTGTCCTGCAAATGGGTTAAACCACAAGGTCCTGCAAAAGGGTTTGACTTCGACATAAGCAAAGCTGAGCAGATTTTCGACCTCTTACTCAAGGAGAAACAGCTGAAGTTACCCGAAGGCCATAAAATCCCTACGGTGCAAGAGATGAACGGAAGGCCATACTGCAAGTGGCATAACTCGTTCACCCATACTACCAGCGACTGCGGGGTGTGGCGTCGGCAGATCCAAATGGCAATAGAACAAGGCCGTCTAATTTTCAACCAGTACGCCATGAAAGTTGACACGCACCCCTTCCCAGCCGTTAACATGGTGGAGTGCACTTACCCTGGGAGGTGCCAGCCAGGTTTCTCGTTCAGCATCAACAAGGTAGGACCTGTGTACCACCCTGGTAAGGACAAAGGCGAGAGCAGCCGCTCTCGTGGCAAAGAAAAAGAGGAGGCCGTTTCACGCGACCGGCCCCAACGTAATGACAAGCGCTACATCACAGAGGAGCAAGTGAGGAATGTGCGATACCAGCGACCTTTCTTCGAGCACCTCCTCAACAAATATGAGCGTCGGTACGACCAGCGCCGGCGGTACGACAGCGACGACGAAAGAGATCGTCGGTCTAGTGTGGATGACAGGAAATATCGTCGGTATGATCGAAACGACGAAAGATATGAGCGCTGTGCCAAGGAAAATTCAAGAGAGCAAGACGACGTGGGCAGACACTGGGATTGTCCTTTCTTCAAGCATTGCTGGGATTCAGGGATGAGCCGATTGCCTACAATCGACAACTGCCCAGAGTGTAGACAGAAAAAGAGGGACGCAGGAGACGTGTCAGTGTTCAAGCGTCTAGGGCCTCTCCCATCTCAGAACAAGCAAGCTGAGTCCTCTCGGGTTGAGGATCTCGAGGAGTTAGAAGATGACGATGAAGAAGAAGATAGATACCACCGGCCAAGGAGGTACCCTGATGGACTCAGTCATTCTCAAAAGCGTAGGGTTCAGCGACTACGTAGCGTAGAGGAAGCCGAGAGACGATACCTACACGCGTTAAGGAAAGCGCGGCCTGATCTGGCCGCGAAAATTCAGCAAACTCTGGACGAGGAGGGTCGTCCACAGAAGAAAGAGTGGCGCCCCAAACAAAAGCAAGCCGATGATACTACATCGGCTGGCACGAACATGGTGTTCATTCTTCCATCGGAGTTTTGTGCTCCAGGAATAGAAGAGGCACCTATAGCACAGCTCGACTGCGGCCCACGACCAGTTATCTTTGAGAAGCCACGAGAAAGGAGCTACAGACATCGAAGGCCCTGTGCTTGAGAGGTTATATCAACGGGCAGCTTTGTCAACAAGATGCTGGTTGACACGGGAGCAGCGATCAATATAATGCCATACTCCATGCTACGTCGTTTGGGACGTTCTAGCGCGGACCTGATCAAGACCAACGTCACATTGAACGACTTCAACGGCCAAGCATCAGAAGCACAAGGCATTCTGAACGTGGATTTAAGCTGTAGGCCGAAAGACCATCCCTACGTCATTCTTCATCGTCGACAGCAAAAGCACCTACGCTGTCCTGCTAGGGAGAGATTGGATCCACGCTAACTACTGCATTCCATCCACGATGCACCAATGCTTGATACAGTGGGATGGAGATGAAGTGGAGGTCATCCATGCAGATGATTCAGCCGAAATATCAACGGCTGGCATGAACATCTGGGAAGCGGGAGGCCAAGAGCCACTCTCCGGAATTAGTTTGGACGGCTGCGAGTGACAAAAAACGGGGTGACGCTGGTCTTATCCACCGGCCTGACAGTATAGCAAGAGCAAAGGCAACGGATATACGTTGCAAGGCCGATCCCTGTGATCGGCCCCAAAAAATAAAAAGTGATGATCTCGTCTCGAGCATGCCACGTAGATGTAAACCTTCATTGAGCAATGCAATAAAAATGGGGGCCGATTCCAGCAATCGGCCCATACTATCCTCGCCATACGTTTTGCCTGTGTTTAACATCGATCTAGCAGGCGATGGAAAGCTAGGGTATGGGTTTACATCGGCTCGATGAGCTAGAAGAGGTTGACATTGGTCCTGGGGATAAGCCACGACCAACTTTTATCAGCAAAAAGCTAGATCCACATCTCAGGAGCCAGATGATAGCTCTGTTAAAAGAATACCCAGATTGTTTTGCATGGGATTACACAGAGATGCCTGGGTTAGACAGGAGCATCATTGAGCACCGGCTCCCTCTCAAGAAAGGATTTCGGCCATTCCAGCAACGTGCACGTCAGATGAAGGCCGACATCCTAGAAGAAGTCAAGAAAGAGGTCGAGAAAATGTTGACCGCCGGGCTCATCAGGCCGTGCAGGTACACTGAATGGATTTCCAATATCGTGCCAGTGCAGAAAAAGGATGGCTGATGGCGCGTTGCCATAGATTTTCGAGATCTCAATAGAGCCACTCCAAAGGATGAATATCCCATGCCGGTAGCAGAGACATTGGTCAATGCAGCTGCTGGTCATAAGGTATTAAGTTTCATGGATGGCAACGCCGGCTACAATCAGATCTTCATGGCTCCAGAAGATATACACAAGACTGCATTCAGAGTGCCAGGTTCAGTGGGCTTGTTTGAATATGTAGTCATGACTTTTGGACTGAAGAATGCCGGTGCAACATACCAAAGAGCCATGAATTACATCTTTCATGATCTGATCGGCAAATTGGTGGAAATCTACATTGATGACGTGGTGGTCAAGTCTGTCTCCGTAGAAGGACACTTGGAGGATTTGCGACGCATCCTGGACCGGACCAGAAAATTCGGGCTAAGAATGAATCCAAAGAAGTGTGCCTTTGGGGTGACGGCCGGTCAGTTCTTGGGTTTCTTGGTTCATGAGCGTGGAATCGAGATCGGCTTGAAAAGCCAGGAGACAGTACGCACCATGCAACCACCTACCACGAAGAAGGAACTCCAATGCCTCATCGGCAAAATCAACTTCGTCCGAAGATTCATCTCCAATCTGTCGGGACGAATTGAGCCATTTATGGGATTGGTGAAAATTAAGTCTGATGACGAGTTTCACTGGGGGGCAGAGCAGCAGCAAGCGTTCGACGAGATTAAGGAGTATCTATCGACACCGCCTGTGCTGGTTCCGCCTCAGCAAGACAGACCGTTCTACATTTACTTATCGGTAGCTGACACTTCCATCGCGTCAGTGGTGGTGCAACTGTATGAGGGTCTGGAAAAGGTGGCTTTCTACCTCAGCAGGAGGATGTTGGATGGAGAGACGAGGTATCCTGAGATCGAGAAGTTGTGCCTCTGCTTGTTTTTTACCTGCACCAAGCTTCATCACATCTTTCTGACGACAGAAATGATCATCATATGCAAATCAAACGTCATCAAACATATGTTGTCGGCCCCTGTTTTAAAAGGCCGACTTGGTAAATGGATGTTTGCATTATCGGAGTTTGATCTCCGGTATAAGCCTGTGAAAGCAGTCAAGGGACAAGCGTTGGCCGATCTCATTGCTGAACGAATCAATACTAATATAGCAGCACTATCTGTACGTGCATGGGCTATGTTCTTCGATGGATCGGCTTGTGACGATGGTTGTGGCATCAGCATTCTGCTCGTGTCGCCTCGGGGGGCAACATATTCCTTCTCCATCAGGTTATCTACCCCTTGTACCAACAATGTCGCTGAGTATGAGGCAATACGCAAGGGAATGGAGTTGCTTTTGGAAGCTGGGGCAGAAGCGGTGGAACTTTTTGGAGATTCTAAGTTGGTGATTTCCCAGCTCACGGACGAATACAAGTGCGAGAGTGAGTCACTTTTCCCATTATGGATGGAATGTCGTGAGCTGATGGCACAATTTTGGTACATCAACTTTAATTGGGTCCCAAGATCTCAAAATACCGAGGCCAACGATCTCGCACAAATGGCGTCAGGTTACAAGGACATACCAGACGGGTCAGAAGTTCAGGTGCAGTTCATGGAACAGGATGATTGGAGAGCCGATATCTTCAATTACTTGAAGGATCCGGCTCGGGGGCACCTAAACGGATAAGGTACAAGGCCATGAAATATGTCCTTATAGGAGATGACATGTTCTACAGGACGTTAGAAGGGTTACTGCTCAAATGCCTGGGACCAACCGAGTCTAATCGGCTCTTACACGAGGTGCATGAAGGCGCCTGTGGAACTCACCAATCGGCTCATAAGATGAAGTGGCTGATTAGGCGATCAGGGTTTTACTGGCCCACCATGCTTGAGGACTGCTTTAGGTACTATAAAGGGTGTCAAGCGTGTCAGATGTTTGGGAAAATTCAGATGGTGCCTGCATCAGCAATGAACCCCATCATCAAGCCTTGGCCATTTCGAGGTTGGGGCATGGATATGATCGGTAAAATCCATCCTGCATCAAGCAAAGGCCACGAGTGGATTTTGGCCATTACAGATTACTTCACTAAATGGGTGGAGGCCGTCCCGATGAAGAAGGTAAAATCAGAAGATGTCATCAATTTCGTGAAAGAACATGTCATTCATAGATTCGGGATTCCCCGGACTATCACGACCGATGGAGGATCGGTCTTTGTTTCCAAGGAATTCAGAAAGTTTTGCGATGACATGGGGATTAAGCTGATCCGATCGTCTCCATACTATGCTCAAGCCAACGGGCAAGCTGAAGCGTCCAACCAGAGCCTTATCAAGCTGATTAAGAGGAAAGTTGATGAGAACCCTAGGCGTTGGCACGAAGTATTGTCAGAAGCTTTGTGGGCCTACCGCATGTCATTCCATGGAGCTATAAAAACTTCACCATACCAGCTGGTCTATGGACAGGAAGCCGTATTGCCTTGGGAAATTACGGCTGGATCGAGACGTGTTACGTTTCAGAATGATCTAACAGCTGAAGAATATGCATCCCTGATGAGTGATACTATTGAGGATTCAACGGAACTCAGACTTTGGTCGTTGGAGAAGATTAAGGAAAACAAAGCCAAGGTAGCCCGTGCATACAATAAGAAGGTGAGACCAAAGGAGTTTCAGGTTGGTGATCTAGTATGGGAAGCTGTGTTGGACTAAGGATAAAGAATATGGTAAATGGTCTCCTAATTGGCACGGTCCATACAAGGTCGTCCAGGTTTTGAAGGGCAATGCATACATGCTCGAGCATCTGGACGGTGTTAAATTCCCAGTAGCCGTCAATGGTCAACACCTCAAGAAATATTTCCCGAGCATGTGGGATGACGGACAGTGAAGTAAGGGGGCCGATGCATAAAATCGGCCAGTAAAAAAATTTATATACAAATCACAGCCGATGCACAGACATCGACTTTAGAAATATGGATACCAGTACAGCCGATGCACAGACATCGACTTCAGAATATAAAAAAGCCGATGCATAGCCATCGACTCTAGAGGAACAAGCTCAATTGAGCAGTTAACAGATTATTTTTCAGGCCAAAGACCGTGGCATTGGGATGATTCTCCCATTGGATTCGTTGAGGAGTTGAATCTGTGCGTTTGAGATCTAAGGTTGGCCTGGACACGGATTGGGCCTGTTTGGACGGCAATTTGGGGGATCTGATCTTATTCTCTCAAACGAAGGTTGCAGGTTACCGTGCAAACAGGCAACTGATTTGGCCTTAATCGCGATTTATGGAAAAGGCCGATGCGCTGCCATCGGCTCTTTGCGCGTTGACTTACTCTGGCAATCGGCAAAATTAAGGTGAAACAAAATCAACATAGGAACATTTTCTTCATTAATAGAAGGGATTTCTTACAAAGAAAGAGCCGATTGCTCGAGGGAGGAAGAACAAAAGAAAGGTCTATTGACCAATCTGCTACTACTACTAGACCTATACTAGTAGGTGCTGCTCTATGGGCCGTCGCTGCCCTCGTCGTCACCGTCGGAGCTGCCGTCGGCACTGCTGCCGGCGGGCTCCTCGTCGCTGCTCCCGTAGCCCTCATTGGGAGCCTCCTCCTCCTCCTCGTCGTCGTCGCCGTCGTCATCTGATCCGGCGCGGAAGTGCTTCGCCGGCGGGTAGTCTTCGAGGGAGTCGTCCTCCTCCTCTTCTTCCTCCTCCTCGGAGGAAGTGTAGTCGTCCCAGGAGAATGAGTCATCCTCGCTCTTCGCCTCCAGTTCCCCATCGGCAAGGAACTGGAGGTCATCGTCTCCGCTGGTCAAGGACTTGTCGTCCTCAGACCAGACGGAGGAGTCGTGGTCTTCCTCATCCCATTCTTCTGGGGCGCGCTCGTTGTGCGCCGCCGTCAAATCCCACTCCGGCGTGGGTTCGCGGGAGGAGGAAGATGAGGAAGAAGAGGATTGGGAAGAAAGACCCGACGAGGCGGAGGAGGAGGAAGAGGAAGACATTGCTACAGGAGATGGGGGTTTTTTGGGTGCCGATGGCTAGAACAGAGCAAGGATGAAGAGGCGAACTGTTCGGCACGGTTAAATAAAGGGGATATAGTGGAGATTTAATGCCACAGCAGTTTCCGAGGAAGTGGTGCCAAAGAAAAAAAAACCGTCAGATCACGCGGAGAAGTTGAGAAGGCAAGGCATCATGATGAAGGATACTGCGACGGTTCTGCTCTGCCACGACATGACCCGACGAAGGAAAAACAGAGTGGTTTTGGAATTATCATTACCAAAACCAGGGGGGCATGTGTTATCACCAGATTTTAACCAGATCAGAAGTGGGCCATGATTGAGATGGGCTTAGCAAATATACGTAGAAATTATTCATGAATCGGCCTTGAATAAAGAGTTTGGGCTAAATTACCCGTGTATCTGTAAATATAGTAGGATACGTGTCGGATAGGATTAAAAGATAGAGTTTAGCTCGTACACGGTTGGGATTATTCCCACGTTAGAAAGTCTACGGACTATAAATATGTATCTAGGGTTATTGAGAAGGAGGACGATCACGTTCACAACAAATCAATCTAGGCGCATCGCCACCCCTTGTTTCGAGGGTTTCTTCCGGGTAAGCACTATGCTGCCTAGATCGCATCTTGCGATCTAGGCAGAATCTTGTTTATTCGTTGTTCATGTGTTGCTCGTATTGAAGCCTTTTTGATGGCGAGCAACACCGTTATCATGGATATGTTAGGGTTAGCATCGGTACTTTCTCGATGTATTTGATTAGTCATGCTACCCCTGGATATCTAGCCACCCTTGTACCGATCTTAGGTGCAAGGGTGGCACCTTGCTTAGTCATTGTTTAGTAGATTCGATCCGTTATGATTGCTCCTTGTTCTTCAAGGATTAGTTTGATATCTACATAGTTAGGCCTTGCAAACGAGTTGAAGGATCCAGTAGCACGTAAGGTATAGTTTGCTAGCCCTAGAGGAGATGTTCCGGGAATCAATTTCACGTTGGTTTTTAGGCCTTGTCTAGGGCTGGTTTATTATCATCTTTCGTATCTACCAGGCTCAATTACGTGTAGGACGTTCCGGTTATGTGGTGAAAACCCTAGATCGTCGTAGATCGTTTTAACTTAATATTGATCAAGCAGGACCACCATGTGATCGTAGATCTCATACGAGTCATGGGTGGATCGGCTCCTTGAGCCGATTCACAGGGCAACCTGAGAGCCGATCGAGGCTCGTATTTAATGTTTACGTGTATGCCATGCAGGAAACTAGTCGAAGCAATCCATCACCTTCCTGACCAGGTATAGGTCAGGTGGCACGCCCTTGCACCAGCATCGGACGTGCGTGCCGGAGCTTTGCGGGCCGTCGCCCGAGGGACTAGGGCCCACAGCAGTCCTGGGAGCCCCCCTGCTCTTCGTGTTGCCCGTCGCTACTCGTCGGTGGGTTTTGGTGGTCAACAGATGCGTACAGCGGTAGGTTTTCCCTTAGTAAGAAACCAAGGTTATCGAACCAGTAGGAGTCAAGAAGCACGTGAAGGTTGTTGGTGGCGGAGTGTAGTGCGGCGCAACACCAGGGATTCCGGCGCCAACGTGGAACCTGCACAACACAATCAAGATACTTTGCCCCAACGTAACAGTGAGGTTGTCAATCTCACCGGCTTGTTGTAACAAAGGATTAGATGTATAGTGTGGAAGATGATGTTTGCGAAGAACAGTAAGAACAAGTATTGCAGTAGATTGTATTCGATGTAAAAGAATGGACCGGGGTCCACGAGTTCACTAGTGGTGTCTCTCCAATAAGAAATAGCATGTTGGGTGAACAAATTACAGTTGGGCAATTGACAAATAAAGAGGGCATGACAATGCACATACATATCATGATGAGTAGTGTGAAATTCAATTGGGCATTACGACAAAGTACATAGACCGCTATCCAGCATGCATCTATGCCTAAAAAGTCCACCTTCGGGTTAGCATCCGCACCCCTTCCAGTATTAAGTTGCAAACAACAGACAATTGCATTAAGTATGGTGCGTAATGTAATCAACACAAATATCCTTAGACAAAGCATTGATGTTTTATCCCTAGTGGCAACAGACACATCCACAACCTTAGAACTTTCTGTCACTGTCCCAGATTAAATGGAGGCATGAACCCACTATCGAGCATAAGTACTCCCTCTTGGAGTTACAAGTATCAACTTGGCCAGAGCCTCTACTAGCAACGGAGAGCATGCAAGATCATAAACAACACATAGATGATAGATTGATAATCAACATAACATAGTATTCCATATTCATCGGATCCCAACAAACGCAACATGTAGCATTACAAATAGATGATCTTGATCATGTTAGGCAGCTCACAAGATCTAACAATGATAGCACATGAGGAGAACACAACCATCTAGCTACTGCTATGGACCCATAGTCCATGGGTGAACTACTCACACATCACTCCGGAGGCGATCATGGCGATGAAGAGTCCTCTGGGAGATGATTCCCCTCTCCGGCAGGGTGCCGGAGGCGATCTCCTGAATCCCCCGAGATGGCATTGGCAGCGGCGGCATCTCTGGAAGGTTTTCCATATCGTGGCTCTCGGTACTGGGGTATTCTCGACGAAGGCTTCTTATAGGCGGAAGGGTAGGTTTAGGGGCGTCACGACGGGCCCACCCACCAGGGCGGCGCAGGCCCTAGCCTGGCCGCGCGGCCCTGGCTTGGCGTCGCCTCGTCGCCCCACTTCGTAATCCTTTCGGTCTTCTGGAAGCTTCGTGGAAAAATAAGACCCTAGGCGTTGATTTCGTCCAATTCCGAGAATATTTCCTTTGTAGGATTTCTGAAACCAAAAACAGCAGAAAACAGCAACTGGCTCTTCAGCATCTTGTCAATAGGTTAGTGCCAGAAAATGCATAAATATGACATAAAATGTGTATAAAACATGTGAGTTTCATCAATAAAGTAGCATGGAACATAAAAAATTATAGATACGTTTGAGACGTATCAAGCATCCCCAAGCTTAGTTCCTACTCGTCCTCGAGTAGGTAAACGATAACAAAGATAATTTCTGAAGTGACATGCTATCATAATCTTGATCAATACTATTGTAAGCATATGTAATGAATGCAGCGATTCGAAGCAATGGTAAAGACAATGAGTAAACAACTGAATCATATAGCAAAGACTTTTCATGAATAGTACTTTCAAGACAAGCATCAATAAGTCTTGCATAAGAGTTAACTCATAAAGCACTAGATTCAAAGTAAAGGCATTGAAGAACCACAAAGGAAGATTTAAATTTCAGCAGTTGCTTTCAACTTGTAACATGTATATCTCATGGATAATTGTCAACATAAAGCAATATAACAAGTGCAATAGGTAAACATGTAAGAATCAATGCACACAGTTGACACAAGTGTTTGCTTCTAAGATAGAAAGAAGTGGGTAAACTGACTCAACATAAAAGTAGAAGAATGGCCCTTCGAAGAGGGAAGCATGGATTGCTATTTTTGTGCTAGAGCTTTTATTTTGAAAACAAGAAACAATTTTGTCAACGGTAGTAATAAAGCATATGTGTTATGTATAAGATATCTTATAAGTTGCAAGCCTCATGCATAGATTACCAATAGTGCCCGCACCTTGTCCTAATTAGCTTGGATTTACATGGATTATCATTGCATAACATATGTTTTAACCAAGTATCACAAAGGGGTACCTCTATGCCGTACGTACAAAGGTCTAAGGAGAAAGCTCGCATTGGATTTCTCACTTTTGATTATTCTCAACTTAGACATCCATACCGGGACAACATAGACAACGAGATAATGGACTCCTCTTTAATGCTTAAGCATTCAACAACGAGATAATATTCTCATCAGAGATTGAGGATTGTTGTCCAAACTGAAACTTCCACCATGGATCATGGCTTTAGTTAGCGGCCCAATGTTCTTCTCTAACAATATGCATACTCAACCCATTCAACTCATGATAAATCACCCTTACTTCAGACAAGACGAACATGCATAGCAACTCACATGATATTCAACAAAGTGAAATAGTTGATGGCGTCCCCAGGAACATGGTTATCGCTCAACAAGCAACTTATTAAGAAATAAGATACATAAGTACATATCAATACCACAATAGTTTTTAAGCTATTTTTCCCATGAGCTATATATTGCAAAGACAAAGAATGGAATTTTAAAGATAGCACTCGAGCAATTTACTTTGGAATGGCAGAAAATACCATGTAGTAGGTAGGTATGGTGGACACAAGTGGCATAGTTTTTGGCTCAAGGATTTTGGATGCACGCGAAGTAATCCCTCTCACTACAAGGCTAGGCTAGCAAGGTTATTTGAAGCAAACACAAGTATGAACCGGTACAGCAAAACTTACATAAGAACATATTGCAAGCATTATAAGACTCTACACTGTCTTCCTTGTTGTTCAAGCCCTCACCAGAAAATATCTAGACTTTAGAGAGACCAATCATGCAAACCAAATGTCAACCAGCTCTACTGTATTTCTTCACTAATAGGTGCAAAGTATATGATGCAAGAGCTTAAACATGATCTATATGAGCACAACAATTGCCAAGTATCAAATTATTCAAGACATTATACCAATTACCACATGTAGCATTTTCTGTGTCCAACCATATAACAATTAACGAAGTAGTTTCAACCTTCGCCATGAACATTAAGAATAAAGCTAAGAACATATGTGTTCATATGCAACAGCGGAGCGTGTCTCACTCCCACACAATGAATGCTAGGATCCAATTTTATTCAAACAAAACAAAAACAAGAACATAAAGACACTCCAAGTAAAGCACATAAGATGTGACGGAATAAAAATATAGTTTCACTAGAGGTGACCTGATAATTTGTCGATGAAGAAGGGGATGCCCAAGGCATCCCCAAGCTTAGATGCTTGAGTCTTCTTGAAATATGCAGGGATGAACCACGGGGGCATCCCCAAGCTTAGAGCTTTCACTCTTCTTGATCATATTGTATCATCCTCCTCTCTTGATCCTTGAAAACTTCCTCCACACCAAACTCAAAACAAACTCATTAGAGGGTTAGTGCATAATCAAAAATTCACATGTTCAGAGGTGACATAATCATTCTTAGCACTTCTGGACATTGCACAAAGCTACTGAAAGTTAATGGAACAAAGAAATCCAACAAACATAGCAAAACAGGCAATGCGAAATAAAAGGCAGAATCTATCTAAACAGAACAGTCCGTAAAGACGAATTTTTCTGGGGCACTTAACTTGCTCAGATGAAAATACTCAAATTGAATGAAAGTTGCGTACATATCTGAGGATCACGCACGTAAATTGGCAGATTTTTCTGAGTTACCTACAGAGAATACTACTCAAATTCGTGACAGAAGGAAATCTGTTTCTGCGCAGTAATCCAAATCTAGTATGAACCTTACTATCAAAGACTTTACTTGGCACAACAATGCAACAAAATAAAGATAAGGAGAGGTTGATACAGTAGTAACAACTTCCAAGACTCAAATATAAAACAAAAGTGCAGAAGTAAAATAATGGGTTGTCTCCCATAAGCGCTTTTCTTTAACGCCTTTCAGCTAGGCGTAGAAAGTGTGAATCAAGTATTATCAAGAGATGAAGCATCAACATCATAATTTGTTCTAATGATAGAATCAAAAGGTAACTTCATTCTCTTTCTAGGGAAGTGTTCCATACCTTTCTTGAGAGGAAATTGATATTTAATATTACCTTCCTTCATATCAATAATAGCACCAACGAGTTCGAAGAAAAGGTCTTCCCAAAATAATGGGACAAGATGCATTGCATTCAATATCCAAGACAACAAAATCAACGGGGACAAGGTTATTGTTAACCGTAATGCGAACATTATCAATCCTCCCCAAAGGTTTCTTTGTAGAATTATCAGCAAGATTAACATCCAAATAACAATTTTTCAATGGTGGCATGTCAAGCATATTATAGATTTTCTTAGGCATAACGGAAATACTTGCACCAAGATCACATAAAGCATTACAATCAAAATCATTGACCTTCATCTTAATGATGGGCTCCCAACCATCTTCTAACTTCCTAGGAATAGAAGTTTCAAGTTTTAGTTTCTCTTCTCTAGCTTTTATGAGAGCGTTTGTAATATGTTTTGTAAATGCCAAATTTGTAGCACTAGCATTGGGACTTTCAACAAGTTTTTGTAAGAACTTTATAACTTCAGAGATGTGACAGTCATCAAAATCTAAACCATTATGATCTAAAGCAATGGGATCATTGTCCCCAATATTTTGAAAAATTTCAGCAGTTTTATCACCAGCAGTTTCAGCAGTTTTAGCATTTTCAGGCAGTTTTGCACGCTTTGCATTAGGAGTAGAAACATTGCCAACACCAATTATTTTACCATTGGTAGTAGGAGGTGTAGCAACATGTGAAGCATTAGCATTACTAGTGGTGGTAATAGTCCAAACTTTAGCTACATTATTCTCTTTAGCATTTTCTTCTTTTTCCCACCTAGCACGCAATTCGGCCATCAATCTAATATTCTCATTAATTCTAACTTGGATGGCGTTTGCTGTAGCAAATGACTTAATATCTTTATTTTCATTAGGCATAACTTTCAATTTTAAAAGATCAACATCAGCAGCTAGACTATCAACTTTAGAAGCAAGTATATCAATTTTACCAAGCTTTTCTTCAACAGATTTGTTAAAAGCAGTTTGTGTACTAATAAATTCTTTAAGCATGGCTTCAAGACCAGGGGTACACTCCTATTATTGTTGTAAGAATTCCCATAAGAATTACCATAACCATTACTATTATGAGAAGGATATGGCCTATAGTTGTTACTAGAATTATTCTGATAAGCATTGTTGTTGAAATTATTATTTTTAATGAAGTTCACATCAACATGTTCTTCTTGAGCAAGCAATGAAGCTAATGAAACATTATTAGGATCAACATTAGATCTACCATTCACAAGCATAGACATAATAGCATCAATCTTATCACTCAAGGAGGAGGTTTCTTCAACAGAATTTACCTTCTTACCTTGTGGAGCTCTTTCCGTGTGCCATTCAGAGTAATTAATCATCATATCATCAAGAAGCTTTGTTGCGGCGCCTAGAGTGATGGACATAAAAGTACCTCCAGCAGCTGAATCCAATAGGTTCCGCGAAGAAAAATTCAGTCCTGCATAAAAGGTTTGGATGATCATCCAAGTAGTCGGTCCATTAGTAGGGCAATTTTTAACCAAAGATTTCATTCTTTCCCATGCTTGGGCAACATGCTCATTATCCAATTGCTTAAAATTCATTATGCTACTTCTCAAAGATATAATTTTAGCAGGAGGATAATATCTACCAATGAAAGCATCCTTACATTTAGTCCATGAATCAATACTATTCTTAGGCAAAGATAGCAACCAATCTTTAGCTCTTCCTCTTAAGGAGAAAGGAAACAATTTTAATTTTATAATGTCACCATCTACATCCTTATACTTTTGCATCTTACAAAGTTCAACAACATTATTAAGATGGGCAGCAGCATCATCAGAACTAACACCAGAAAATTGCTCTCTCATAACAAGATTCAGTAAAGCAGGTTTAATTTCAAAGAATTCTGCTGTAGTAGCTGGTGGAGCAATAGGTGTGCATAAGAAATCATTATTATTTGTGCTTGTGAAGTCACACAACTTAGTATTTTCAGGAGTACCCATTTTAGCAGTAGTAAATAAAGCAAACTAGATAAAGTAAATGCTAGTAACTAATTTTTTGTGTTTTTAATATGGAGAACGCAAACAAGATAATAAATAAAGTAAAACAAGTAACTAATTTTTTGTATTTTTGATATAATGAACAAACAAAGAAGTAAATAAAATAAAGTAAAGCAAGACAAAAACAAAGTAAAGAGATTGGAAGTGGGAGACTCCCCTTGCAGCGTGTCTTGATCTCCCCGGCAACGGCGCCAGAAAACGTTGCTTGATACGCGTACAGCACGCGTCCGTTGGGAACCCCAAGAGGAAGGTATGATGCGTACAGCGGCAGGTTTTCCCTCAGTAAGAAACCAAGGTTATCGAACCAGTAGGAGTCAAGAAGCACGTGAAGGTTGTTGGTGGCGGAGTGTAGTGCAGCGCAACACCAGGGATTCCGGTGCCAACGTGGAACCTTCACAACACAATCAAGATACTTTGTCCCAACGTAACAGTGAGGTTGTCAATCTCACCGGCTTGCTGTAACAAAGGATTAGATGTATAGTGTGGAAGATGATGTTTGTGAAGAACAGTAAAAACAAGTATTGCAGTAGATTGTATTCGATATAAAAGAATGGACCGGGGTCCACAGTTCACTAGTGGTGTCTCTGCAATAAGAAATAGCATGTTGGGTGAACAAATTACAGTTGGGCAATTGACAAATAAAGAGGGCATGAAAATGCACATACATATCATGATGAGTAGTGTGAAATTCAATTGGGCATTACGACAAAGTACATAGACCGCTATCCAGCATGCATCTATGCCTAAAAAGTCCACCTTCGGGTTAGCATCCGCACCCCTTCTAGTATTAAGTTGCAAACAACAGACAATTGCATTAAGTATGGTGCGTAATGTAATCAACACAAATATCCTTAGACAAAGCATTGATGTTTTATCCCTAGTGGCAACAGCACTTCCACAACCTTAGAACTTTCTGTCACTGTTCCAGATTAAATGGAGGCATGAACCCACTGTCGAGCATAAGTACTCCCTCTTGGAGTTACAAGTATCAACTTGGCCAGAGCCTCTACTAGCAACGGAGAGCATGCAAGATCATAAACAACACATAGATGATAGATTGATAATCAACATAACATAGTATTCCATATTCATCGGATCCCAACAAACGCAACATGTAGCATTACAAATAGATGATCTTGATCATGTTAGGCAGCTCACAAGATCTAACAATGATAGCACATGAGGAGAAGACAACCATCTAGCTACTGCTATGGACCCATAGTCCAGGAGTGAACTACTCACACATCACTACGGAGGCGATCATGGCGATGAAGAGTCCTCCGGGAGATGATTCCCCTCTCCGGCAGGTTGCCGGAGGCGATCTCCTGAATCCCCCGAGATGGGATTGGCGGCGGCGGCATCTCTGGAAGGTTTTCCGTATCGTGGCTCTCGGTACTGGGGTATTCTCGATGAAGGCTTCTTATAGGCGGAAGGGTAGGTTTAGGGGCGTCACGAGGGGCCCACACACCAGGGCGGCGCGGGCCCTAGCCTGGCCGCGCGGCCCTGGCGTGGCGTCGCCTCGTCGCCCCACTTCGTAATCCTTTCGGTCTTCTGGAAGCTTCGTGGAAAAATAAGACCCTGGGCGTTGATTTCGTCCAATTCCGAGAATATTTCCTTTGTAGGATTTACGAAACCAAAAACAGCGAGAAAACGACAGATCGGCTCTTCGGCATCTTGTCAATAGGTTAGTGCCGGAAAATGCATAAATATGACATAAAATGTATATAAAACACGTGAGTATCATCAATAAAGTAGCATGGAACATAAGAAATTATAGATACGTTGGAGACGTATCACCCCGCGTGTATGAGATAACAATAGGTAACCGTAAGTATGTTGCTCCTAATGATTATTATGATAATGAATCTGAGTACAATGATCTTCCTATGCCCTTTACCTACATTAGTGATCATGATTTACAAGAGCACACTACTTTTGATATTGAAAATCTCTGGGAAACTAATTCTGAAAATGATGATGTTAATAATTGCCATAGTATTAGTACTATCCATGCTTCTTCCCATAATGATATAGAAAGCTCTAAGCTTGGGGATGAGGTGTTTGAAAATACTTTTGCAACTGATGATTATATGTTTGATACATCTCCTTCTAGTAACAATGATGGTATGGTTACAGATGAACATACTGTGGAAGATAACTATTCTATTTCTTATGATGACACTATGCCTCAAATCTTTGATAATTATTATAAATAATGCTATGACATAGGTTATAATTATCCTTATGAAACTTGTCATAGTTATGATGGGATTGCCAAAAACAATTCCCTTAGTATGCAACTTGTTTACCATGTTCAAATTCTTGATAATGATCCTGCTCCAATTACTATTAATGAGAAGAATTCTTCTTATGCCAAAATTAATGATACTTTTATGCATATGAACCATGATAAGAATGTTTGAAGTGATGGTTATATTGTGGATTTCATCAATGATGCTACTGAAAGCTATTATGAGAGAGGGAAACATGGTTATATGCATCTTAATAATATTAAGTTTCCCCTCTTTATGTTGAGAATCTTGAAGTTGCGCTTGTGTTGCCTTTCTATGCTTGTTGCATTATGCTTACATGACTTGTTTATTTACGAGATTCCTTTTCATAGGAAGTGGGTTAGGCTTAAATTTATTTCATACTTGCTTTTTGATGCTCTCTTTGCTTCAACTCTCATCCTTATATGAGCATCATTTAAATTACTGAGCCCATCTTAATGGCTATAAAGAAAGCACTTCTTGGGAGATAACCCATGTTTTATTTTGCTACTGTTTTGTTGTGTCTTGGAAGTTTTTATTACTGTAGCAACCTCTCCTTATCTTTATTTTATTGCATTGTTGTGCCAAGTAAAGTCTTTGATAGTAAGGTTGATACTAGATTTGGATTTTTGCGCAGAAACAGATTTCTTTCTGTCACGAATTTGAGTAGATATCTCTGTAGGAAACTCAGAAAAATCTGCGAAAAATCACGTGTAATCCTCAGATATGTACGCAACTTTCATTCAATTTGAGCTTCTTCATCTGAGCATGTTAAGTGCCTCTAAAAAAATCGTCTTTACGGACTGTTCTGTTTTGATAGATTCTGCCTTTTATTTCACATTGCCTCTTTTACTGCGTTGAATGGATTTTTTTGCTCCATTAACTTTCAGTAGCTTTGGGTAATGTCCAGAAGTGTTAGGAATGATTGTGTCCTCTCTGGACATGTGAATTTTTGATTATGCACTAACCCTCTAATGAGATTGTTTTGAGTTTGGTGTGGATGAAGTTTTCAAGGGTCAAGAGAGGAGGATGATATAATATGATCAAGAAGAGTGAAAAGTCTATGCTAGGGGATGCCCTCGTGGTTCATCCCTGCATATTTCAAGAAGACTCAAGCATCTAAGCTTGGGGATGCCCAAGGCATCCCCTTCTTCATCGACAACTTATCAGGTCACCTCTAGTGAAACTATATTTTTATTCCGTCACATCTTATGTGCTTTACTTGGAGCATCTGTATGTTTTTATTTTTGTTTGTGTTTGAATAAACTCGGATCCTAATATTCCTTGTGTGGGAGAAAGACACGCTCTGCTTGTTCATATGAACACTGGCGTTCTTAGCTTTACTTTTAATGTTCATGGCGAAGGTTGAAAACCACTTCGTTCATTGCCATTTGGTTGGAAACAGGAAATGCTTCATGTGGTAATTGGTATATGTTCTTGAATAATTTGATACTTGGCAATTGTTTTGAGCTCTCAAATAGATCATGTTTAAGCTCTTGCGTCATGTAGTCTAAACCTATTAGTGGAGAACTACTGTAGAGCTTGTTGAAATTTGGTTTGCATGATTGGTCTCTCTAAATTCTAGATATTTTCTGGTAAAAGTGATTGAACAACAAGGAAGACAGTGTAGAGTCTTATAATGCTTGCAATATTTTCTTATGTAAGTTTTGTTGTACCGGTTCATACTTGTGTTTGCTTCAAACAACCTTGCTAACCAAAGCCTTGTACTGAGAGGGAACGCTTCCCGTGCATCCAAAACCTTGAGCCAAAACCTATGCCATTTGTGTCCACCATAACTACCTACTATGTGGTATTTCTCTGCCATTCCAAAGTAAATTGCTTGCGTGCTACCTTTAAAATTTCATTTCTTGTCTTTGCAATATATAGCTCATGGGAAAGTAGCTTAAAACTATTGTGGTAAAGAATATGTAGCTTATGTATCTTATTTCTTATAAGTTGCTTGTTGAGTGGTAACCATGTTTCTGGGGACGCCATCAACTATCACACTTTTGTTGAATATCATGTGAGTTGCTATGCATGTTCGTCTTGTCTGAAGTAAGGGTGATTTGTCATGATTAAATGGTTTGAGTATGCATATTGTTAAAGAAGAACATTGGGCCGTCAACCAAAGCCATGTATCATGGTGGAAGTTTCAGTTTGGACATTAATCCTCAATCTCTTATGAGAATATTATCTGTTGTTGAATGCTTTAAGCATTAAAGAGGAGTCCATTATCTATTTTCTATATTGTCCCGGTATGGATGTCCTCAAGTTGAGATCTATCAAAAACGAGAAATCAAATGCGATCTATCTCCTTGGACCTTTGTACAGGCGGCATAGAGGTACCCCTTTGTGACACTTGGTGGAAACATATGTAATGCAATGATAATCCATGGAAATCCGAGCTAATTAGGACAAGGTGCGAGCACTATTGGTATTCGATGCATGAGGCTTGCAACTTATAGGATGTTTTATGCATAACACATATGAATTATTACTACCGTTGACAAAATTGTTTCCATGTTTTCAAAATAAAAAGCTCTAGCACATGAGTAATCCCTGCTTCCCTCTGCGAAGGGCCTTTCTTTTACTTTATGTTGAGTCAGTTTACCTACTTCTTTCCATTTTAGAAGCAAACACTTGTGTCAACTGTGTGCATTGATTCCTACATACTTTCTTATTTGCACTCATCATATTACTTTGTGTTGACAATTATCCATGAGATATACATGTTGAAAGTTGAAAGCAACTGCTGAAACTTATATCTTCCTTTGTATTGCTTCAAAACCTTCTATTAAGAATCTATTGCTTTGTGAGTTAACTCTTATGCAAGACTTATTGATGCTTGTCTTGAAAGTACTATTCATGAAAAGTCTTTGCAATATGATTCAGTTGTTTAGTCATTATCTTTTCCATTGCTTTGAATCACTTCATTCATCTCATATGCTTTACAATAGTATTGATAAAATTATGATAGTAGCATGTCACTTCAGAAATTATCCTTGTTATCGTTTACCTACTCGAGGGCGAGTAGGAACAAAGCTTGGGGATGCTTGATACGTCTCCAACCTATCTATAATTTCTGATGTTCCATGCTTATATTATACCAATTGCTACATGTTTTATATGCACTTTATATCATATTATTGCATTTATTGGACTAACCTATTAACAAGATGCCACAGTGCCAGTTTCTGTTTATTATGTCTGTTTATTGCAGAAAAAGCCCAAAAACCAAAGTGCTCGGAAAAATCCAGAAAAATCACAGAAATTCTATTTCGCCAGAAGACTCACGGAGCCAGAAGGGCCAGGCCACAGGAGGCCCAGGGCCTCCTCCCCATCAGCCGGCGCGGCCAGGAGGGGGGGGGACGCCCCACCCTATGGTGTGGGCCCCTCGGGACTCCACCGACGCTGCCCTTTCGCCTATATAATCCCTCGCGACGCGAAAACCCGATATCAATCAATCATATTCCAGAAAGACTCCAGGGGCGCCGCCGCCATCGCGAAACCTAGTTTCGGGGGACAGAAGTCTCTGTTCCGGCACGCCGCCGGGACGGGAAATTGCCCCCGGAGTCTGATACGTCTTAAACGTATCTATAATTTCTTATGTTCCATGCTAGTTTTATGACAATACTCACATGTTTTATACACACTTTATGTCATTATTATGCATTTTCCGGCACTAACCTATTGACAAGATGCCGAAGCGCCAATTCCTGTTTTGTGATGTTTTTGGTTTCAGAAATCCTACACAGGAAATATTCTCGGAATTGGACGAAACAAAAGCCCAGGGTCTTATTTTTCCACGGAGCTTCCAGAAGAACGAAGAGGATACGAAGTGGGGCCACGAGGCGCCCAGACCACAGGGTCGCGCGGCCAAAGGGGGGCCCGCGACGCCCTATGGTGTGGGGCCCCCGTGCCTCCTCCGACTCTGCCCTTCCGCCTACTTAAACTCTCCGTCGCGAAAATCCTATTACCGAGAGCCACGATACGGAAAAAGTTCCAGAGACGCCGCCGCCGCCAATCCCATCTCGGGGGATTCAGGAGATCGCCTCCGGCACCCTGTCGGAGAGGGGAATCATCACCCGGAGGACTCTACATCACCATGATCGCCTCCGGACAGATGTGTGAGTAGTTCATCCTTGGACTATGGGTCCATAGCAGTAGCTAGATGGTTGTCTTCTCCTCATGTGCTATCATGTTTAGATCTTGTGAGATGCCTATCATGATCAAGATCATCTATTTGTAATGCTACATGTTGTGTTTGTTGGGATCCGATGAATATGGAATACTATGTCAAGTTGATTATCAATCTATCATATATGTGTTGTTTATGATCTTGCATGCTCTCCGTTGCTAGTAGAGGCTCGGCCAAGTTGATACTTGTGACTCCAAGAGGGAGTATTTATGCTCGATAGTGGGTTCATGCCTCCATTGAATGCGGGTCGCGTGACGAAAAGTTCTAAGGTTGTGGATGTGCTTGTTGCCACTAGGGATAAAACATCAATGCTTTGTCTAAGGATATTTGTGTTGATTACATTACGCACCATACTTAATGCAATTGTCCGTTGTTTGCAACTTAATACTGGAAGGGGTGCGGATGCTAACCCGAAGGTGGACTTTTTAGGCATAGATGCATGCTGGATAGCGGTCTATGTACTTTGTCGTAATGCCCTAAGTAAATCTCATATTAGTCATCATGATATGTATGTGCATTGTTATGCCCTCTCTATTGCCCAACTGTAATTTGTTCACCCAACATGCTATTTCTTATTGGAGAGACACCACTATTGAACTGTGGACCCCGGTCCATTCTTTTACATCTGAATACAATCTACTGCAATCATTGTTCTCTGCTGCTCTTTGCAAACAAACATCATTTTCCACACCATACATTTAATCCTTTGTTTACAGCAAGCCGGTGAGATTGGCAACCTCACTGTTAAGTTGGGGCAAAGTATTTTGATTGTGTTGTGCGGGTTCCACGTTGGCGCCGAAATCCACGGTGTTGCGCCGCACTACACTCCTCCACCAACAACCTTCACGTGGCCCTTGACTCCTACTGGTTCGATAAACCTTGGTTTCTTACTGAGGGAAACTTGCTGTTGTACGCATCACACCTTCCACTTGGGGTTCCCAATGGGCGTGTGCTTAACGCGTCAACAAGCTAAATTTCTGGCGCCGTTGCCGGGGAGATCAAGACACGCTGCAAGGGGAGTCTCCCACATCCAATCTCTTTACTTTGTTATTGTCTTGCTTTACTTTATTTTATTTACTACTTTGTTTGCTTTCTATATCAAAAATACAAAAAAAATTAGTTACTTGCTTTACTTTACTTACTATCTTGTTTGCGTTCTCCATATCAAAAAAACAAAAAAAAATAGTTACTTGCATTTACTTTATTTACCTTTTGTTTATTTCATCATGCTTTCTCCTAAGTTCACTCTGAAAGATATACCAGTAGGGCAAGGGTCTATCATTGGAAGAGATAATATAGAAGCATTTTTCACTCATGTTAGTACAGTTGAAGATTTTGAAGATAGACACTTGGTAGAACTTGCTCCTACTTATGAAATTGCTCTCGCCTCTTTAGTACACATGTTGGAAGCTAGATTTGTTAATCTCAACCCCATAATGCAACATATGTTTCTTACACTCTGTGATATGGAAGAAGGAGAAAAGAAAGATTTTGTTTTAGAAACCCTTCTTAAAGAATTTGGTGATGTAGCTAGAGAAGCTAGGAAAATCTTTATTCAACATAAGATGCTTGGCTTTTATACCAATTTTGCAAATACCCTTGAAAAGATGGAAAAAGATAGACTAAAGTACACTAATTAAGTCAATTGTGAGGGCGAGATTAAAGTACCAATACCTTGTAAACTCTTAGGAATGCATGAGGCACTAGAAAAGAATTTTGATTGGATTGTTCCTGAAAATTTATTTGAGGAGGATAGTAAGCCTAAAAGTAATGAAAGAGGAGCCTCTGAAACTTACATAGACAAGATACAATGCATTTTTGAGAAAACTCCCAACTCCCGTGGTAATAATGCTTCATCTCTTGATAATACGTGATTCACACTTTCTGCGCCTAGCTGAAAGGCGTTAAAAAAAGCGCTTATGGGAGACAACCCATTATTTTACTTCTGCACTTTTATTTTTTATTTGAGTCTTGGAAGTTGTTACTACTATAGCAACCTCTCCTTATCTTTATTTTATTGCATTGTTGTGCCAAGTAAAGTCTTTGATAGTAAGGTTGATACTAGATTTGGATTACTGCACAGAAACAGATTTCTTGCTGTCACGAATTTGAGTAGGCCTCTCTGTAGGTAACTCAGAAAAATCTTTCAATTTTTGTGTGTGATCCTCAGATATGTACGCAACTTTCATTAAATTTGAGCTTTTTCATCTGAGCAAGTTAAGTGCCTCTAAAAAAATCGTCTTTATGGATTGTTCTGTTTTGATAGATTCTGCCTTTTATTTCACATTGCCTGTTTTGCTATGTTGGATGGATTTCTTTGTTCCATTAACTTTCAGTAGCTTTGAGCAATGTCCAGAAGTGTTAATAATGATTATGTCACCTCTGAATATGTGAATTTTTGATTATGCACTAACCCTCTAATGAGTTTGTTTTGAGTTTGGTGTGGAGGAAGTTTGAAGGGTCAAGAGAGGAGGATGATACAATATGATCAAGAAGAGTGAAAAGTCTAAGCTTGGGGATGCCCCCGTGGTTCATCCCTGCATATTTCAAGAAGACTCAAGCATCTAAGTTTGGGGATGCCCAAGGCATCCCCTTCTTCATCGACAACTTATCGGGTCACCTCTAGTGAAACTATATTTTTATTCCGTCACATCTTATGTGCTTTACTTGGAGCGTCTGTATGTTTTTATTTTTGTTATTGTTTGAATAAAATCGGATCCTAGCATTCTTTGTTTGGGAGAAAGACACGCTCCACTCGTTCATATGAACACTGGTGTTCTTAGCCTTACTTTTAATGTTCATGGCGAAGGTTGAAACAGCTTCGTTCATTGTTATTTGGTTGGAAACAGAAAATGCTTCATGTGGTAATTGGTATATTGTCTTGAATAATTTGATACTTGGCAATTGTTTTGCTCAAATAGATCATGTTTAAGCTCTTTCATCATGTACTTTGCACCTATTAATGAAGAACTACCATAGAGCTTGTTGAAATTTGGTTTGCATGATTGGTCTCTCTAAAGTCTAGATATTTTCTGGTGAAGTGTTTGAACAACAAGGAAGACAGTGTAGAGTCTTATAATGCTTGCAATATGTTCTTATGTAAGTTTTGTTGTACCGGTTCATACTTGTGTTTGCTTCAAAAAACCTTGCTAGCCAAAGCCTTGTACTGAGAGGGAATTCTTCTCGTGCATCCAAAAACTTGAGCCAAAACCTATGCCATTTGTGTCCACCATACCTACCTACTATGTGGTATTTCTCTTCCATTCCAAAGTAAATTACTTGAGTGCTACTTTTAAAATTTCATTCCTTGTCTTTGCAATATATAGCTCATGGGAAAATAGCCTTAAAAACTATTGTGGTAAAGAATATGTAGCTTATGTATCTTATTTCTTATAAGTTGCTTGTTGAGCGGTAACCATGTTTCTGGGGATGCCATCAACTATTACACCTTTGTTGAACATCATGTGAGTTGCTATGCATGTTTGTCTTGTCTGAAGTAAGGGTGATTTATCATGATCAAATGGTTTGAGTATGCATATTGTTAGAGAAGAACATTGGGCCGCTAACTAAAGCCATGAATCATGGTGGAAGTTTCGGTTGGACATCAATCCTCAATCTCTTATGAGAATATTATATGTTGTTGAATGCTTATGCATTAAAGAGGAGTCCATTATCTGTTTTCTATGTTGTCCCGGTATGGATGTCCTTAGTTGAGATCTATCAAAAACGAGAAATCAAATGTGATCTATCTCCTTGGACCTTTGTACAGGCGGCATAGAGGTACCCCTTTGTAACACTTGGTTGAAACATATGTTATGCAATGATGATCCATGTAAATCCAAGCTAATTAGGACAAGGTGCGAGCACTATTGGTATTCTATGCATGAGGCTTGCAACTTATAGGATGTCTTATGCATAACACATATGAATTATTACTACCGTTGACAAAATTGTTTCTATGTTTTTCAAAATAAAAGCTCTAGCACAAAAATAGTAATCCATGCTTCCCTCTGCGAAGGGCCATTCTTTTACTTTATGTTGAGCCAGTTTACCTACCTCTTTCTATCTTAGAAGCAAACACTTGTGTCAACTGTGTGCATTGATTCCTACATACTTGCTTATTTGCATTCATCATATTACTTTGTGTTGACAATTATCCATGAGATATACATGTTGAAGTTGAAAGCAACTGCTGAAACTTATATCTTCCTTTGTGTTGCTTCAAAACTTTCTACTAAGAATTTATTGCTTTATGAGTTAACTCCTATGCAAGTCTTATTGATGCTTGTCTTGAAAGTACTATTCATGAAAAGTCTTTGCTATATGATTCGGTTGTTTAATCATTGTCTTTACCATTGCTTCGAATCACTTCATTCATCTCATATGCTTTACAATAGTATTGATCAAGATTATGATAGATAGCATGTCACTTCAGAAATTATCCTTGTTATCGTTTACCTACTCGAGGGCGAGTAGGAACTAAGCTTGGGGATGCTTGATACGTCTCAAACGTATCTATAATTTCTTATGTTCCATGCTAGTTTTATGACAATACTCACATGTTTTATACACACTTTATGTCATTATTATGCATTTTCCGGCACTAACCTATTGACAAGATGCCGAAGCGCCAGTTCCTGTTTTGTGCTGTTTTTGGTTTCAGAAATCCTACACAGGAAATATTCTCGGAATTGGACGAAACAAAAGCCCAGGGTCTTATTTTTCCACGGAGCTTCCAGAAGACCGAACAGGATACGAAGTGGGGCCACGAGGCACCCAGACCACAGGGCCACGCGGCCAAAGGGGGGCCCGCGCCGCCCTATGGTGTGGGGCCCCCGTGCCTCCTCCGACTCTGCCCTTCCGCCTACTTAAACTCTCCGTCGCGAAAACCCTATTACCGAGAGCCACGATACGGAAAAAGTTCCAGGGCCGCCGCCGCCAATCCCATCTCAGGGGATTCAGGAGATCGCCACCGGCACCCTGCCGGAGAGGGGAATCATCACCCGGAGGACTCTACATCACCATGATCGCCTCCGGACTGATGTGTGAGTAGTTCATCCTTGGACTATGGGTCCATAGCAGTAGCTAGATGGTTGTCTTCTCCTCATGTGCTATCATGTTTAGATCTTGTGAGCTGCCTATCATGATCAAGATCATCTATTTGTAATGCTGCATGTTGTGTTTGTTGGGATCCGATGAATATGGAATAATGTGTCAAGTTGATTATCAATCTATCATATATGTGTTGTTTATGATCTTGCATGCTTTCCGTTGCTAGTAGAGGCTCTGGCCAAGTTGATACTTGTGACTCCAAGAGGGAGTATTTATGCTCGATAGTGGGTTCATGCCTCCATTGAATCTGGGTCAGTGACAGAAAGTTCTAAGGTTGTGGATGTGCTGTTGCCTCTAGGGATAAAACATCAATGTTTTGTCTAAGGATATTTGTGTTGATTACATTACGCACCATACTTAATGCAATTGTCTGTTGTTTGCAACTTAATACTGGAAGGGGTGCGGATGCTAACCCGAAGGTGGACTTTTTAGGCATAGATGCATCGTTGGATAGCAGTCTATGTACTTTATCGTAATGCCCTAAGTAAATCTCATATTAGTCATCATGATATGTATGTGCATTGTTATGCCCTCTCTATTTGTCAATTGCCCAACTGTAATTTGTTCACCCAACATGCTATTTGTTATTGGAGAGACACCACTAGTGAACTGTGGACCCCGGTCCATACTTTTACATCTGAATACAATCTACTGCAATCATTGTTCTCTGTTGCTCTTTGCAAACAAACATCATTTTCCACACCATACATTTATTCCTTTGTTTACAGCAAGCCGGTGAGATTGACAACCTCACTGTTAAGTTGGGGCAAAGTATTTTGATTGTGTTGTGCAGGTTCCACGTTGGCACCGGAATCCCTGGTGTTGCGCCGCACTACACTCCTCCGCCAACAACTTTCACGTGGCCCTTGACTCCTACTGGTTCGATAAACCTTGGTTTCTTACTGAGGGAAACTTGCTGCTGTACGCATCACACCTTCCACTTGGGGTTCCCAACGGGCGTGTGCTTTACGCGTCAACAGAGTCATCTCCATTGACACCACCGCCATCTTCATCGCCATTGCTGTCTCCCATGATGAGGAGGGAGTAGTTCTCCCCAGAGGCTGAGGGCTCTACCGGTAGCTATGTGGTTCACCTCTCTCTCCCATGGTGTGATCTTTATGTGATCATGAGCTTTGTATCACTATTAATCTATGTGCTACTCTAGTGATGTTATTAAAGTAGTCTATTCCTCTTCCATGATGTAAAGTTGACGAGTGTGTGCATCATGTAGTACTTGGCGTAGGTTATGATTGTAATCTCTTGTAGATTATGAAGTTAACTATTACTATGATAGTATTGATGTGATCTATTCCCCCTTTCATAGCTATTGGTGACGAGTGTGTATGCTATGTTAGTACTCAGTCTAAATTGCAACGGTCTATTATGCACTCTAGAGGTTACTTTAATATGAACTCCGGAAGTTGTGGAGCTTGTTTACTCCGGCTTGAGGTGTGCTTTTGTAGCCCTACACAATGAATGGTGTTTTTATCCAACAAGAGGGTGTTTAAGAGTAGCACAAGTGAAGAGAAGTTATTTATTTATGTGATCATTGTTGAGAGTGTCCACTAGTGAAAGTATGATCCCTAGGCCTTGTTTCTAAGCATTGAAACACCGTTTCCAACAAGTTCTGTTACATGTTTGCTTGCTGCCATTTTTATTTCAGATTGCAATTACTACTTACAATCATCCATATTACTTGTATTTCACTATCTCTTCGTCGAACTAGTGCACCTATACATCTGACAAGTGTATTAGGTGTGTTGGGGACACAAGAGACTTCTTGTATCTTAATTGCAGGGGTTGCTTGAGAGGGATATCTTTGACCTCTACCTCCCTGAGTTCGATAAACCTTGGGTGATTCACTTAAGGGAAACTTGCTGCTGTTCTACAAACCTCTGCTCTTGGAGGCCCAACACTTTCTACAGGAATAGAAGCGTGCGTAGACATCATTCACCTCCGGCTTCGGGATGAGGAGGGTGCTGTCGCCGCGCCTTTGCTGCTGCCGCCGCACCTCAGATTGACCGGCGGCATCGTGAACTCCGGCTCCTCCTTCACCTCGCGCTTTGGGACGGTGTAGGGTGCGGTGCGACGAGGACGGCGTCGATCGCGCCGGCCCTTACGAGAAAGAGTTGGAGGAGGACAAGTACGTCCTCCTTGGCTACCAGCTGATACGCCGCAAACATATCTATAATTTTGGATGCTCCATGCTTGTTTTACACCAATTTATATATGATTTTCTCATACTTTGTTGCACTTTTATGCATTTTCCGGAACTAACCTATTAACAAGATGCCACAGTGTCAGTTCCCTGTTTTCTGCTGTTTTGGGTTTCAGAAAAATTGTACAAGAAATATTCTCGAAATTGGATGAAAAAAAAAGCCGATGTCAATATTTTTCCGTAACGAAGACAGAGTCCAGAGGGGGATCGAAGAAGTGGCGCAGGGCGGCCAGACCACACCTTGGCGCGGCCAAGCCTAGGCCCGCACCAAGGGGTGGTGTGGGCCACCCTGGCCTCCACCGACGTCACCCTTCCGTCTATTTATTCACAATCTCAGGGAAAACCTAAACACCCAAGCCTCCATCCATGAAAAGTTCCGCCGCGGCCGTCATCGCAGACCCTAGCTCGGAAGGGTTCTGAAGCTCTTCTCGGCACCCTACCGGAGGGGTAAATCATCGCCGGAGGCATCTGCATCGCCATGCCCACCTCCGAAGTGATGTGTGATTAGTTCATCCATGGACTATGGGTCCATAGCAGTAGCTAGATGGTTGTCTTCTCCAATTTGTGCCTCATGTTTAGATCTTGTGAGCTGCCCTACATGATCAAGATCATCCTTATGTAATGCTACATGGTGTGTTTGCTGGGATCTGATGAATATTGAACAATATATTGAGATCAATTATATATTCTTGTCATATGTTATTTGTGATCTTGCATGCTCTTCGTTGCTAGTAGATACTCTGGCCAAATAGATGCTTGTGACTCCAAGAGGGAGTATTTATGCTCGATAGTAGGTTCATGCCTCTAGTTTTCTGGAAGAGTGACCATAACTTCCAAGATTGTAGATGTGCTGTTGCTACTAGGGAGAAAACAACAATGTTTTATCAGAGGGTAATTCTATTGTTTACTTTACACACATTGCTTAATGCGGTAATCTGTTGCTTGCAACTTAATACTGGAAGGGGTTCGGACGATAACCGGAAGGTGGATTATTAGTCATAGACGCAGTTGGATTACAATCTATGTATTATGTTGTAATGCCCAAACGAATCTCATAGTAATCATCTTGTCATGTATGGTATTTATTATGTTAATTGCCTAGCTGTAATTTGTTCACCCAACATGTTATTTGTCTTTATGGAGAGACACCGCTAGTGAACAGTGGACCCCAGTTCTTTCCTTTACATTGATAAATTCATCTATTGCAATCATGTTCTGTTTAGTTTCTACAAGTATTGTTCTCTTTAATTGCTGCAAACATCTCTTTCCACTCGATACGTTTCATCCTCTATGTTCAGCAAAACTGGTGAGATTGACAACTTCACTGTATGTTGGGGCAAAGTATTTTGGTTGTGGAGTGTGCATGTTGTTGCTGACGCCCGTAGAGCGCCCTGCCAGTAGTCAGTTAGCAACACCTTCAGAAGTCTCGTCTTTCTCCTACTGGTCGACTAAACCTTGGTTTCTTACTGAGGGAAAACTTGATGCTGTGCTCATCATACCTTTCTCCTGGGGTTCCCCAACATTGTGAAGTCTGCGTTACGACGAGCACCATCAAGACTGTTTTCTGGCGCTGTTGCCGGGGAGAAAGAGGATTTCTGCAAGGGGAGTCTCTCATCTCCAACCTCTTTACTTTGTAATTTTTTTGTTAGTTAATGCAATGCTCACCTCCCATGTTGATGTTTCTTGTTTTTCACTAGTTAGACTTAATGGAAAACAACAACAAAATTAGAGAGCTTTATAGTATTTATCTTGAGTTAGAACATGAAGTGTTTGAAGAAAAAATTTAAAAACCGATGGAACATTATTTACATGCTAATAGCAATGTTATTAGTATGAATTCTTTGAACACCATTATTGCTAACGCTATGGAAAAGTCTAATCTTGGGGAAACTAGTTTTTATGAAAATGATATTATCAGTCCACCTACTATCGAGGAGAAAATTAATTATGATTACAATATGTCTCCTATATCTGATGATTATGGCGATGAGAATAATAATGAAAGCTATTTTGATGAATTTGCTCCCACTACAATTAATAAGAATTACTATGCTTATGTGGAGAGAAATAATTATTTTATTCATGTGGCTCATGATAAGAATGTGATATTTATATTGTTGAGTTTGTTCATGATGCTACTGAAAATTATTATGAGAGAGAAAAATATGGTTGTTGGAATTTTCATGTTAGTAAAAAACCTCTCTTTATATTGAAAGTTCTCAAGTTGCTCTTTTTTTACCTATCCATGCTTGTTACTATGTGCTTCTTTGATTTATTTCTTACAAGATTCCTATGCATAGGAAGTGAGTTAGACTTAAATTTGTTTCTTTTGCTCCTTGATGCTCTCTTTTCCTTCAATTCATATTTCTTATTTGAGCATCTTGTCAAATTACTGAGCCTAGCTGAAAGGCGTTAAACAAAAGCACTCTTGGAAGAACCCATGTTTATCTCTGTAATTTTTTATTTTATTGAGTCTTGAAAGTTGTTACCTCTGTAATAACCTCTCCTTATCATTTTTTTTTGTTTTTTTTGCCAAGAATAGCCTCTAATAGGAAGATAGTAAGATTTGCAGAAGTTGTTGTCCTGAAAACAGATTATATGTTGTCACCATAAAAATTCTTGTTCATAGCCAGAGCGGAATTTTGAGCTGCCAATTTCTGTGCGTATGCCCCAGGTTATTATCTAAGTTTCGTTAGTTGACCACTTTTCAATCTGAAGAACATAAGATTGTTGAAAAAATCTATCTTTACCTGATGTTCTGTTTTGACAGATTTCTACCACTATTTTCATTTGCCTCTTAATCTCTTTCTTTTTTAGTTCTTTTGATCAAAGAGCTTTTTGAAGAGGTTGCTACAGTTAATAGATGTTTGATATATGTTATAACTGAACTCAAGTGGATTTTTTTTTGATTGTACTAATGCTGCTAGTAAAGAATTATGTGAAGTTTTGTATGAAGGAAGTTTTCAAGTGTAGGGAGAGAAGAATGATGTAATGAGATGAACAATGGACAAAAGCTCAAGCTTGGGGATTCCCATGTCACCCCAAGAAATATCTAAGAGGTACAATCGTCAAAGCTTGGGGATGCCCAAGGCATCCTCTTTTCATCAACAAAGCAACATGTAATCTTTCTATGCGCTATATTTTTATTGCTCCATACGCTATGTTGTTCTTGAAGCGTTTTTATTTTTGTTTTTTTGTATTTTTGCTTTTTTTACTGTAGCATATGGTTGGATCCCGGCATATTTGTTTTGCAGAATGACACGCTCCATTTAAATTGCATAGAACGCTCTAGTTTTCGCTGTTATTGTTCTGCGAGTGATCTAGTTTTGTAGTACTACGTTTAGCTCTTGTTATTTCACTCGAATTATGTTCAACTCGTTTGTATTATTTATTTATGTATGATTAGCTCTCTGGTTCATATTGATTTTCATCTCTAAGAGCTATTTCAAATAAGTTGATTGGTGTTGGAGACGAGTAAAATATTTCATGGCTATAGTGATGCAAAAGGAAACTTGTCTAGACTGTGGCATACCCTTTGGCATCATGTTTGATGTTACTCTTGTCATATACTTAGTACTTATTATTGTAGCATGACTTGTCTCAAATAGCTGAGAGTGAATAATGTGCTATTGAAAGAATCATGTGTTGTTTCCATCATACAAAGCATAATATTGTGGTATTCTCCTTTGATGCTTTATTGGGTTGACTTGGCACATGCTTATACCATGTTATGACTACAATCAGTCAACTAAAGACTCTATGATCATTTAGTTTTTGACTTGTAATATCACTTTATGCTTTGATTAATAATGTTTTGTCGCTATGCATGATTATGGCCATTATTGCTCTCTTAGTCGGTCGCTCCAAGTCTTTTGCTAGCATTCACATGTACTGAGTATGAACTCTACTCGTGCATCCAACCACAAAAATCAAAGTTTGCCAATTATGTCCACCATATCTACCTACTAGCATTATTTCTATTCCAAGTATATTCATCATGTTTTTATTTATCTTCAAAATTAAATTTTGGCATGAGAAAATTAGTTAGTAAAGCTCTCACGAACTTGATGACACATTTACTTTCTTGCACTTAATAAACTTGATCATTGTGACTATCTTATGAAGTTTATATGTTTGCAAATTGTGGGTTGGGAGTTAGCACAACCATGCTTTCATGGGGAACGCTTTCAATATTGCACTTATTCATATTTAGTTGATGTCATGTTCTTTTGTTTATGCATGGATGCCTAGCGGTGCGAAATAAAATAGAAACTTGTAAGTCCATGGAGTTTGTATATGTGTTAGAAAAACGCCTGAGCCGCTATCTAAGACATGCATCATTCATGGTGGAAATTTACAGCGAACCATAGTGAGCATCCTATGAAGCATTTTCAATAAAAAGCTATACCTATAGTAATTAAAAAGATTTCCGAGATGCTCATTGTCTGTTTGTCTTGTCATTTTGGCATGGGATTGTTCCTACAAGAGTACTTCCATATCATGGGGCAGGAGGTACCCCGTTGGCGGTTCTCGATGATACATGTATACTTACAATGACAACAACTTATTTGGGACATAAGTTGAGTAGCATGAGGTTTAGGTGCTCGTATTCAAGGGGCACTAGATTTTCAACTTGTGATTTGTCAAGCATATAGCTCATATTTGCCATCACATTAATTTTAACCATTCAAGATGCTTATGATAGGGACAATGAGAGCTCAAAGCTAAAAACTACCATACTTTTTGGAAGGTTTATAAAACTTGTTAATCTTGCTTACTCTGCAAAGAGTCTTTCTTTTACTTTTATGTTGAGTCTTCACCTTCTTCTTTATGCACCAATTAAGATAGCATAGTTGTCATTCTTAGTGCAATGTGCATAGTCCAAAAAATTATTATTATTGATTGATTCTTGATTATGCTATTGTTTTTTCTTAAATTATGTGTATCTAGTAACCATTTGAACATTGAAGGTGTCCTAGCATTTATGTTTTGCTACTTCATAAAGGACATGTTGAGTACCACTTTACTATGTTTTCTCTATGCTCATAAACAAACAGTTGCTTTTAATGCAATATTATTCATGATCCTTTGTTTGAGTTACTTCTCATGTTATAACATAGTTGCTAAGTTCTATTGTTACAATTATATATATCATGCCTATGTTTAGAGTACTTTGATCCCAGCTCACAATGCTTTACAATAACTTGATCAAGATTGTGTTGGCTTCATGTCACCTCAAAAATTATTTTGTTATCACTTACCTACTCGAGGACGAGCAGGAGTTAAGCTTGGGGATGCTTGATACGTCGCAAATGTATCTATAATTTTTGATGATCCATGCTTGTTTTACACCAATTTATATATGATTTGATCATGTTTCGTTGCACTTTCATAAATTTTTCGGCACTAACCTATTAAAAAGATGCCATAGTGCCAATTCTCTATTTCCTGTTGTTTTATATTTCAGAAAAGTTGTACATGAAATATTCTCGGAATTACACGAAACAAAATCCGAAGTCAATATTTTTCGTAACGAAGACAGTGTCCAGAGGGGGGTCGAAGAAATGGCGCAGGGCGGCCAGACCACACCTTGGCACGGCCAAGCCTAGGCCCGCGCCAAGGAGTGGTGTGGGCCACCCTGGCATCTACCGACCTCGCCCTTCTGCCTATTTATTCACGATCTCGGGAAAAACCTAAACACTCGAGCCTCCATCCACGAAAAGTTCCGTCGCGGCCGCCATCGCAGACCCTAGCTCGGGAGGGTTCTGAAGCTCTTCCCGGCACCCTGTCGGAGGGGGAAATCATCGCCTGAGGCATCTACATCGCCATGCCCGCCTCTGAAGTGATGTGTGAGTAGTTCATCACTGGACTATAGGTCCATAGCAGTAGCTAGATGGTTGTCGTCTCCAATTTGTGCCTCATGTTGAGATCTTGTGAGCTACCCTACATGATCAAGATCATCCTTATGTAATGCTACATGGTGTGTTTGCTAGGATCCAATGAATATTGAATACTATATAGAGATCGATTATATATTATTGTCATATGTTATTTGTGATCTTGCATGCTCTCTGTTGCTAGTAGATACTCTGGCCAAGTAGATGCTTGTGACTCCAAGAGAGAGTATTTATGCTCGATAGTAGGTTCATGCCTCTAGTTTGCTGGAAGAGTGATCATAACTTCTAAGATTGTAGATGTGTTGTTACTACTAGGGAGAAAACAACAATGTTTTATCCGAGGGTAATTCTATTGTTTACTTTACATACATTGCTTAATTCGATAATCCGTTGCTTGCAATTTAATACTGGAAGGGGTTCGGACGATAACCGGAAGGTGGATTATTAGTAATAGACGCTGTTGGATTACGGTTTATGTATTATATTGTAATGCCCAAACGAATCTCATAGTAATCATCTTGTCATATATGGTCTTTATTCCGTCAATTGCCCATCTGTAATTTGTTCACCCAGCATGTTATTTATCTTTATGGAGAGACACCTCTAGTGAACTGTGGACCTCGGACCTTTTCTTTACACTGATAAATTCATCTACTACAATCCTGTTCTGTTTACTTTCTGCAAGCACTGTTCTCTTTAATTACTGCAAACATCTCTTTCACTCGATATGTTTAATCCTTTGTGTTCAGTAAAACCGGTGAGATTGACAACCTCATTGTAAGTTGAGGCAAAGTATTTTTGTTGTGTTGTGTGCAGGTTCCACGTTGTTGCTGACGCCGGTAGTGCGCCCTGCCAATAGTCAGCTAGCAACACCTTCAGAAGTCACGCCTTTCTCCTACTGGTCGATTAAACCTTGGTTTCTTACTAAAGGAAAACTTACTGTTGTGCTCATCATACCTTCCTCTTGGGGTTCCACAACAGTGTGAAGTCTGCGTTACGACGAGCACCATCACCAGTGTGCTGCTTGGTAGGCGCATGTCCCTCCAGCGCTCCGTGCCCGGCGACGGCAGCGGCATGACGCCTATGCCGTTGATGGCCATCCTCCACCCACCGCTGCTTGGCAGGCGCATGTCCGACGGGACGGGATATCCCGTGCGGTACAATGCCCATGCCTCCGCAACGGTGAGGCTGCCGCCGTTGAAGCCATTCGCCGTGGCGATCTTGCGGGAGGACGACGACATTGGCTAGGGAGAGAAGATTTGGGAGCGGCGAGAGGTTGGAGCGGCGAGAGATTGGGATGGGGAAGGAAGAGGGGCGCTCTTAATGTACAGCGGCAGCAGGTCGTTGGACGCAATAAACGCCGACACGGACGGGCACGCGGCCATGCACGACGAGGCGCGTCCCTATGCCTGGGAAATCTGGAACGCCATTGACGTTGCTTGACCAAAGGTAGGCGACGGAGTTTTAGGCTTCCGACCCGTTGACGTGTCGGGCCCGCGCCTTCTCGCATCGCATTTCGTTGTGTCCGGCGTACCCGAACCGTCCCCTGTGTAGCGAGAACGGGCTCGGGACACCGCATACC
Source organism: Lolium rigidum (assembly GCF_022539505.1). Lineage (NCBI taxonomy): Eukaryota > Viridiplantae > Streptophyta > Magnoliopsida > Poales > Poaceae > Lolium > Lolium rigidum. The sequence goes on along the minus strand of NC_061510.1, from coordinate 63,495,278 downwards.
GTATTGGGCCGTGCCGTACTCTTATACCCATTCCAAAAGATTTCCATATGTCGCCTCAACATTCACAGAGAGCAGGTGCTGCAGGTCATACCCTACATGCTAGCTGCACCTGCGGGTATATTTTTTCGAAGAAAGAGAAAGGCTACCCTACAGAATACAGCGTACGTGCAATTCCTCATAGTGGCCATTTTTCTGGAATGCACAAGATGACAAGAATCTCGTCGGAAGTAGACCAAAATATATGGCTCCGGTTTTCCTTCCACTTCTTTTTCCTCTTATGGTTGTTGGACGTGGTTATAACGTGTCTCTAATTTGATATCTTGTGCGGTCTTGTCAATCGTACATTAGCAAATTAATTATGAGAAGGGTGACGGCACAATGCATATATGTATGCAGCTGTCGATTGCCGATTGGCTCAGAACCTTACCGATCGAAAACTGTGGGAATTTTTTTTCAGATCTTAAAGTACTATAGTGTCGTCGGTGTGAAGATTTGCCAGCTCGAAAAGAAAGGAAGGGACAATGTTTATACGTATTTCCTCAACGAGAAAGCAATGTAAGTACAAGTTTCCCCAAAATAAACACCTATCTAATCACATTTAGATTGAGAGCTAATCAAAGTTGTATGGAAGTAGAAACATTCGCAAATTTCCTTCTCCTTTTCGAGTAGCTAGCTGTTACAATAGCAAGTCGACTAAGCTCAAACCAATTCAACTTCAAGGTCAGTCAAGTACAATCAGTGGGAGAAAAATGCACAATGATATACATTTGAAACCGGGACAAACTTTGCCTTCTCCATTTGTTGGGAAGAAGATTGCTTATAGTTAATCGCAAAAAAAATCGAGGAAAAAAGTGCATCTAGGACCTAGCCCACTAGCACCAAGGACTGGCAATAAAAACAAGTCAATCTCACACACAAACAAAACATGAGTTAATCTCTTCTACGAACTAGTGGTCTACCACCGTCAAAAAACAAGCCATGACATGTATTGGAGGACTACACTTGGGACTCTTCCAAAGCGGTCCCGAGGCAAGCAGTCCACATGACTATTCAACAATTGCTTCACTGATATGCCAATGAAAAATATTCATGGCAACTCGTCGCCCACACGGTCGGCCAATGTCCTCACAGATGTCAAAAGCCGGCCTTAGGGTTGTCGCCTCAGCATCCACTACTATGTCCCGCCCTTAGCAGTACGATGGCCCTTTTGGGGCCGCCGCCCTATCATGCCATTGGTCGTCCTCAAGCTACAAATTTGCATGAAATGTTTTCTGCGGCCCGAAGTGCACATGACAACAACTTAGAGACCAAGACCGTCGCACCAACACATACATGACCGCTAGCCCAACATGAACTACCTCTTTGATACGCCCAAAACGTATCTACTTTCCCGAACACTTTTGCTATTGTTTTGCCTCTAATTTGTGTATTTTGGATACAACTAACACGGACTAACGCTGTTTTCAGCAGAATTGCCATGGTGTCTCGTATTTGTGCAGAAACTCAACTTTCAGGAAAATCCCGGGATTAATTCCAATGGGCCTATTTTTACAGAAGAGGGGCGGAGCCGAAGGACCGCAAGGAGGGGGGCCACGAGGCGGCCACCCCACCAGGCGGCGCGGTGGGCCCCTAGGCCGCGCCGCCCTATGGTGGCGGCCGCCTCGGGCAGACCTCGAGTGCCCTCCTCTCGACTACTTAAAGGCTTCGACCTAAAAACGCACGGGATTAGAGTCGAAATCGCCGGAAGACATCCAGAACACCGCCGCCATCGCGAAACTCCGTCTCGGGACCAGAAACTCCATTCTGGCACTCCGTCGGGACGGGGAATTAGAGGAGATCATCGCCATCATCACCACCGACGCCTCTCCATCGACCAGCCATGTTTCCCCCATCCACGTGTGAGTAATTCTCCCGCTGTAGGCTGAAGGGGATGGTAGGGATTGGATGAGATTGGTCATGTAATAGCATAAGATTGTTAGGGCATAGTGTCTAGTGTCCGTAATTGGTACTTTGATGATATTGTTGCAACTTGTTATGCTTAATGCTTGTCACTAGGGCCCGAGTGCCATGATCTCAGATCTGAACATGTTATTGTTTCATGATGATATTCATTGTTTTATGATCTTACCTGCAAGTTGTATAAACATGTCGCTGTCCGGAACCCGAGGCCCCAAAGTGACAGAAATTGGGACAACCGGAGGGGAAGGCGGTGATGTGAGGATCACATGTGTTCACGGAGTGGTAATGCTTTGCTCCGGTGCTCTATTAAAAGGAGTACCTTAATTTCCAGTAGATTCCCTAGAGGCCCGGCTGCCACCGGCTGGTAGGACAAAAGATGTTGTGCAAGTTTCTCATTGCGAGCACGTACGACTAAATATGGAACACATGCCTATGGATTGTTTAGTACTTGGATACCGTTTTATTACTATCTGCAAATGCCCTACCTTGATTGTTACATGAGTCTCTCTCATCCATGCAGCGCCCGTTCATCCATCCTTGTGCCTACAGTATTTTAATCATGATGTTTACTATAATTACTACTGCTGTCTTTGTTACAATGCTGCTGATATTTCACTATCGCTATCTTGCTATAAAACTGTTACTACTCGATAAACTCTTGCGAGCAAGTCCGTTTCAGTGCAGCTGAATTGACAACTCCGCTGTTAAGGCTTACAAATATTCTTTGGCTCCCCTTGTGTCGAATCAATAAATTGGGTTTACTTCCCTCGAAGACTGTTGCGATCCCCTATACTTGTGGGTCATCAAGATTATTTTCTGGCGCCGTTGCCGGGGAGCATAGCTTTATTTGCAAGTTCACTTGGATTTATATTGTTCGCTGCAAATTCTCTATCATGGGTAAATCTCGCGATCCTAAAGTCGCCTTATTACCATCCACTACAAGAAAAGGTACAACTCTGAGTACCTCTGCTGCTCTTGATTCACCTTCTATGATAAGTCAACTTGTTTCACCACCACAAACTTCACATGCTGGTACTTCTGCTGAATCTGAAAATTCTTATAATTTTAAAGATGCTTCTGTTATGCTTGATGATAGTGGCTCGTTAGGATCTTTTCTAGATGCTACAATTGCTAGGTCTAGACAAATTGAAAATACTGAAACTCCTAATGAAAATACTGCTACACCTGTTAATTCACCTGAGTCTGTTGAATACTCTAGTGATGATCCTGATGAGGATTATGTGGAACTTGATGATGATTTTATTGATAAATGCAATGCTACTACTGATGCAAGTAAAATTAAAAAGTTTCTTTCACAACATACTGTTAGATATAAGTTGTCTCCTGATCCTAAATTTGCCACATCTCCTATAAACATTAAGGATAAGGATTATGATTTTTCTCTTGATTTATCTCATATAGCTATTGTTAAGACAACACCCTTTTGTGGTACTGAAAAATAAAGTGCTCTAGAACACATGAATGAGCTTTCAACTTTGAGTAGTTTGTTTTATGATGATATCAAGAAGCGTACTTATTTTGTTGCTAAAAATTTTCCTTTCTCATTAAAGGATGATGCTAAAACTTGGTATAATATTTTGCCTCCTGATTCTATTGATAGTCCAAGTGGTTTGCTTGATGTTTTCTTTCGGAAATACTTTCCTGCTAGTGCTCAACATATTGTTTTGCAGATAATTTATAGTTTTGACCAGGGAGATGGAGAGAAATTGCCTGAACCTTGGGCAAGATTTTGCTCTCTTATCAGAGCTCGACCTGGACATGATCTTGAAAAGCATGATTTACTTGATATATTTTATAGTGGACTAACTATTGAGTCTAGGGCATACCTGGATAGTTGTGCTGGTTGTATTTTCAGGAAAAGAACTCCAGACGAAGCTGAAGAATTATTGGCTAATATAGGCCGGAATCATGATGATTGGACTACACCTGAACCAGCCCCAACGCCGATATTGAAGAAGAGGGGTTTGATTAAATTAAATGATGAAGATATGAGGGAAGCCAAGAAATCTCTTAAGGAGAAAGGTATTAAATCTGAAGATGTGAAGAATTTACCTCCCATAGAAGATTTATGCAAGATAATTCCCCCTTCATCCATGATTGAGGTAAACTCTCTTCAACGCTTTACTAGGGAAGATATTCCATATTCAAAACCTCCTGCTCAATGCTTAGATGAGTTTGATAATTATATTGTTAAGCAAGAAAATTTTAATATGAGAGTAGAGAATCATTTAATGGAAAATTCTCAAGCTATTAGTAATTTGCATGATATTGTGGAGAGAACCTCCAATGATGTTAAGATGCTTGTTAAACATTTTCATATGGTTCAAACTCAAATTGATCAACTCACTAAAGTGCAAAATGACTTGTTAAAAAATAGTTCTAAAGAAAAACATGCTTATGAAGTAACAACTAGAGGCGGTGTTTCTACTCAGGATCCTCTATATCGTCGAAGGGCATCCCAAAAGAGTTGAACAAGATTCTCAACGAATTGAAACTAGTGCTCCTTCTAAGAAAAAGAAAAAGAAACATAAAACTGTTGTAGAATCCTCCGAGCCCGTTAATGATCCTAATAGTATTTCTATTTCGATGCTGAAACTAAAAGTGGTAATGAACATGATAAAGATAATGATAAGAATGATGCTTCGATAAAGAAGAGGTTGAAGATGAACCTGAAAACCATGCTAAAAATAAAAAGTATACTAAAGAAGATTTTATTGCTAAGAAACATGGTAATGAAAGGGAACCTTGGGTTCAAAAGCAAATGCCTTTTCCTGCTAAGAAACTAAAATCAAAGGAAGAAGAACACTATAATAAATTTTGTGATTGGATGAAACCTTTATTCTTGCAAATCCCTTTGACTGATGCTATTAGATTGCCTCCTTATTCGAAGTATATGAAAGATATTGTCTCTAACAAAAGGAAAAATTCCTAATGAGGAGATTTTCACTATGCTTGCTAATTACTCTTTCAATGGCAAAGTTCCAAAGAAGCTGGGCGACCCAGGTATACCGACTATTCCTTGTTCCATTAAGAATAATTATGTTAGAACTGCTCTATGTGATTTGGGAGCAGGTGTTAGTGTTATGCCTTTTTCTCTTTACAAGAGACTTTATTTAGATCAGTTGATACCAACTGATATATCTTTGCAAATGGCTGATAAATCTACCGCTATTCATGTTGGTATATGTGAGGATGTTCCTGTTCAAGTTACTAATAATTGCTTGATATTAACTGATTTTGTTGTGTTGGAAATGCCTGAAGATGATAATATGTCTATTATTCTTGGGAGACCTTTTCTTAACACCGCAGGGGCTGTTATTGATTGCAATAAAGGAAAAGTTACTTTCAATGTTGATGACAAGGAGCATACTATTTATTTTCCCAAGAGGATTGATAAAGTATGTGGAGTTAATACAATTTCTAATGTGAGAACTATCAAAGTGGGAGTTATTGATTGTCCAATATATGAGCCTAAAGAGGGATATCAAAATATTATGATTGGATCCATATCGATTCAATACAAGGTAACATGATTGATTTGAGGTTTATTTCTTCTTATGTTATGTAAAATTTATTTGGTGACAAGACTTGATCAACCTTGTTAACAAATACATTTTATATGCATAGAGGAACTAAACAACATTTTTTCTTTCCCCCACGTGTTCTACTTGCTGTAGCACTACTTGTTTTGCAAGGTTCTTTAGTTGTTTAGAGATTTCAAAATCTTTTTCTGCCCAGTAATAATAATTTTAACACCCAGAAATGTGCATTTTTCAAAGTTTTCAAAAATTCACAAAAATTATACCGTTGGTCTTGTTTTTCGAAGAGGCATCTGGGAGCACCTGTGGATGACCAGTGGGGCACCCCAGGGCTGCACCCCACCAGCCGGCGCGGCCAAGGAGGGGGGTGCGCCACCCTGTGTTGTGGGCCCCTCCTTGCCCCACTTACTCATCTCTTCCTCCCATCTCACTCTCTCTCCCGAAAAAACTCGTACCAGCTTTCTCTCACTCGCGTTTTTGCTCAAGAGCTCAGGATTTCTCGATCTCTTTGCTTAGCCCAGATTTTTGTCTGAAATTTGGCACATTTGCTCTCCGGTATGTGACTCCTCCGACTATCCAAGTAGAATTTTGTTTCGTTGAGTATATCTTGAATATTTTGCTGCTGTAGGTAACATGTTTAGTGAGTTTGCATGCTTGTTCTAAGTTGTAAAAACTAGTTTTGATGCATGTTTAGTACTCTAGCAAGTTCCTATAGTAGTTTCCCTCAAGTATATGTCTCCAAATCAACTTTTATAATGTTTGTTGAAAAATTTCAGAAAATGGAGTGGAATAGGCACCAACTAAACCAACAAGAATTGGAGGTGCAACAAGTTATGAGAGTTCACCACGAAGAGGGAGTATACCCCTCTTACTACCCATGTGTTGATTTTATGAGGAGTGCAGGAATCTTGCGGGATGTTCAAAATCTGATTTCCAATGCAGGGTTGGAAAGTTTTGTTGTTGGTGAACCTTACCAATATGCAAAACTGACCATGTCAGTGGTGCAGGATTTTGAATTCAATTGGTCCCAAACTAACCCCATGGTTCGATACAAAAATTATAATAAAACTGTCAACTTGCCTTTTGATGATTTTTGTGCAGCAATTAGAGTGCCACAATAGGGATCATGCAAGAAGATTAGGGGACTGCCGCAGGAGCTCTTGAGTCTATATAAGATGATTTGTCAAGGGAGGAGCTTCTCAGATGATAGTGGTAAAATCAGTAGTATTCAACTCCCAGCCATTCGCTACTTTGCTTATTTCATCACCAAGTGCGTTCTTGCTAGAAAGAATGCAAGTAAGTTATCTATCCAGGATTTGTCTTTCCTAGCTGCTGCATTACAAGGTGATAGGACTTATAATTAGGGTGCTTTGATAGCCTATAGACTTTCTACTAACCGTGAGAAGGGAGGAATTTGTGGAGGTCTCATCGCCTCTCGTTTATTAGCTATGCACGGTGTAGAACCTCACCATCTTGATATTCAACTCTTCATAGAGAAACTTGACATAGTCTCCATGATTAAACATGAATTTGTTTCTGATTTGTCTAATTTGAGTAACCTGTCTTACAAGATAACATTTTACAAGAAAACTTGGAGAACAACTAAGAAAACTGAAAGGCTAGTAGGATTGCCTGCACCTGTTTTGTTTAACCTTGATTCCAGGAAGGATTGGTCAGTCACGGAAAGTGAACTGAATGCATACATAGAGGGGATGGCCATCATGCAGGGGACGGCACGGAGGAGGCCGAGGAACACCTCGACTCGTCATCCGATACAGCGAGCTCTTCGCATCAGCATTTTGGGCATGTGGAGCCTTCACCCTTTTCTTCTGCACCGGGACCTTATTATGACTACACCATGTATGATCCACCGGCGTGGAACCCTGACCCTCGCTGGGGTTGAACTCCACTTAGGCCAAAATCCTAAGATTGGGGGGAGGTATACCGGCATCACTCATGCATTGCATATTATAGTTTCTGGATACTAGTACATACTTGTTTAGTTTCTTAAAGTGGTTTTCTAATAAGAGGGAGATGATATTGGGGGAAGTGCTGATTGAAAACAGATTCTGGACTGATACCAAAAAAATTCTCAAAAATAGTCAGAATGTTATTTTGCGAAGCCAATTTTTTTGCATGTTCCCCAGGTTGTTATCTAACTTTCATTAGTTGAACACTTTTCGATCTGAGCAGCGGAAGAATTTCTTAAAAATCGATTCATCGTATCTGCTGTCAAGTTTGACGAATTCCTGCTGCTTTGTGTTTATGTGACTCTTCTAGTTTTCATTTTCTTGTTTTTGCTTTATTTCTTTCCTAAAACACAAAAAGACCAAAAATATTTCTGTTGTTTCTCTTCACCATTTGTTTATATTGGTTTCTTGCTCTTATTTCGCTTTATTTTCTATCGTTGGTTTGCTATAAGAAAATCCAAAAAGATTTTGCTTTGTTTGCTTGTTTCCTTTTGTTCTTGTTTCCAATTCAAAAACACCAAAAATATTGGTTGTTCTTCTTTGGTTTTGTAAAGTTCATTATGGAGTTCAGCGGTCTTCGGTGGCTGGAGCTTGGTTTTCATTCCATAATATTCAAGCTACACAAGTGAAAGGCAATAATGACGATGTACGACAATTCGACTGTGGTGAGAGGCTGGTATGAACTCTATTTGTTTTCATTTTTGTACATATAATCATCCATGTGAGCATGCTTAGTTGGTTCATGTGAGGTATATGTCATTTAAGAAAGTCTAGTAGTTCATGATCTCTCATATTTAGCTCCAGTTTATTAATATGAGTAGCATGGCATAGATGTTTGCTTGCATTGTTTTATTCATAAATAGGTATGACATTGTGGTATCCTCCTCTGAATAATTCACTTGAATCGACTTGGCACATGCTCACGCATGTATATGACTGAACAAAAGTCAATTAAGCCTCGACGATTTACTTTGCCTCGTAGTTCTTGTATCACTTTTATGCCTCCGTTAATTTATTTTGCCGCAAGCATGATTATGACGATTCATCGCTCTCTTGATTGTCGCTCCTCAGTCTATTGCTAGCCTTCACTTGTACTGAGCGGGAAAGCTGCTCGTGCTTCCAAACCCCTGAAAACCAAGTTATTTCGAAGTGTCCACCATAAATACCTATGCATGGAATTTCAAACCATTCCAAGTAAATTCTCATGCGCTACCTTTAAACCTTCAAAATGCTTCTCAATTTGTGTTTATGTTTTATAGCTCATGAGAAAGTATGTGGTGTTTATCTTTCAACCTTGTCATTTACTCTTGACAGACTTTCATAATGGACTAGTGGCACATCCACTTATCCAATAATTTTGCAAAAAGAGCTGGCAACGGGGTTCCCAGCCCCAATTAATTAACTTTCATTAATAATTCTCTTCACATGTTTTGCCCTGATTCATCAGTAAGCAACTTAATTTTGCAAATAGACACTCCTCCATGGTATGAGATTGTTGCAAGGCACCCGAAGATTGGGTTAGCCATGGCTTGTGTAAGCAAAGGTTGGGGGGAGTGTCACCCATAATAAAACTAAAATACGTGTGTAAACAAAAGAGAAGAGGGATGATTTACCTTGCTGGTGAAGATAACGTCCTTCATGGGAGCCGCTCTTGAAAGTCTGGTTGACGAGGTAGTTAGAGTGCCCACTACCATTCGTTGACAACATCAAACACCTCTCAAAATAATTTTACTCCTGTTTTAAAAAATGAAAATCTCTAGCGCATGTTAATCCCTGCTTTCCTCTGCGAAGGGTCAATCTTTTACTTTTATATTGAGTCACCATCCTTTCTTTATCCTTTCTTTGATCACTCTCTTGAGAGCACAGCTGTCATTCTTAGTATAATATGCTTGTCCCAAAATGTGATTAACTGTGGTATAACTTTGATGCTTTTATCTTTGACAATCTCTACTTCTAGTCTTTCCATGAACTTCAAAGGTGCCCGAGCATTTATGTTTTGCTGTACAAATACGGGCAAGCGAGATACCACTTTATCATATCCTTTTATGAACATTGCAATCCTGCTGATAGACATGATTCATGATGCTTATTATTAATTTGTTGGTACCTTGTCCATGATTGACATAACTATTAGATGACTTTATTTGCATGTATCTTATTATGAATTGCCTAAGTACTTGTCCATATCATGAGAATATTTACATCATATGAGCAAATGTGTTCGTGAAAGTTCTTTTATCGCACTCAGTTGTTAACTGAATTGCTTGAGGACAAGCAATAAGCTAAGTTTGGGGGGGGGGGGGAGTTGATACGTACAAAACGTATCTACTTTCCCGAACACTTTTGCTATTGTTTTGCCTCTAATTTGTGTATTTTGGATACAACTAACACGGACTAACGCTGTTTTCAGCAGAATTGTCCTGGTGTCTCGTTTTTGTGCAGAAACTCAAATTTCAGGAAAATCCCCGGGATTAATTCCAATGGGCCTATTTTTATAGAAGAGGGACGGAGCCAGAAGATCAGAAGGAGGGGGGCCACGAGGCGGCCACCCCACCAGGCGGCGCGGTGGGCTCCTGGGCCGCGCCGCCCTATGGTGGCGGCGCCTCGGGCAGCCCCAGGTGCCTCCCCTTCGACTACTTAAAGGCTTCGACCTAAAAATGCACGGGGGTTAGATGAAATCGCCAGAAGACATCCAGAACACCGCCGCCACCGCGAAACTCCGTCTCGGGACCAGAAACTCCGTTCTGGCACTCCGCCGGGACGGGGAATTGGAGGAGATCATCGCCATCATTACCACCGACGCCTCTCCATCGACCAGCCATGTTTCCCCCATCCATGTGTGAGTAATTCCCCCGCTGTAGGCTGAAGGGGATGGTAGGGATTGGATGAGATTGGTCATGTAATAGCATAAGATTGTTAGGGCATAGTGCCTAGTGTCCGTAATTGGTACTTTGATGATATTGTTGCAACTTGTTATGCTTAATGCTTGTCACTAGGGCCCGAGTGCCATGATCTCAGATCTGAACATGTTATTGTTTCATGATGATATTCATTGTTTTATGATCTTACCTGCAAGTTGTATACACATGTCGCTGTCCGGAACCCGAGGCCCCAAAGTGACGGAAATTGGGACAACCGGAGGGGAAGGCGGTGATGTGAGGATCACATATGTTCATGGAGTGTTAATGCTTTGCTCCGGTGCTCTATTAAAAGGAGTACCTTAATTTCCGAGATTCCTAGAGCTGTCCACTAGTAGGACAAAAGATGTTGTGCAAGTTTCTCATTGCGAGCACGTACGACTAAATATGGAACACATGCCTATGGATTGTTTAGTACTTGGATACCGTTTTATTACTATCTGCAAATGCCCTACCTTGATTGTTACATGAGTCTCTCTCATCCATGCAGCGCCCGTTCATCCATCCTCGTGCCTATAGTATTTTAATCATGTTGTTTACTATAATTACTACTGTTGTCTTTGTTACACTGTTGCTGATATTTCACTACTGCTACTGCTATAAAACTGTTGCTACTGATAAACTCTTGCGAGCAAGTCTGTTTCCAGGTGCAGCTGAATTGACAACTCCGCTGTTAAGGGTTACAAATATTCTTTGGCTCCCCTTGTGTCGAATCAATAAATTGGATTTTACTTCCCTCGAAGACTGTTGCGATCCCCTATACTTGTGGGTCATCACCCTTCTAGGGGGGGGGGGGCGTTGACTGAGCCAGTAACCCCACCTCACTAGTGAACATGATTTCCACCCAAGACATGTCTAGCCTTTAGGAGAGGGACCTTGCTCGCTCATCTAGTTCCCAATGTCGCAGCCTTTGCACTCCTATGCACTGATATTGTGTTTACGTGTCTCTGTTTCGGCGCTTGGATACCACATGTCCTCATTGCAGGCACTCAATTGATCTACGGAGGACAAAGAAATCACGACATGATACCGGGATTTGTTAACGGGGTTCGGTGAACTTGCCTACTCCCGCGGCATGACTACATGCTCTCTCCCCTTGATACTACAACATTGACCGCCCGTGCGCCAGCACACGGCGCCATTGGCTGCCCCGGCAAGCCGGCTGATATCAAGTCATTGTGTGCTGCAATATGTTGTACCCACAACATTATATAGGAGGGCAAGACTACAAGTGTCCAACTCCAACACTACTCATATCCTATCCACCTTAGGTCTAGAACCAAGTTCAAACGTAAACCGGGTGGTATAAAATACTTGACACAAACTCAACAAACTCCACAATGCAAAGATTCTCCGTGTATCGGATTCGTCCGACCATCAAACTTTTTTGTATATCGGGCTTCGGTTGTCTTCCATTGCTATATATCCTGATTTACTTGGCACCAAGCTACACGGTCATTCCATTAAACCAACAGTATTTCACCCACATTTTCTATTATCAGGAGTTTCTACTTACATCGAACTCTACAATTCCATGGTAACCATCCACCACACATCACAACTTCATTCTCTTTCGGGGGGAGAGGGTCCAACGCCTATTCTAAGGATGTGTTGCTCTCCTGTTAGGGTTGGTTGGTGAGACGAGACGCTCATGTAGCAGGCTCATGTTGCATGTGAGTTGGAGACACTAGTTTGGTGGGCCCGAGATTGAGTAACAATACTCCTAGTCTTCTCTCACAACCGATGTGGTATTAAACCCGGCAAATCCTCCGTTATACATCAATCACCATCGTTCTATTTAAAATTAGTGTTCGAGACCACCAACAATGACTGGCTGCCATGAGTACAACATGATTTGTGGTAGGGCACCTTGGCTCTGATACCAATTGTTACACAATTCCTAGGTCCAGTAAACCTGTGTCTGTGATCCTCCTCCTCTAGATCAAACATCAGAAACCTTCAAACATCGCTCTAATACAACTTTTTATCATTGGAGGCACATGACCAATCTATTGAGGACCAAGAAAAAATAACCAAATGAAAATGCCGTGATATGTTGACGAGGTTTGGCGAACTCTCTTAGTCATTGGGGCATGACTATGGGTGCTCTCCTCTCATTGATATTGTAACACTGGGCGTCTAGACTATGGTTCCCTTGTGTGCAAGTCACTATCTAGTTGTCATGTGTTACATCGTGTGTATCCACCACATTATATAGGAGATCAATGCTACACTTGTTCGACTAGGACACTATATGTGTCCAATCAACACTGGTTAACACCAAGTCCAAACGTAACTCGACGGGTAAGTAATATTCGACACAAACTCAACATAGTCCACTATATACATATTGCACTTTCCAAATTAGTGCAAGTAAACATGCAAAGCGAGAAAAAATGTTCATAAGAAGTTACAGTGTAATGTTTTTGGTCGAAGCAGTGACCCGGTGGTCCAGTCTCCAAAGCTACTATATTGCAATTGCTTTGCTGTAGAGAGCAGATAATATAAAGGAACAATGAAATAGAAACAGACAGGCAAAAACACACGGAGGGAACCAAACTAATCGAAATCTTCTACCAAGAACGAATACTAACGAGCAGCGCGCTTATCCATTTATTGTCTCTTCCCTATAACTTTAGCCAAGAAACTAAAACACAGAAAAAATGTTAGTAATGAAGTTCTGCAAGAGCAGGCAAAGATCAGAATCAATGATTTGAAAGCAACGACAAGAAAAATATTGCCCATGAGATTATAATGTCAAGGAACTCTTCCCCACGATCTTGCCATCTCCTCCTGCACAACCATGGATCGATCAATTTGTCTTTTTTTTTCTTTATTCCCAAGTCCTAACTACAGTCCTACCATCCGTGTTTCTCGTTTCGTCATCCAATTCAAATCACTCAGATGAGACCACCCCTGTACATTACTCAACTAGCTATGCTCACCTAATCATCATCCTAATTGTTTACTCCAAATATTAATACTATTATGATCATCTGCACTCATCAGGCACACTGATTGCACCCTTTCAATCGCTCCCACAGACGATCTTTATTTTTCTGTATTTCGCGCCTCGGGTTTTCTATTCCGCGGTTGCCCGAAATTCAGCGGTCTTCGATAGCTGTCTCGGCATCTCCAACTGGAATTAACGATTTTTTCCAAGAATTGATGGTTCGTGTTAAACAATGGCAGCAAAGCCTTGATGTTGAAAGCACAATGGTCAGACATGTACGCAGAACATTCCGTTTGCCACCCTCCTAGATCAGCAGTAGTCCTACATTCCTACTACTGTATAAATACCGCCACACGCATTGGCATCTACAAGATACTCTTAGCCAGCCATCGATCGACCAGCATAAAACTACGTCTAGTGCAAGAACTTCGATCCATGGAGTCCTCGGAGGCGAGCTGGCACTCGTTCGATCCGTCGGTGGCCGTGGAGGACTCGGAGGCCATGGCGCGGCTGCTGGGTGTGCAGTTCTTCGGCAACGAGCAGCAGCAGCAGAAGCAACCGGCAGCGGCGGCGCCGTCGTCGTCCATGTACTGGCCCGCCCACGAGGCTGACCAGTACTACACTTCGGCGCCGTACTACATGCAGATGCAGGAAGGCACCTCGGCCTCGGCTGGCGCAGGTTACCACAATCACGGCGGCTACTACGACGGCGGCGCCATGGTGGGCGAGTTCTTCGTGGCGCCCGAAGAGCAGATCACCGATCCGGCTGCATTCATGGTTGATCTCAATCTTCAGTTTGATGACCAGGACGGAAACACGTCCGCCTGCAGGAGGAAGTTGGGCGACCAGAACGGTGAGAGCAGCACGGGCACTGCTCCCAAGAAGAAACCGCGCTCCGCCTCCGCGACAACGCCGCCGGTAAGTGCAAGGAAGAAGTGAACTCGCTCCATCGTGATCAACGGCTCAAGATACCTACCAGGGTGTGTGCCTGACGACGATTGTCTATGTGCGATCGACCGATGCAGGTGCAGAGGAAGGGCAAGAGCAGTGTGCCACCCAAGAGGGCTTCCAAGGGCGCGTGCAGCCGAGGCGCGCAGCAGGAAGAGAGCAATGGCGGCAACAACGTGCAGAGCTCCAGCAACTACCTCTCCGACGACGACGACGACGAGTCGCTGGAGATGACCTCGTGCAGCAACATGAGCTCGGCGTCCAAGAAGAAGTCGTCGTCGCACGGCGCTGGCGCCAAGGCCAGGGCCGGGCGTGGCGCCGCCACCGACCCGCAAAGCCTCTACGCCAGGGTAAGCTAATTACTCTCAATACTAATCTGAAATAATAATAGACGACCAATGCAATCACAGCGTCGTGACCAAGTCTGAAACTCTGAATACTAACCTGAAAAATACTCGTCTTGTTGTGAACAGAAACGTAGAGAGAAGATCAATGAGCGGCTGAAGGTGCTGCAGAATCTTGTCCCGAATGGAACCAAGGTAATGATCGATATATTTGAAATTTTAATCATTCCAACTCCAACTATAACAAATGTTATGATAATAGGAAGAAACATCTGGATCATGATGATGTTCTGATGCATGCTGAGACGTGGTTTTCAGGTAGACATTAGCACGATGCTGGAAGAAGCAGTTCACTACATCAAATTCATGCAGCTCCAAATCAAGGTCTGGTTCTTGCAAAATTCCAATCGTGTTCTATTTTTTTATTTAGAAGATTACTACTCCCTCCATTCATAAAAAGATACATCTATTTTTTTTATCTTCGGATGTATCTATACATAAAAAAATATTAGGTCCATACATCTAAATTTTTAAAAACTCCAAACATCTTTATGTAGAGGTAGTAGTATTTTTTTTGTTTGCGAATTCAGAAGAGATATTAATGTTGTATGCACATTGAGTGATTATTGGTCATCAGAAAGAAAACTGCACCGATGTTTTTGAACTAATTGACCCTGACCGTTTCTCTTTGTGTACAGCTTTTGAGCTCGGACGATATGTGGATGTTCGCGCCGATCGCCTACAACGGGTTCAACGTCGGGCTCGACCTCAAGATCGCTCCGCCACAACAATGATGGGCTTGGAGCCAACCAATGATATGGAAACTTTCTTGGCATGAAGATGAAGTCCATATATACATACATACATACCTACATATACAATGATTCTTCATTGCTTAGTATTTTTCCTTCTTGAATTCATTCTAGTCATAAATTACAGATCGACAGACGCCTATGTCTTTGTCTTTGTCGAGATGAGTTATGCTTCACCATTGGAATGAGACACAAATTCTAAGTCTTTTCTTTTCTTTTCTGAAGATAGGTGCAATATATGGTGAAAACTCGTAACCAAAAGATAAGTCAAGAGGCGTATAAAGTAAAATGTACAGGCAATCCTTGAAACCTTCATAGGTGTCAGGCTGTCCTCTGGACCACAGTTCCTTAAAAATGCGCATATAGGTTCTAATTGTGAATATTAGAGGTGTGAATTGTCTAGGTGGCGCGTTGACTGATGCCACCCAGGCTCTATTTTACCAAAGAGTACGTGCCTTGTGGACGTGATTGGTTGCTAGCAGTGTTTTCCTATACCTGGAGAGATATTCTCCCTAAAGCCATGTTCAACTGAGCCAACTCTAAAACTGTGTTGTGCATATATATTGGTTGCTAACAATTCATTTTCCGGCTCCAAGGGAGAAACAGAATGTTCGTATTTGGTTGGCAACAAAGATGAATTTTAGTGCCGCGCATGACGTTTGCCTGCGTGCATGCAAAGATGATTTCTCGCCTCTAATCTGCATTACTAACCTAAGCAAATTACTCAATGGCCGAGTCCAACGGTAACTGTGTTGCCGCCCTTATGATCGTGTTGTTGATGCTCCAGGACTGTGACTAACGGCACCGCCGCCACCAGCTAAGTTGTGTCTAAGCACCTCGCCGATTGCTGAATGGTCATTGAGCTGCAACGATTAGGCCAGCGAGCTTCCGACAACGAACACGGAAGCGACAAACAACATCAACCCTGCCTTCGATTACTTCAATGGCGTCGCGGTAATCACCAATTTTATTTGCGCCGATGGACAAGGACGAGCAAGAAGCGGAGGAAACAAAGACACTGACCATGACAAAGTTGAAGTGCACAGAAATCATCGACCCATTATCCCCAAGGCGCAATAGAACGAGTGAAATCGTTGGACTAGGGCATGGCACATGTAGAGGACATGCGGTGGAGGAGGGATGGAAGGAGATAGTAGCTCATTACTTGAATGCATGAGTTCGAACTTCCGACCTCCGAGCCGTTGAGCTGCACCACCTCGTTGAGCATCAGGTCGGACACTAGGGCATGGCATGCAGAGGACATGCAAGGAGGAGGGAAGGGGATAGTAGGCGATAGAGAATTATTTAGTTTTTTCTAAGTCATTCTTCTGAAAAATGGTGCTATTTAAGGTGAAAACTCGTAACCATAAGATAAGTAAAATTTGAGGTGCATAGACTCATAAGTTCAGTGTAGGTCTTACCTAGGTGTGAACTGTCTACATGGAGCATTGACTGGTGCCGAAATATGCCTTAAAATATTATTTCTTACGATCTTACGGTCCCATAGCAGGTGTTATATTTTAGAGATACTGCAAAAATACGGAAACCATATAATACATGTCTTTTGCGGTTTCGGGCAAAAAAATATACAGCGCAGATACCGTATAATTTGACACCTGATTTATTTTGTAGGTTTTCGCCAATTCCTCCACGAACACCATATACTCGGTTCACGGGGCCATATTTGTAGCTTCCGGCATCACTATTAAAAAGACATCTCCTGGAATGTCAACAAGCACACTTGAAATACTCCGCTCCGCCGCCAACTCCCGCCATAGATTTGAGCCTCCTCTGCCACGCCACCGAGAAGATCCCTCGTTGTTCGTTGATACGTCGCAAAACGTATTTATAATTTTTTATGCTCCATGCTTGTTTTACATCAATTTATATATGTTTTGTTTACACTTGGTTGCACTTTTATACATTTTCTGACACTATCCTATTAACAAGATGTCACAGTTGTATTTCAGAAAAGTTGTACAAGAAATATTCTCGGAATTGGACGAAAAAAAAACCGAAGTCAATATTTTACTGTAACGAAGACAGAGTCCAGAGGGGAGATGAAGAAAGGCCACAGGGAGACCAGACCACCCCATGGCGCGAGCCCAGGCCTGGCCGTGCCATGGCATGGTGTGGCCCCCCTGGCCTGTACCGACCTTGCCCTTCCGCCTATTTATTCACGATCTCGGAAAAAACCTAAACACCCGAGCCTCCATCCACGAAAAGTACCGTCGCGGCCGCTGTCGCAGACCCTAGCTCAGGAGGGTTCTGAAGCTCTTCCCGGCACCTTGCCGGAGGGGGAGATCATCACTGGAGGCCTCTACATCGCCATGCTCACCTCCGAAATGATGCGGGAGTAGTTCATCCCTGGACTATGGGTCCATAGCAGTAGCTAGATGGTTGTCTTCTTCAATTTGTGCTTCATGTTTAGATCTTGTGAGCTGCCTATCATGATCAAGGTCATCTTTATGTAATGCTACATGTTGTGTTTCCTGGGATCCGATGAATATTGAATACTATGTTGAGATCGACTATATTTTTGTCATATGTTATTTGTGATCTTGCATGCTCTCCATTGTTACTAGTTGGTCTGGCCAAGTAAATGCTTGTGACTCCAGGAGGAAATATTTATGCTCGATAGTAGGTTCATACCTCTAATTTTTTGGAAGAGTGACAATAACTTCTAAGATTATAGATGTGAGATGTTGCTGCTAGGGAGAAAACAACAATGTTTTATCCAAGGGTAATTCTATTATTTACTTTACACACATTGCTTAATGCGATAATCTTTTGCTTGCAACTTAATACTGGAAGGGGTTCAGACGATAACCGGAAGGTCGATTATTAGTCATAGACGCAATTGGATTACGGTCTATGTATTATGTTGTAATGCCCAAACAAATCTCATATTAATCATCTTGTTATGTATGGTCTTTATTTTGTCAATTGTCCGGCTGTAATTTGTTCACCCAACATGTTATTTATCTTTATGGAGAGACACCTCTAGTGAACTGTGGACCCCGGTCCTTTCTTTTACACTGATAAATTCATCTACTGCAATCTTATTCTGTTTACTTTCTACAAGCATCGTTCTCTTTAATTCCACTGCAAACATCTCTTTCCACGCGATAAGTTTAATCCTTTGTGTTCAACAAAACCGGTGAGATTGACAACCTCACTGTAAGTTGGGGCAAAGTATTTTGGTTGTGTTGTGTGCAGGTTCCACGTTGTTGCTGAAGCCGGTAGTGCGCCCTGCCAATAATCAGCTAGCAACACCTTCAGAAGTCACGCATTTCTCCTACTGGTCGATTGAACCTTGCTTTCTTACTGAGGAAAAACTTGATGTTGTGCTCATCATACCTTTCTCTTGGGGTTCTTCAACGGTGTGAAGTCTACGCTACGATAAGCACCATCATCCGCCTCTGTATTCACCCCTCTTGTCGAGATCACAACACTTCTCCCGTTTCTGCCATGAGTGCTCCCGGCCACCCTCCATGGATCGAGCCTAGAGCCCTGTGGGAGGCGCCGACCTGCTAGGAATGGGCTTGGCCTACCGTTTCTTAGCCGTGCAGCGTACCTTCGATGCTTTCCTAGGATAGCGTCGTCGATTCTGCGCCCGCACTTGATTTCACATGTCCTGTTCTCTTGAGATATATATTTTTTGTATTTATGTTGTTTATTTCCATGTTTATTTCTCTTTGTTTTTTTTCCATAAATACAACACTTGATCAAAAAGTAGACACCACATTTTAAAAAAAAATAGGACAATGCCCGCGCGTTGGTGCGAAAAATTAAAATATATATACATTAAAGTAGAAAATAAAAAAGTTCTGTAGCAACATGGTACATAGATTATATGGCACTCCCTCTGTCCTAAAAAAATTATCGATGGTTTATCGAAATATAGATAAGATTTTGCCGATGAAGCTCCCAGCAGAGCTCGCTTGGCTTCGTCCGAACCAAGGAGGTGCATGCGTGGCGGACTGCAAAGACTACAAGCCGACATCTGAAGAGAGACGATTTTATTCTCAAACGGAATTAAATTTAGCAAGAGAAAAAATGTATGTTGTACCAATGTGTATAACTAAGGCCTAAGGGACCTTTTATATCTTCTCTACTATTAATTTGCTTGGGGTCTGGTACTCCGGGGTATGTCGTATGTCATAGACCAAATTTGTGCACTTTCCGAAATACCACTAAAACTTGCAAATTACTATAAAAATTCTTCCCAGCTTTTAAAAAGATCATTGAGATCTGTCTAGCATTCAAGACAATAGCCAGTCCACATAATACTTAAAGTCTGTATGTAACTGAAATTTAATTTAGAAATGTCAAAGACCACAAAGGATCTAAAATGTTCAAGGAGTTATATTTCTTGAGAACCAGACAGTAATAACACCTGATTGGTTAGCTCTTTGGTAGGAAGCTGACTAAAAACACTCGGAGGCCTTGCCGTAATCAGTCCTTCTGGTTGCTTGTGTGCCCATTAGCAAATGACCAATTTAACTCATATATTTTCCAATGGGTCTTCCAATTCAATGGTGTAACGCAATTTAATTGTAATAAAACTTTCAGTTTTCTGAAATTTCTAAACTTCGATAACTCTGAAGGAGTGTATGTAAGATAGACAGCATTATTAAGAACATATACCCGTGGATTTCAGAAATAGACCAGCAAGAGATGAATGGAGGTACCTCAGTCTACACATCGTTGCTGATCTTGGAAGGGCTATAATCGTTGCTGAGCGACGGCGGCGCTTTAGGTCCTGTTCAGGGCGGCAGAGAGTGATGCGCAGGGCGTCCTGGTAGGGGGATGAGAAGGGAACTGGAACGCGGAGTAGGCATCCGGACATACATAGGTTCTCTTCCGCCTCCCGCTGCGCAGCCTCGCCGGCCGCCACCGGCTCCTCCACACGAGGCAGGTTCTGTACGCTCTCTTCCCGTAGGTTCTTCCAGCAGTACCAGAGGCAGTCCTAGATGCGCGAACGCATCTGATTTGTCATCCCGGTTCCATTGCATCGCGCCCGTGGAGTTGATCGTCTCCCTGGATTTGCGCGCACGCACGTCCACGCCGGTCCTCCGCCGCCAGTCACATCGAACCCGAGCTGATCCTGACGAAGCCCGCCGTTTCTCCCTTCCCAAGCTAGCGCAGTAGCGCTGGTAGTTGGGTCTTTTAAGGCTGTGTGCCATGGTTGTGAATCCCGCCGTGGCTTCGTTCCCCAAGCTGGAGCTGGTCTCGAACTAATAGATCGGCGCCGGGTGGTTCCATTCCTTCCGCAGGAGGAGGTCGGTGGCAACGCTCGCCGGAGATCGAGGGTTGGCGGCTGGTGGCGGCCGGTTGGGGAACAAGGAATCCAATTTCGGGTGGAGAGAATTTTGGCCGGGTGGGAAGGAAAAGAAGAGAATCGGTTCATACGGTGGCATTGTAAGTATTATGTGATTTAATGGGAGGGTAAATCGGTCTGAAAAAGTGTTGGACCAAGGAAACAATCCTCCATTTATTATTAGGTATAGATAGATATAGATAATGTACTCTCCCCTATGCACAAAAGTTACTATTTGTCATTTCTATATGAAAATAATCATTCTTATAGTAAATAGTTCCGGAAGTAGAGAAAATGGCATCTCCTTTGGAAAGAGTAGGCTCGTTTCAACTCTCAAGTCGTTGCACTTTCGTGCAGCCGTTTCCTCGCTGGCTCCTTTTTCTCAAAACTGATACCGGGACCTTGCGTTTTTGTTTTATTTACTGGACTTGCCAGCGGAATTCCTTTACCTTTCAAGCAGAGAGCGATCTTTAGCTTGGTCCGCCTAGCCTTTTCTTTGTAGCTCCGCTATTGTAGAGGACACATGACACATGATGAGGAGGGATGGAAGGGCATAGTAGACGATAAGGGGACAAGACCACATAATTAGAATAGAAAATTATTTATATTTTCTGTAAAGAATTGCTTATGTGGCATTACTCGCAGTTGAAGTGTTTCTCGTGAAACTTTAGTTGCCCACATAGAAAATAGAGATGTACACGCGAATTGTTTCCATAATTTTTTAACATTTTAAAATATGTTTTTAGTAAGGCGAGCATGTGCGCCCGGGAGACAAAGTGAATTTCGGTATAAGAAGACTAAGCCTCCGGTGTGCCATTTTTTCATCCGGACGGCGAAAAATGGCCCAGCCGCGCTCCCGGTTCCTCGTTTTTCGCCGGATTTGGGCTTTCATCCATCCGGCGAGCCCACGCCATCCCCGGTCCCCGGGGGAGCGCTCGGGGACTCCGGACGAAGCGAAAGCGCGCGAAACGCCGAGAAATCTCTCCCGCACTTTCGTTTCGTCTTCGCCGCGGAGGTGGCCCCGACCGGTCTGCGACACGCGCATCGTCTTCCGCGTACGCATCGTCTTCCGCGCGCAGTAAAGGCTGCCGCCGGTCAGTTCGCCGCGGACGCGTCGCATTCCACGCGGCATTAATCGCTGGCGCCAGCCGCGCCTATATACGCCGCTCCGCTCGCCGCTATGCGCATCCCTGCTCCACTCTCCCTCCACTCTCCCTCCTCTCTCCTGATGGCGTTCTACGACGACGACGGCGCAGCCAACAACGGCTTCCCCCGCCGGTCGCTCCATGCGTGGGAGGGGCACCTCCTCCACCAGGCGGGGTACCCCTGCCCCAGGACACGAGGCCTCCCGGTGGCGGGTGGCGGCTAAGTGCTGGTGGCGTGCCAATCCCGCCGCCGCCCCAGGGCCACGCCCTCGACGTCGCCATCGAGGAGGCTCGGATGGCGATGACGGAGGAAGAACGCGCCGACCCGCGCCACCACCCCGAGAACTACACGCGGTGGAACTCCTTCTTCCTCCGGCGGTGGGAGCGGGAACTGGCGTCCTATGACGGCCCGCCACCTCCGCCTCCGTGCAACAACGCCGCGGGTCGCCGGCGTTGGTGGAGCGCGCCGAATAGGACGCTCCATAACGTCCTCGAGCACATCGAGGGCAGCAACTCCCCAGTGCTCACGATGCCCCCTCCATCGAGGGCATCGACCAGCCGCCGCCGGGGAAACAGCTGGCAGCCACGGCGCATGGCTACCAGCTCGTCGTCTTTCGACACGGCGTCGAGATCGCTCTCCATGTCGGCGCCATCCTTGGCGCCGGTGAAAAAGGAGCCGGCTTCCCCGCCGAGCCACCGCACGCGCGGCGGCGGCGGCATCGTCATCCGCGAGCCTTCGACGGCACAAGGACGGCTCCGCCCGAAGCGCGAACATGACACCTCCGGCGAGCGGAAGCGCAAGCCGGCGAAGGTGAAGGTGGAGGAGGCCGAAAGCACCGAGGACGCTGCCATCCTCGAGGCCGTCATCGCGAGGTCCCTCTAGGACCTCGTCCCCGCTGAGAAAGCCATGCTGCTCGACCAGGCCTGCGCCTGGTCGAGGGAGCAGTGGGAGAAGGAGGAGGCGGAGCGGCAGGCGAGGCTCCTCCAGGACGTCGCTCGCTACCGCCGGCCTGCGACTCCTCCATCCGGCGCCGCCGTCCCCGTCGTCGACCTCGAAGCCTCCGACGACGACCTGTAGAAGCCATCGCCGTCCCCGCCTCGCACCAGTGGCCGGTGGGGAGACGCCGGCTGATACGTCTCCGACGTATCGATAATTTCTTATGTTCCATGCCACATTATTGATGATATCTACATGTTTTATGCACACTTTATGTCATATTCGTGCATTTTCTGGAACTAACCTATTAACAAGATGCCGAAGTGCCAATTGTTGTTTTCTGCTGTTTTTGGTTTCAGAAATCCTAGTAAGGAAATATTCTCGGAATTGGACGAAATCAACGCCCAGGGTCCTATTTTGCCACGAAGCTTCCAGAAGACCGAAGAGGAGACGAAGTGGGGCCACGAGGTGGCCAAACCATAGGGCGTCGCGGCCCAAGCCCTGGCCGCGCTGACCTATGGTGTGGGCCCCTCGTGACGCCCCTTGACCTGCCCTTCCGCCTACAAATAGCCTTCGTCGCGAAACCCCCAGTACCGAGAGCCACGATACGGAAAACCTTCCAGAGACGCCGCCGCCGCCAATCCCATCTCGGGGGATTCGAGGAGATCGCCTCCGGCACCCTGCCGGAGAGGGGAATCATCTCCCGGAGGACTCTACGCCGCCATGGTCGCCTCCGGAGTGATGAGTGAGTAGTCTACCCCTGGACTATGGGTCCATAGCGGTAGCTAGATGGTTGTCTTCTCCTCATTGTGCTTAATTGTCGGGTCTTGTGAGCTGCCGAACATGATCAAGATCATCTATACGTAATTCTATATGTTGTGTTTGTTGGGATCCGATGAATAGAGAATACTTGTTATGTTGATTATCAATTTATATATATGTGTTGTTTATGATCTTGCATGCTCTCCGTTACTAGTAGATGCTGCGGCCAAGTAGATGCTTGTAACTCCAAGAGGGAGTATTTATGCTCGATAGTGGGTTCATGTCTCCGTGAATGCTGGGAAGTGACAGAAATCTCTAAGATTATGGATGTGTTGTTGCCACTAGGGATAAAACATTGGTGCTATGTTCGAGGATGTAGTTACTGGATTACATTACGCGCAATACTTAATGCAATTGTCTGTTGTTAGCAACTTAATACCTGGAGGGGGTTCGGATGATAAACCGAAGGTGGACTTTTTAGGCATAGATGCATGTCGGATAGCGGTCTATGTACTTTGTCGTAATGCCCAATTAAATCTCACAATACTCATCATAATATGTATGTGCATGGTCATGCCCTCTCTATTTGTCAATTGCCCAACTGTAATTTGTTCACCCAACATGCTGTTTATCTTATGGGAGAGACACCTCTAGTGAACTGTGGACCCCGGTCCAATTCTCTTTACTGAAATACAATCTACTGCAATACTTGTTCTACTCGTTTTCGCAAACAATCATCTTCCACACTATACATCTAATCCTTTGTTACAGCAAGCCGGTGAGATTGACAACCTCGCTGTTACGTTGGGGCAAAGTACTTGGTTTGTGTTGTGCAGGTTCCACGTTGGCGCCGGAATCCCTGGTGTTGCGCCGCACTACATCTCGCCGCCATCAACCTTCAACGTGCTTCTTGGCTCCTACTGGTTTGATAAACCTTGGTTTCATACTGAGGGAAAACTTGCCGCTGTACGCATCACACCTTCCTCTTGGGGTTCCCAACGGACGTGTGCTGTACATGCCATCAAGCAATTTTTCTGGCGCCGTTGCCGGGGAGATCAAGACACGCTGCAAGGGGAGTCTCCACATCGCAATCTCTTTACTTTGTTTTTGTCTTCCTTAGTTTTATTTACTACTTTGTTTGCTGCACTAAATCAAAATACAAAAAAATTAGCTGCTAGTTTTACTTTATTTGCTATCTTGTTTGCTATATCAAAAACACAAAAAAATTAGTTACTTGCATTTACTTTATCTAGTTTGCTTTATTTACTACTGCTAAAATGGGTACTCCTGAAAATACTAAGTTGTGTGACTTCACAACCACAAATAATAATGATTTCTTATGCACACCCATTGCTCCACCTGCTACTACAGCAGAATTCTTTGAAATTAAACCTGCTTTACTGAATCTTGTTATGCGAGAGCAATTTTCTGGTGTTAGTTCTGATGATGCTGCTGCCCATCTCAATAATTTTGTTGAACTTTGTGAAATGCAAAAATATAAAGATGTACCTCAAAAAAAAGCAAAAATATAAAGATGTAGATGGTGACATTATAAAATTAAAATTGTTCCCTTTCTCATTAAGAGGAAGAGCTAAAGATTGGTTGCTATCTCTGCCTAAGAATAGTATTGATTCATGGACTAAATGCAAGGATGCTTTTATTGGTAGATATTATCCCCTGCTAAAATTATATCTTTGAGGAGTAGCATAATGAATTTTAAACAATTAGATACTGAACATGTTGCACAAGCATGGGAAAGAATGAAATCTTTGGTTAAAAATTGCCCAACCCATGGACTGACTACTTGGATGATCATCCAAACCTTTTATGCAGGACTGAATTTTTCTTCGCGGAACCTATTGGATTCAGCTGCTGGAGGTACCTTTATGTCCATCACTCTTGGTGAGGCAACAAAGCTTCTTGATAATATGATGATTAATTACTCTGAATGGCACACGGAAAGAGCTCCACAAGGTAAGAAGGTAAATTCCGTCGAAGAAACCTCTTCCTTGAGTGATAAGATTGATGCTATTATGTCTATGCTTGTGAATGATAGGACTAATGTTGATCCTAATAATGTTCCGTTAGCTTCATTGGTTGCTCAAGAAGAACATGTTGATGTAAACTTCATTAAAAATAATAATTTCAACAACAATGCTTACCGGAACAATTCTAGTAACAACTATAGGCCATATCCTTATAATAATGGCAACGGCTATGGTAATTCTTATGGGAATTCTTACAATAATAATAGGAACACACCCCCTGGACTTGAAGCCATGCTTAAAGAATTTATTAGTACACAAACTGCTTTTACCAAATCTGTTGAAGAAAAGCTTAGGAAAATTGATATACTTGCTTCTAAAGTCGATAGTCTTGCTGCTGATGTTGATCTTTTAAAATCGAAAGTTATGCCTAATGAAAATCATCATAATAAAATTACTACTACAGAAAATGCCATCCAAGTTAGAATTAATGAGAATATAAGATTGATGGCCGAATTGCGTGCTAAGTGGGAAAGAGAAGAAAATGAAAAAGAAGATAATATAGCTAAAGTTTGGACTATAACCACCACTAGTAATGCTAATGCTACACAAGTTGCTGCACCTCCTACTAATAATAATAAAAGAATTGGTGTTAGCAATGTTTCCACTTCTAATGCAAAGCGTGAAAAACTGTCTGAAACTGCTAAAACTGCTGAAACTGCCTGTGATAAAACTACTGAAATTTTTTCCAACATTGGGGATGATGATCCCATTGCTTTGGATTCTAATGGTTTGAATTTTGATGATTGCAACATCTCTGAAGTTATAAAGTTCTTACAAAAACTTGCTAAAAGTCCTAATGCTAGTGCTATAAATTTGGCTTTCACGCAACATATTACAAATGCTCTCATAAAAGCTAGAGAGGAGAAATTAGAGCGCGAAGCTTCTATTCCTAAGAAGCTAGAGGATGGTTGGGAGCCCATCATTAAGATGAAGGTCAATGACTTTGATTGTAATGCTTTATGTGATCTCTGTGCAAGTATTTCCGTTATGCCTAAGAAAATCTATAACATGCTTGACTTGCCACCATTGAAAAATTGTTATTTGGATGTTAATCTTGCTGATAACTCTACAAAGAAACCTTTGGGGAGAGTTGATAATGTTCGCATTACCGTTAACAATAACCTTTTCCCCGTTGATTTTGTTGTCTTGGATATTGAATGCAATGCATCTTGTCCCATTATATTGGGAAGACCTTTTTTCGAACTATTGGTGCTATCATTGATATGAAGGAAGGTAATATTAAATATCAATTTCCTCTCAAGAAAGGTATGGAACACTTCCCTAGAAAGAGAATGAAGTTACCTTTTGATTCTATTATTAGAACAAATTATGATGTCGACACTTCGTCTCTTGATAATACTTGATACACACTTTCTGCGCCTAGCTGAAAGGCGTTAAAGAAAAGCGCTTATGGGAGACAACCCATGTTTTTACTACAGTACTTTGTTTTTATTTTGTGTCTTGGAAGTTGTTTACTACTGTAGCAACCTCTCCTTATCTTAGTTTAGTGTTTTGTTGTGCCAAGAAAAGTCGTTGATAGTAAAGTTCATACTAGATTTGGATTACTGCGCAGAAACAGATTTCTTTGCTGTCACGAATCTGGGCAAAATTCTCTGTAGGTAACTCAGAAAATTATGCCAATTTACGTGAGTAATCCTCAGATATGTACGCAACTTTCATTCAATTTTAGCATTTTCATTTGAGCAAGTCTGGTGCCTCAATAAAATTCGTCAATACGAACTGTTCTGTTTTGACAGATTCTGCCTTTTATTTCGCATTGCCTGTTTTGTTATGTTCGATGGATATTTTGATTCTATTGACTTTCAGTAGCTTTGTGCAATGTCCAGAAGTGTTAAGAATGATTATGTCACCTCTGAACATGTATATTTTGATTGTGCACTAACCCTCTAATGAGTTGTTCTAAGTTTGGTGTGGAGGAAGTTTTCAAGGATCAAGAGAGGGAGATGATACAACATGATCAAGGAGAGTGAAAGCTCTAAGCTTGGGGATGCCCCGGTGGTTCACCCCTGCATATATCAAGAAGACTCAAGCGTCTAAGCTTGGGGATGCCCAAGGCATCCCCTTCTTCATCGACAATATTATCAGGTTCCTCCCCTGAAACTATATTTTTATTCCATCACAGCTTATGTGCTTTACTTAGAGCGTCGGTTTGTTTTTGTTTTTGTTTTGTTTGAATAAAATGGATCCTAGCATCCCTTGTGTGGGAGAGAGACACGCTCTGCTGTTGCATATGGACAAGTATGTCCTTAGGTTCTACTCATAGTATTCATGGCGAAGTTTCTTCTTCGTTAAATTGTTATATGGTTGGAATTGAAAAATGATACATGTAGTAATTGCTAAAATGTCTTGGATAATGTGATACTTGGCAATTGTTGTGCTCATGTTTAAGCTCTTGCATCATATACTTTGCACCTATTAATGAAGAAATACATAGAGCATGCTAAAATTTGGTTTGCATATTTGGTCTCTCAAAGGTCTAGATAATTTCTAGTATTGAGTTTGAACAACAAGGAAGACGGTGTAGAGTCTTATAATGTTTACAATATATCTTTTATGTGAGTTTTGCTGCACCGGTTCATCCTTGTATTTGTTTCAAATAACCTTGCTAGCCTAAACCTTGTATCGAGAGGGAATACTTCTCATGCATCCAAAATACTTGAGCCAACCACTATGTCATTTGTGTCCACCATACCTACCTACTACATGGTATTTCTCTCGCCATTCCAAAGTAAATTGCTTGAGTGCTACCTTTAAATTTCCATTCTTCACCTTTACAATATATAGCTCATGGGACAAATAGCTTAAAAACTATTGTGGTATTGAATATGTACTTATGCACTTTATCTCTTATTAAGTTGCTCGTTGTGCGATAACCATGTTCCTGGGGACACCATCAACTACTCTTTGTTGAATATCATGTGAGTTGCTATGCATGTTCGTCTTGTCTGAAGTAAGGGCGATCTACCACCTTATGGTTAGAGCGTGCATATTGTTAGAGAAGAACTGTGGTGACCCGGCATACCTCTGCATGGTGTAGTATGCAAGTCTGATATAACACCAATGAAACACCGTTCCACTAGTATTATATCGCTCAGAGTGGTACAACAGAAACATATGCGGGTCCAAGGCATGTCTATAGAATTACAACAATGACTCTGTTACATAAGATCATCACAGCCTCCTACTTTACAATGAGGTAAAACTGCAAATAAACTACAGAAGAATGACTCGTAGTCTAGTCTTATCACGAACTCTATTTGTAGAGTATTTAACTAACTCTAGAGGCTGTGAATAGATTCTAGCTAAATAGGAGCTAGGTTTAGGAAACTAGTTCCTTTCTATTGCTAAGCTAGGTTTGATCCTTGTTGGAGGTAGTGTTTGACTCTTCGTCGGGTTCCCGTCCCTTGAAGTATTTGTTGATCCTTCGGTCTTCGAGTTGCACTCGTAGATCCTCCTTCGATGCCTCCATATCTAAGCAGGGGATTTAAGAGTGGGATGAGTACGAGCGTACTCAACAAGTTCATTATAGGAAAGAGGTGTTTAATGCACTAGCTACGGCATTAGACCGTAAAGTCTAATACCAATGCAAGTTTTCATAACCATTTCTTCAAAAGGTTGCTTTTATTCGTAAGAACTATGTCCGTCGCCCTTCACCGGTTTACTAGAACTTCATGGAGCTCCTTTCCGGCCGCGTTCGCAGCTCCATATCCCGGAACAGGGAGTGACAGGTCACGGTTCTTTACACTCGCAGAGGTGTGTTGCTTTACCCATAAGAGATCTTAACCTTGGTGCCAACCGAGCCGCGAGCTCGTCCACACTTCCTATGGTGTGAGGCCCGGTATAAGGTCTAGCCAATCATGTTCCTCCGCTACCTCGAACACCCACCCTTTGTTGCATGCCCCGACCCCGGGTCCTCGCCGGTCCCATTATTCCCATATATTTCGGGGTGGACCCCGACCACGACGACGATCCGGGATCGAACCAAACTCCTTCGCCGGTAGCCGCAACCCATCATAGACCGCAATACCGTGGGGACTTAGGACTCCCCAGCCTCACCAGCTTGCTCCTTCGGGCGACAAGTGTACTACGGACTATGCCGTGGGGACTTAGGACTCCCCAGCCTCACCAGCTTGCCCCCTTGGATTACAAGTGTACTACGGTAAAGCGCATCCATTGATGAACGAGAGGTGGAAACACTTTTGACTACTCCGTCCCACTCCGGATCTTATGGTTAACACGGGTATTACGGCACAAGAATCACTCGGCGACATTTGTTGTTTAATCCTAGATGGATATAAACCCGTGCAATGGAACCTCCACCATATCAACACAATCCATGGTTCCATTGCCCACCACATAGTCATATTCGTAGTTATGAAAGTAGTGGTTTTGATTTTATGCAATAGTGATAACCATAATACTTTGCAAGTAATTTGATAGAAATACTCAAATGACATGAGCAAGTGATGAACTTGCCTTTCTTGACTGCAAGATTATGCAGGCAAGGTCTTCGATACGTAGTAACTCCAAATTCTGAAATAGCATCATCGTTCGGTAAGGACGATGTTTAAAAGATTGGCAAGGATGCAATAATGCATAATTATGAGATGCAATCGCTCTAAGCGTAACCTAACCCCGATGATTTAGGATTAGTGAGTTGTAATGATTAGTTCAGGGTGTGTTGCACTTTTAGGGTGGTTCAAAGATTCACAAACAAGGTTCTTATTAAGAATTGGTTGCTTGTTATCATAAACAGGTGCTGTAATAAATAATAATAACTATAATAACACATAGCATTAACAATTGGTATAATCTTAACATGTAGTGAATAGTGGTTGGTTTTAGCACTATATGGCATGGTTAATGATTAATTATCATATACTTCAAAAGAATAACTTTTGAAGAACATGTTCTTTGATAAAGAACAAGTATGATAATTAGGTTGGGTTTCTATAGTTGACTATGGTTTCGGGTAGTTGCTGGAGTAAATCTTAGATGGATCCCAAAAGTTGGATTCATCAACACCTAGAGCTTGTAAGGTTAAGATAAGCCTAGGTATCCTAAGCAATTCATTATACATGGTTGTTGTCAAGGTTGGTTTATCTTGCTAGTGATAGTCGGCTAGGGTTTATAGGTCCTTATAAGCAGGGTTGATGATGATTCCTTATTTTCTTCAAAAGAATAACTTTTGAAGAACATACTTCTTAAGTAATAAGAAGTATATCAGTTAGGGTTGAGGTGGTTTAGGTTTTACTATTGGTTCTATTAAGTAAGGAATATTTGGCTCCTAAATAGGATGGTGGATAAATATCCAAAACTAATAATGTTTAGTGGAGTATGGTTATGGAATGCTCAAGATTTGGTATGATTGCTCCTAATGTTCATCACATTGGTGTGCTGATAAATATGGATATTTAAAGTTGTTGCCTCTAAGTATAGGAACTAGGGTTGGTCCTATTTGATCATCTAGGTTGGATAGGTATGCCTACATGGACTACCAAATTATTGATAATAGGGCTCCTACAATTTTATGTGGCATGGCAAGTATGTAATTGCTATTATGGTTCTATGTATGAAAATTAGAACACCAAGATTATATGAGAGGATCTAGGGTTTAGGTTTTAGAAGTAAATTAGGTTTCAAAAGAATTAGTGGAGCTATGGTTCCGATTTGGATTAGGGTTTTAGAATTACACATGAAATGATAAGTTCCTAGTTTTCTACCATATGGAACTAGGGTTTACTATTTACCATGTAGTTCTATGATTAATAACTTCAATTTAAAGTTGAAGTTATTAGTAACTTGTAAATAGATAAAATAATATTGAATTTGGCATTTTTCTATTTTAGAACAATTAATAATTAGGTCAATTAGGTTTAAATCCTTCTAATAAGGATTTAACAAAATAATAAATAAAGAAAATTAGTTTTAATGTTTTCTTTATTTAATTACTGGTTTTTATTTAATTTTGGAAATTTTTACTAATTATTGAATTTTAATTTAATTTAGAATTAAAATTAAAAGCTTAAATAATAAGTATTTAATAATTGAATTTTTATTAAAAATAAAAATTTCATTTTATATTTTTATTGGATAGAGTTTACTTTTCTAAAAAATTTGATATATTATTTACCTTTTTCTGAGTTATAATGTATTTTATATGAATTTGCAAAGTTTCAGATATTTTCTGGTATTTTAAATAATTAGAAAATGCTAACTGTACCGGGCTAGATCTAACCACACCCACTGACTAGTGGGTCCAGCGCTACGTGGACTGCCACGCAAGCAGCGACCAAGTCAATGGCCACTGACCCCACCAGCCACGTCATCTCGCCGGAGAGGTCTCCGGCGATCGACGGCAACGCTGATTTTTGGCCAGCTGGGATGCGCGATTAGCAATTTCCGGACCCCCTCTACCCGCTGAGTCCGAGGGTGTGGTTTGTTGCTCGAATAGACCACCGGAGCATCGCCGGAGTTCATGTCTGCGGCGCACAACTCCGGCGAGGTATCGAATCGGATGCTATGGTAGATAAAAACGCACATTTAAGGGTTCTCTGAGTGCGTACACTCACCGTGGTTCCGTTGGGATGGTCAGCGAGGTCGGGGAAGGTCGGAGACGACGGCGATTTTGAGATCGCCGGTGAACCCGAGTGAAAGGGAACGGTTGATGTTGCCTGATTGAGCACGCCCTCTCCCGATTCCTTCTACTAGAACGATCCTCACACTTATGCGCTTCTCGTGGACTACCTCAGGGTTCAAGGGGTGGCCTCCTCCGACGGTGGCGTCATGAACACCGGCGACGGAGCATGGCTGTTTGCGGGGAATAGAGAGGGATTGAGAGGGAATGGGTGAGCCTCGAAGTTCTAGGGTTTCTAGGTCGAGCTCCTGGCACGTTTATATGCCTTGACAAGGACGGAATCGTCCTCGCCACCACCGGCGACGGCCCAGATATATCGATGATGTCGGCGAGGTTTTGGGCACGAATCCCTTCGTGTTTGGATATTCTCGGATGCGGTGGTTCTTGTATGCGCTGTTGAACGGTTCCCTGGCGTCCGTGCTCGTCTTGATCGACAACGGTGAGGTGGCCGGCGAAGTCCTGCACGTCTACACCGTGTCGACCATGCGTAGGAGGAAGATGACGCCCCTCCTGCGAATCGGTACGGTGGGCTGCTTTGGGTCCTAATAGATGGGCTGGTCCTAGGCTGCTTGATGGGCCGTGGTGTTGGGCTACGAACCGGGCTCCTTCCGGACCGCGCGGCCGTGTAAGGTCCAGGTGGTTTTTCTCCTCTTTTCTTTTTCTTTTCTATTTTTTTCTTTTGTAAATTTTCTATTTTAATTCATATTTGAATTCAATTCTATTTGCAGGTATTTGTAATTATGCTATTTCATTCAAGTTTTAGTATACCGACTATTGTTTCACTATTCAATTTGAATTCACATTTTATACTAGATTATTTGCATATTTGTGAACTTATTCAAAATAGCAAATAGACATGAGTTGTTATTTTCACTTCAATTTCCTTTTTGTTTTGAATTCCTATTCAATTTAGAAATATAAGAGTTGATACCTTCTTCTCAAGGTATTTCTGAAGTTGTTATTATGTCTTAGTTCCTATTTGAGAAGTTAATCACTTGCATGTTAGTTTCATGGGAGCAACATTTTATTAAGGTTTTGTAGGTTTGATGATAACCCATATTCATTAGCATTTGTGTTATGATCTATTAACACTTTGAATTATCTAGAGTAGATATTACTCTCCTCAAGGTTGGGTCTTAATTTATAGGGATAAGTGGTTGATAACCACCCATGAGTTTAGTTATAGGACTTAGCATTAGGTGGCTCTTTGTTTTATAAATGGAGCATAGGATTTGATTAATGAACCATTAGGGTTCAAATGATAATTACCTAATGACACATGGGTTGAATCTTAATTATGGCCTAGGTTTTTAGTTGTGATCACCCAAGTGATGCACAAACTAATATTGGGATATAGGTTAGGGTTTTACTTGTGATCATCAAATAATTCACAAGTTAGTTTGAGACATGGGGTTAGATTCTATATGGAATTTAGTACCACATTACTTTGGCAGGGTTGCTCTTCCCCACTTCTCATAGGATGATTTAATCCAAGATCATTTGGATTGTTATAGGGTTTAACCATACAAGGTTTGTTGCTATTCAGTGGTTTCTCCAATTAATATATTGAAAATGGTTTTAGAGTTTATACTTGTGATCCCCATGGGATGCACAAACTAGGGTTGAGATATAATGCTAGGTTGTAGAGATGAGATGACACCATGTTGTATTGGCTAGGTTTACTCCCCCAGTTCATGATAAAATGGTTACTTGATTATTATTTCATGTGCTCCTTTAGTTACTAAGGATATGAGAGTTGGTTTTATCTTATACACATAGATTTCTATTATATCCTTAATCTATTGTTAAAGCAACTAAAGTTGTTATAGTTCTTTTTATAGTTAACTTTAGTCATGTTGATGGATGGTTTCTCACCATATTAAGTATGGGGTTTTACTCTAATGTTCTCTTTTGTTTATTAGGTGAAGAATAAGTGGAATGTAGATGTGGGGGAATTCTACTTATGATCACCAAGTGGTTCACAAGTTAAGGTTGGGATATAAGCCTAGGGTTTATGGTGTACTCACAAGATCTCTTTAGGTATGAAAGATTAAGTCTCTACCTAGAGGGCTTAGTTGAATTAATCTCTACTTTACTTCACCTATTCATGGATATAGTCTTGTTCCATTTGATATTAGGTTATCTCACCATTCCAAGAGGAAATGGTTTACAACCTAATACTTTGGTTCAATGGTTGTCCTGGATTCTTAGATAGGTAAAGCTAGGTTTAATATGAATGGTCTCTCTCATTTGGGAAGGCTTGAATAATACTCTAGGTTCCTCTTGAAGATAATGTTGTGATCATATGGATATTTATATCCAAGATTTAGCTCTGAGTTTGTCATTGCTTCTCTAATAAATAAAATAGGACTCTCTCACCTCTCTAGGTTTGATGTATAATAACTTGGAATAGAGAGAAATATCTATTTCTAGATTTGATCTCCTTGTCTTACTTCCAAGAATGAAATAATATGAATACCATGGGTTCAGGGTAGGATCATGGATTTGTTTAAGACATGGAAAAGATAAGTGAAGAATAGTTTCTCCAATTTTATTGTTACTTGGTTTGTAATTGAGTAGATGTTCATATGCTATGGCAAGAATTGCCATATTATAATATTTTATAAGATCAACTAATTGATCATTGAGTAAAGTGTGGTTGTGTTAATTATTAGTTCCATTTGATCTAACCTCTTAGATCAAATTATCTCTACCCAAAACAAGGTTTTAGCAAAGTCACATTGAGGTTTGTAGCGCTTGACTTGATGAGCTACTTCAATTCCACCAAGGTCAAGTGAAACTTCGATTCATCGTGATCTGTTTTACTTTAAAGCGCGAAAATTCCCCGAGTTTCTATGCATGAATGCAATGCACACATCTGTTTCCTCTAATTTTGTAACCCCATTACCTGGGATATTACAGTCTCTACCCCTTAAACTAAACTTCGTCCTCGAAGTTTGATATCTCTCACGTTTCCGAGGTGTGGATCTGACTTGTGCAGACTACGACTTTTCTCGAACTCCGTATTGATCTTACTGGATATAATTGAATACATCCCTTGTCCAGATTCTTCCTGGAATCCAATGTTGTCTATCTCTGAGCCATGGCTTCGTACTTCAATTCCATGATTTCTTTCCATAGTATAATCTTGTTTCCTTCCTCATTGAAAATTCAATGCTTGGAACTTCTTCTAATGCTGCTAGTCTCAACTGAGGACTAATTTAACAACATACTCCTAATTGGTAAATAGGTCTTTGTTTTCCCTTACTACCAAAACTGCAATGATGGTACTAAGTAAGGTACTTAACATGGAAATGATCGTGATGGTTTATTTCCTTTAAGAATGGATTAGACTCTTTCAGTCCATCCAATCAGGGATTATAGTTGATACCTATAACTATTTTTGGGTTATTTAGGTTCTATGAAAGGAATCATTCTATTAGTCTTTAGGTTTGGTATAATCAATATCCTTCGGTCTTTGGCCTTCTCAAGCTGTATTTGGTCTCCGATATTTCCTTTATCCAACTTCCTTAGCCTTAATTTACTTGGGCTATCATACTTCTGAGTAAATATTTCTCACTTTCTCAAGTTATAGTCCAATTCTTACTTCCTCGAGGTATAAACCTCGGCTTCTGGTCTGACATCCTTCTGAAAGTAGTGTTCAACAATCTTATGAAAATAAGATTGAACTTCCTCTCAGTTCAGACCTTCTTATTCTATCTTGCTCAAAATATTGAGTTATTGTACATCTAACTCAATCTTTACTCCACCCCTTAGAGTTTTCTTATGGTATTCAACTCCTTTTCTTCCAACCCTTGGATTGATGGTTGGAATATTGGTCTAAGTATAGCTTATGGTTTGTATTCTTCTAAGGTCTTGTGAAGAATCCTTGTGGTGTATCCACTCAATTGTGGACATCCAATGTGAATCCTTTGACTAAATGATTATAGATCTAGCTATTTGGCTGACAAGATTTTTATTTGTTCACAAACTTTTGTTACAAATAATTAAATCGTGGACTATTAGTAATACCAACTGATACCAGCTGTGGTTATTATACCAACTGTGGCTATTTGATGTCTAAAAAGGGATTCTATTATAGGTTCTGATCAACTGGACGAGACATCTTCTGCTTTATCTCGCAGTATTGATCCTATACCAATTGTGGTCTTCTGATATCAACTATGGTCTTCTTATATCTGCTATGGTTTCATAGGTCATCTTCCTTCTGTCAGGGTTTATTTTGCAAGAAAACCACTAGCTGACACTATGATTATAGTATCCTAAGTGATTTCCCATGCATTCCCTCTTCTATATTAACTATGGATCTGCTTGAGCTTCACCATAATCATCATATTTCTCACCTTCATGCTTCTTCCGTACTAAAGTACTCCTCTGTTGAGGTAAAGCATGAGTTTTGATTGGTACTTCCTTCTGAATATTGTGGTTGCTTCCCACAACTTTGTTTCCTTTATCTGGTGAACCTTCATATTGTCTTCGGAATCTTCCAGAATTCGTCGCTTCCTCACACGTTTACCATTACCCTCTAGATCTAAAGCATCAAGTAAAGGCTTGATATTGCAACATGCATTTGCATATCAAAGTCAAACTTCATGTATGGATCTAGTCAAACAATGAAAATCCAATAAAATCCAAGAAGATTCAGCTTTGTGCATATAATACACACCATCATAAGCCTGAATATACTAGTTGAGTAAGACATCTCTAAACATCAGGCTGAGATGTGTAGTATATAACACCACATAAGACAGGTTTATATCGTGATACTTAGCACGAATATATTGGATTCTATGATTTGTCTCAACTTTTACCTTAATTGCACAATTGCAATGAGATAAACTTGAAACAAAGTTGTCTAGGATAGTTAAGGTTAACCTAATTTTCTTTGGAAGTTCTAACAAAGTATTATACCATATATAAGTGCTATTGAGGACTATTTTTTATGTTACCACTAGTTATAATATGGTTACTCTAAATACATATTTATTAGGATATAGTTCCTATACTTCTAAGTGTTTCTACCATAAACATATGGTCTTGATGGGCTTGGCACACTTCCCATTGTTTTGGAACACAATTCTTGTACTTATTGTTTTGCACTTGGCTTCTTATTGTACTCCTCTCAATTAATTGTGAGGTTCTAATCCATCACATAATGATTCTCCGGTG
The DNA here is from genome assembly GCF_022539505.1 of Lolium rigidum. Lineage (NCBI taxonomy): Eukaryota > Viridiplantae > Streptophyta > Magnoliopsida > Poales > Poaceae > Lolium > Lolium rigidum. The sequence goes on along the minus strand of NC_061510.1, from coordinate 63,457,751 downwards.
AATCTTATATGATTAGCAACTCTACCATATAAGTAGACAAATTTTATTCCAATCACTCTTCCTTACCTCCCATGATTGACTCATCATGGTCTATACTACTTCATATAACTCATATTTATCACTTACTATCAGTGGTTTTACAAGCTTGGATAATTTACTTACCCATTACTTGTATCAGTTTACACCTTCTAGTAGGCTATCTTTCTTATCTTTGTTACTTGATATCACTTCTATTACAGGTCTGAATAACTTTTACTTAACCATAATATGTGTTGGTATACATCTTCCACTAGGATATCTTCCTTATGGTTGTATCCTCTCTTTGGACTACCATGTATTGTATACCAACAGTGATCTACTAATCTATTGTTTTAAGGATTTAATGATGTACTACATGTTTCGGATTAGCTAACTAACTTTACTTAGGAAAGATAGATAAAAAGGTTGACTCAAGTGTGTCAGGATTATTCTCAAGTGAATATCCATCTCAAGTCATAAGAAGTATTTGGTTTACCTAGGACAACTTCCTATAGACGCTACCAATCCTATAGGTCTCCTTTAAAGGGTTTTAATCCTAGGGTCAAAGCATTTGCTACGATACCAAGCTGTGGTGACCCGGCATACCTCTGCATGGTGTAGTATGCAAGTCTGATATAACACCAATGAAACACCGTTCCACTAGTATTATATCGCTCGAGTGGTACAACGAAACATATGCGGGTCCAAGGCATGTCTATAGAATTACAACAATGACTCTATTACATAAGATCATCACGACCTCCTACTTTACAATGAGGTAAAAGCTGCAAATAAACTCCAGAAGAACGACTCGTAGTCTAGTCTTATCACGAACTCTATTTGTAGAGTATTTAACTAACTCTAGAGGCTATGAATAGATTCTAGCTAAATAGGAGCTAGGTTTAGGAAACTAGTTCCTTTCTATTGCTAAGCTAGGTTTGATCCTTGTTGGAGGTAGTGTTTGACTCTTCTGTCAGGTTCCTGTCGCTTGAAGTATTTGTTGATCCTTCGGTCTTCGAGTTGCACTGTAGATCCTCCTTCGATGCCTCCATATCTAAGCAGGGGATTTAAGAGTGGGATGAGTACGAGCGTACTCAACAAGTTCATTATAGGAAAGAGGTGTTTAATGCACTAGCTACGGCATTAGACCGGAAAGTCTAATACCAATGCAAGTTTTCATAACCATTTCTTCAAAAGGTTGCTTTTATTCGGAAGAACTATGTCCGTCGGCCTTCACCGGTTTACTAGAACTTCATGGAGCTCCTTTCCGGCCGCGTTCGCAGTTCCATATCCCGGAACGAGGAGTGACGAGTCACGGTTCTTTACACTCGCAGAGGTGTGTTGCTTTACCCATAAGAGATCTTAACCTTGGTGCCAACCGAGCCGCGAGCTCGTCCACACTTCCTATGGTGTGAGGCCCGGTATAAGGTCTAGCCAATCATGTTCCTCCGCTACCTCGAACACCCACCCTTTGTTGCATGCCCCGACCCCGGGTCCTCGCCGGTCCCATTATTCCCATATATTTCGGGGTGGACCCCGACCACGACGACGATCCGGGATCGAACCAAACTCCTTCGCCGGTAGGCTGCAACCCATCATAGACCGCAATACCGTGGGGACTTAGGACTCCCCAGCCTCACCGGCTTGCTCCTTCGGGCGACAAGTGTACTACGGACTATGCCGTGGGGACTTAGGACTCCCCGAGCCTCACCAGCTTGCCCCCTTGGATTACAAGTGTACTACGGTAAAGCGCATCCGTTGATGAACGAGAGGTGGAAACACTTTTGACTACTCCGTCCCACTCCGGATCTTATGGTTAACACGGGTATTACGGCACAAGAATCACTGGCGACATTTGTTGTTTAATCCTAGATGGATATAAACCCGTGCAATGGAACCTCCACCATATCAACACAATCCATGGTTCCATTGCCCACCACATAGTCATATTCATAGTTATGAAAGTAGTGGTTTTGATTTTATGCAATAGTGATAACCATAATACTTTGCAAGTAATTTGATAGAAATACTCAAATGACATGAGCAAGTGATGAACTTGCCTTTCTTGACTGCAAGATTATGCGAGGCAAGGTCTTCGATACGTAGTAACTCCAAATTCTGAAATAGCATCATCGTCCGGTAAGGACGATGTTTAAAAGATTGGCAAGGATGCAATAATGCATAATTATGAGATGCAATCGCTCTAAGCGTAACCTAACCCCGATGATTTAGGATTAGTGAGTTGTAATGATTAGTTCAGGGTGTGTTGCACTTTTAGGGTGGTTCAAAGATTCACAAACAAGGTTCTTATTAAGAATTGGTTGCTTGTTATCATAAACAGAGTCTTTGTAATAAATAATAATAACTATAATAACACATAGCATTAACAATTGGTATAATCTTAACATGTAGTGAATAGTGGTTGGTTTTAGCACTATATGGCATAGTTAATGATTAATTATCATATACTTCAAAAGAATAACTTTTGAAGAACATGTTCTTTGATAAAGAACAAGTATGATAATTAGGTTGGGTTTCTATAGTTGACTATGGTTTCGGGTAGTTGCTGGAGTAAATCTTAGATGGATCCCAAAAGTTGGATTCATCAACACCTAGAGCTTGTAAGGTTAAGATAAGCCTAGGTATCCTAAGCAATTCATTATACATGGTTGTTGTCAATGTTGGTTTATCTTGCTAGTGATAGCTGGCTAGGGTTTATAGGTCCTTATAAGCAGGGTTGATGATGATTCCTTATTTTCTTCAAAAGAATAACTTTTGAAGAACATACTTCTTAAGTAATAAGAAGTATATCAGTTAGGGTTGAGGTGGTTTAGGTTTTACTATTGGTTCTATTAAGTAAGGAATATTTGGCTCCTAAATAGGATGGTGGATAAGTATACAACACTAATAATGTTTAGTGGAGTATGGTTATGGAATGCTCAAGATTTGGTATGATTGCTCCTAATGTTCATCACATTGGTGTGCTGATAAATATGGATATTTAAAGTTGTTGCCTCTAAGTATAGGAACTAGGGTTGGTCCTATTTGATCATCTAGGTTGGATAGGTATGCCTACATGGACTACCAAATTATTGATAATAGGGCTCCTACAATTTTATGTGGCATGGCAAGTATGTAATTGCTATTATGGTTCTATGTATGAAAATTAGAACACCAAGATTATATGAGAGGATCTAGGGTTTAGGTTTTAGAAGTAAATTAGGTTTCAAAAGAATTAGTGGAGCTATGGTTCCAATTTGGATTAGGGTTTTAGAATTACACATGAAATGATAAGTTCCTAGTTTTCTACCATATGGAACTAGGGTTTACTATTTACCATGTAGTTCTATGATTAATAACTTCAATTTAAAGTTGAAGTTATTAGTAACTTGTAAATAGATAAAATAATATTGAATTTGGCATTTTTCTATTTTAGAACAATTAATAATTAGGTCAATTAGGTTTAAATCCTTCTAATAAGGATTTAACAAAATAATAAATAAAGAAAATTAGTTTTAATGTTTTCTTTATTTAATTACTGGTTTTTATTTAATTTTGGAAATTTTTACTAATTATTGAATTTTAATTTAATTTAGAATTAAAATTAAAAGATTAAATAATCAGTATTTAATAATTGAATTTTTATTAAAAATAAAAATTTCATTTTATATTTTTATTGGATAGAGTTTACTTTTCTAAAAAATTTGATATATTATTTACCTTTTTCTGATTTATAATGTATTTTATATGAATTTGCAAAGTTTCAGATATTTTCTGGTATTTTAAATAATTAGAAAATGCTAAGCTGTACCGGGCTAGATCTAACCACACCCATCGACTAGTGGGTCCAGCGCTACGTGGACTGCCACGCAAGCGGCGACCAAGTCAATGGCCATCGACCCCACCGGCCACGTCATCTCGCCGGAGAGGTCTCCCGGCGATCGACGCAACGCTGATTTTTGGCCAGCTGGGATGCGCGATTAGCAATTTCCGGACCCCCTCTACCCGCTGAGTCCGAGGGTGTGGTTTGTTGCTCGAATAGACCACCGGAGCATCGCCGGAGTTCATGTCTGCGGCGCACAACTCCGGCGAGGTATCGAATCGGATGCTATGGTAGATAAAAACGCACATTTAAGGGTTCTCTGAGTGCGTACACTCACCGTGGTTCCGTTCGGATGGTCAGCGAGGTCGGGGAAGGTCGGAGACGATGGCGATTTTGAGATCGCCGGTGAACCCGAGTGAAAGGGAACGGTTGATGTTGCCTGATTGAGCACGCCCTCTCCCGATTCCTTCTACTAGAACGATCCTCACACTTATGCGCTTCTCGTGGACTACCTCAGGGTTCAAGGGGTGGCCTCCTCCGACGGTGGCGTCATGAACACCGGCGACAGAGCATGGCTGTTTGCGGGGAATAGAGAGGGATTGAGAGGGAATGGGTGAGCCTCGAAGTTCTAGGGTTTCTAGGTCGAGCTCCTGGCACGTTTATATGCCTTGACAAGGACGGAATCGTCCTCGCCACCACCGGCGACGGCCCAGATATATCGATGATGTCGGCGAGGTTTTGGGCACGAATCCCTTCGTGTTTGGATATTCTCGGATGCGGTGGTTCTTGTATGCGCTGTTGAACGGTTCCCTGGCGTCCGTGCTCGTCTTGATCGACAACGGTGAGGTGGCCGGCGAAGTCCTGCACGTCTACACCGTGTCGACCATGCGTAGGAGGAAGACAACGCCCCTCCTGCGAATCGGTACGGTGGGCTGCTTTGGGTCCTAATAGATGGGCTGGTCCTAGGCTGCTTGATGGGCTGTGGTGTTGGGCTACGAACTGGGCTCCTTCTGGACTGCGCGGCCAGGTAAGGTCCAGGTGGTTTTTCTCCTCTTTTCTTTTTCTTTTCTATTTTTTTCTTTTGTAAATTTTCTATTTTAATTCATATTTGAATTCAATTCTATTTGCAGGTATTTGTAATTATGCTATTTCATTCAAGTTTTAGTATACTGACTATTGTTTCACTATTCAATTTGAATTCACATTTTATACTAGATTATTTGCATATTTGTGAACTTATTCAAAATAGCAAATAGACATGAGTTGTTATTTTCACTTCAATTTCCTTTTTGTTTTGAATTCCTATTCAATTTAGAAATATAAGAGTTGATACCTTCTTCTCAAGGTATTTCTGAAGTTGTTATTATGTCTTAGTTCCTATTTGAGAAGTTAATCACTTGCATGTTAGTTTCATGGGAGCAACATTTTATTAAGGTTTTGTAGGTTTGATGATAACCCATATTCATTAGCATTTGTGTTATGATCTATTAACACTTTGAATTATCTAGAGTAGATATTACTCTCCTCAAGGTTGGGTCTTAATTTATAGGGATAAGTGGTTGATAACCACCCATGAGTTTAGTTATAGGACTTAGCATTAGGTGGCTCTTTGTTTTATAAATGGAGCATATGATTTGATTAATGAACCATTAGGGTTCAAATGATAATTACCTAATGACACATGGGTTGAATCTTAATTATGGCCTAGGTTTTTAGTTGTGATCACCCAAGTGATGCACAAACTAATATTGGGATATAGGTTAGGGTTTTACTTGTGATCATCAAATAATTCACAAGTTAGTTTGAGACATGGGGTTAGATTCTATATGGAATTTAGTACCACATTACTTTAGCGAGGGTTGCTCTTCCCCACTTCTCATAGGATGATTTAATCCAAGATCATTTGGATTGTTATAGGGTTTAACCATACAAGGTTTGTTGCTATTCGGTGGTTTCTCCAATTAATATATTGAAAATGGTTTTAGAGTTTATACTTGTGATCCCCATGGGATGCACAAACTAGGGTTGAGATATAATGCTAGGTTGTAGAGATGAGATGACACCATGTTGTATTGGCTAGGTTTACTCCCCAGTTCATGATAAAATGGTTACTTGATTATTATTTCATGTGCTCCTTTAGTTACTAAGGATATGAGAGTTGGTTTTATCTTATACACATAGATTTCTATTATATCCTTAATCTATTGTTAAAGCAACTAAAGTTGTTATAGTTCTTTTTATAGTTAACTTTAGTCATGTTGATGGATGGTTTCTCACCATATTAAGTATGGGGTTTTACTCTAAGGTTCTCTTTTGTTTATTAGGTGAAGAATAAGTGGAATGTAGATGTGGGGGAATTCTACTTATGATCACCAAGTGGTTCACAAGTTAAGGTTGGGATATAAGCCTAGGGTTTATGGTGTACTCACAAGATCTCTTTAGGTATGAAAGATTAAGTCTCTACCTAGAGGGCTTAGTTGAATTAATCTCTACTTTACTTCACCTATTCATGGATATAGTCTTGTTCCATTTGATATTAGGTTATCTCACCATTCCAAGAGGAAATGGTTTACAACCTAATACTTTGGTTCAATGGTTGTCCTGGATTCTTAGATAGGTAAAGCTAGGTTTAATATGAATGGTCTCTCTCATTTGGGAAGGCTTGAATAATACTCTAGGTTCCTCTTGAAGATAATGTTGTGATCATATGGATATTTATATCCAAGATTTAGCTACGAGTTTGTCATTGCTTCTCTAATAAATAAAATAGGACTCTCTCACCTCTCTAGGTTTGATGTATAATAACTTGGAATAGAGAGAAATATCTATTTCTAGATTTGATCTCCTTGTCTTACTTCCAAGAATGAAATAATATGAATACCATGGGTTCAGGGTAGGATCATGGATTTGTTTAAGACATGGAAAAGATAAGTGAAGAATAGTTTCTCCAATTTTATTGTTACTTGGTTTGTAATTGAGTAGATGTTCATATGCTATGGCAAGGATTGCCATATTATAATATTTTATAAGATCAACTAATTGATCATTGAGTAAAGTGTGGTTGTGTTAATTATTAGTTCCATTTGATCTAACCTCTTAGATCAAATTATCTCTACCCAAAACAAGGTTTTAGCAAAGTCACATTGAGGTTTGTAGCGCTTGACTTGATGAGCTACTTCAATTCCACCAAGGTCAAGTGAAACTTCGATTCATCGTGATTGTTTTACTTTAAAGCGCGAAAATTCCCCAGATTTTCTATGCATGAATGCAATGCACACATCTGTTTCCTCTAATTTTGTAACCCCATTACCTGGGATATTACAAGAACATTGGGCCGCTAACTAAAGCCATGATCCATGGTGGAAGTTTCAGTTTTGGACATATATCCTCAATCTCATATGAGAAAAATAATTGTTGCTACATGCTTATGCATAAAAGAGGAGTCCACTATCTGTGTTGTCTATGTTGTCCCGGTATGGATGTCTAAGTTGAGAATAATCAATAGCGAGAAATCTAATGCGAGCTTTCTCCTTAGACCTTTGTACGAGCGGCATAGAGGTACCCCTTTGTGACACTTGGTTAAAACATGTGCATTGCGATGATCCCGGTAGTCCAAGCTAATTAGGACAAGGTGCGGGCACTATTAGTATACTATGCATGAGGCTTGCAACTTGTAAGATATAATTTACATGATACATATGCTTTATTACTACCGTTGACAAAATTGTTTCTTGTTTTCAAAATCAAAGCTCTAGCACAAATATAGCAATCGATGCTTTCCTCTTTGAAGGACCATTCTTTTACTTTTATGTTGAGTCAGTTCACCTATCTCTCTCCACCTCAAGAAGCAAACACTTGTGTGAAGCTGTGCATTGATTCCTACATATTTGCATATTGCACTTATTATATTACTCTATGTTGACAATATCCATGAGATATACATGTTACAAGTTGAAAGCAACCGCTGAAACTTAATCTTCCTTTGTGTTGCTTCAATGCTTCTACTATGAATTATTGCTTTATGAGTTAACTCTTATGCAAGACTTATTGATGCTTGTCTTGAAGTACTATTCATGAAAAGTCTTTGCTATATGATTCACTTGTTTACTCATGTCATTTACATTGTTTTGATCGCTGCATTCACTACATATGCTTTACAAATAGTATGATCAAGGTTATGATGGCATGTCACTCCGGAAATTATCTTTGTTTATCGTTTACTCCGCTCGGGACGAGCAGGAACTAAGCTTGGGGATGCTGATACGTCTCCGACGTATCGATAATTTCTTATGTTCCATGCCACAATATTGATGATATCTACATGTTTTATGCACACTTTATGTCATATTCGTGCATTTTCTGGAACTAACCTATTAACAAGATGCCGAAGTGCCAGTTGTTGTTTTCTGCTGTTTTTGGTTTTAGAAATCCTAGTAAGGAAATATTCTCGGAATTGGACGAAATCAACGCCTGGGGTCCTATTTTGCCACGAAGCTTCCGGAAGACCGAAGAGGAGACGAAGTGGGGCCACGAGGTGGCCAAACCATAGGGCGGCGCGGCCCAAGCCTCGGCCGCGCCGACCTATGGTGTGGGCCCCTCGTGACGCCCCTTGACCTGCCCTTCCGCCTACAAATAGCCTTCGTCGCGAAACCCCCAGCATCGAGAGCCACGATACGGAAAACCTTCCGCAGACGCCGCCGCCGCCAATCCCATCTCGGGGGATTCAGGAGATCGCCTCCGGCACCTGCCTGGAGAGGGGAATCATCTCCCGGAGGACTCTACGCCGCCATGGTCGCCTCCGGAGTGATGAGTGAGTAGTCTACCCCTGGACCATGGGTCCATAGCAGTAGCTAGATGGTTGTCTTCTCCTCATTGTGCTTAATTGTCGGGTCTTGTGAGCTGCCGAACATGATCAAGATCATCTATCTGTAATTCTATATGTTGTGTTTGTTGGGATCCGATGAATAGAGAATACTTGTTATGTTGATTATCAATTTATATCTATGTGTTGTTTATGATCTTGCATGCTCTCCAGTTACTAGTAGATGCTCCGGCCAAGTAGATGCTTGTAACTCCAAGAGGGAGTATTTATGCTCGATAGTGGGTTCATGTCTCCGTGAATCTGGGAAGTGACGATAAATCTCTAAGATTATGGATGTGTTGTTGCCACTAGGGATAAAACATTGGTGCTATGTTCGAGGATGTAGTTACTGATTACATTACGCGCAATACTTAATGCAATTGTCTCGTTGTTAGCAACTTAATACCGGAGGGGTTCGGATGATAAACTCGAAGGTGGACTTTTTAGGCATAGATGCATGCTTGGATAGCGGTCTATGTACTTTGTCGTAATGCCCAATTAAATCTCACAATACTCATCATAATATGTATGTGCATGGTCATGCCCTCTCTATTTGTCAATTGCCCAACTCGTAATTTGTTCACCCAACATGCTCGTTTATCTTATGGGAGAGACACCTCTAGTGAACTCGTGGACCCCGGTCCAATTCTCTTTATCGAAATACAATCTATCGCAATACTTGTTCTACCTGTTTTCGCAAACAATCATCTTCCACACTATACATCTAATCCTTTGTTACGAGCAAGCCGGTGAGATTGACAACCTCGCTGTTACGTTGGGGCAAAGTACTTGGTTTGTGTTGTGCGGGTTCCACGTTGGCGCCGGAATCCCTGGTGTTGCGCCGCACTACATCTCGCCGCCATCAACCTTCAACGTGCTTCTTGGCTCCTACTGGTTCGATAAACCTTGGTTTCATACTGAGGGAAAACTTGCCGCTGTACGCATCACACCTTCCTCTTGGGGTTCCCAACGGACGTGTGCTGTACACGCCATCACCGGCCAAGGCAGCAGCCAGGCGGCTTCGGCGCCGCCGCAGTTCGACGACGACGGCTCCGACGACGATGGCGGCGACTACACGGTGTTCTACCGCCATTTCGGCATGTAGAGCGCCGTGTTTTTATATTTACAGTTGTATTCCCCTAGCCGAATTCGAAATATAGTCGAATTCGGCCTCTATGTATGAACTTCGCCCTCTATATACTAAATATCATTAAATTTAGTCTAAATTCGACCGTTTTATACCGTAGTTTGTCAAGTTTCCGTTTTTTCAAATTTAGATCGCCGTCTTCGCCTGAGATCGCGGCTGGGAAACTACTCCTCCCCACGCTAAATTTACGTCCAATCCGGACGTAAATTTCCCCGAATTTCGGCGTGGGGAGGGCAAACGAGTGGAGATGCTCTAACAAAAGGCCAACGCCATTTGGATTGTACTCCTTGGTACTCCTTGGTAACACCTTTTACTACACCACATTTTCACACATTGGATGTTTTAAGCCTAGTGGCACTCTTTTTTTCAGATGCTAGTGGCACTCTCTGATCATCACACGAAAGAAGCAAAACACGTCCGAACCGAACTCGACTCATTGCCGGTTGCGAGCCTGCCAACAGGCCCAGATCATAGATCGGTCGTCCTCCTGAATTCCTGAAACAAACACACATCTGTTCCCTGACGACGCTGCCGCGCCTGAGAGCCGCCACGCCGCGGGCAACCCGCCCCCCGCACCGCCACACCGCGCGCAAGCCGGTAAGAGGGCGACGAAGGATCAGCAGGTCCCGCAGCGCGGCGCGCGACCCGGCAAGGGGAGCAGCAGCCACCAGGCCGGTGACCGCGAGCAGCGGCTGCCGGAGCGTGGGGCTCTGCAAACCGCACGAGGTCAGCAAGTTGCCCCCCCTCCCCCTTCGGCTTTTACTGTATTTATTTTCCAATTTGGTGAGATTTGATTTTGATCTGATAGCCTGTCAGAAACTTCATACTAGTCAGTTAATAGTTGCAGCACGTTTTGCTTCTAACATGTTTATCCATCTAAACCCAACCCATATTTGGAGTATGGCAAATACTCAAATGGGCTGCAACCGTAAATTTCATTCAGATTTCTAAAACAAACTCGAGTCACAGTCCTTGGAAGGAAGCAGCGGTTATGGAGGGACTTTGCACATGGTGGCACCTCGAATTCTCTGTATATCGACTGCATTCTTTAGATAACACAGCTTGCATTACATGTCGCACGGGTAGGGACTGTCTGGTGGACATGTCTACCTAACTGTCTGGTCGATATGGATTTGTTGATTGTATTAGATAATAGGTAATTCATTCATCTTTACTTCCTGGAGTACCCAGGTACTAGTGATGCTAATTGCTACAGAGTTGTGTAGTTGTGACTTATCTAGTTTATTGAGTATGAATGTTATTTCTAATAGCTTACAATTTTTTCATGTGTTTTTCCTTATTTTGCTATATCGTGAGCATGAGACTCGAGCACCATACTAGATGCTATGTACTTTTGATATGTTTATTTCACAGCTTGATAGTAGCACACCTGGTGAAAACCGGGTACCGATTCTCGTTTATTTCTGGATGTGCTTTGTTGATAAATTTATGTTGTATGGAGGATAGCTTCTAGCTTGATTTAGAATGTTCATCTAATAGGGCAAGCTATCTGCAGGAAGCAGTGTAAAGTTGTTTGGTGATAATGGAACCAAAGCATTCTGCCGAAATGTCCAGGTACGACATCTTGACCGTCCTTTAGCAGCAAATGCATCGTAAGGATTTCGATTCATTGTATAACAGAAACGATCTGCAGGCATTTGGACAAGCAAAATCATGCCCTAATGGAAACATACCGAGCAATGTCCCATGAGTTGCATAAACTACAAGTGAGCCTCAGATACCACTATGCTTTTATTTTAAGTAAAATTTTGTACTGATCAATTGCTCTTATTTTATATTTATATATAGGTTGAAGAGGAAACAATCATGCAGAAGTTATATGAGCTGATGTCTGTGGAAGGGCTTCTTCCAAAGGTACATCACTGGTGCTATTGTTCTGAATTTGGACTGTTTTGTTGGAGCTGTTGAGCATAGTATCATTTACCATTAAACCTGTGAATTTTATGTATATACAGTACAATAGAGGGCTCAGCCAACAGTTGAAGTTTCACTAATTACTGAAATATACAGTGCAGAATATAGATGATAAATTGAGAAGAGAATGAGGAATGTGATGTTAGGACGAAATAACCTGTTATACTCCTCAGATTTCGCTGTTACAGTTACTTATTTCTCTATATTGGTTGAGCCTTTTTATCGTGAGTTGGAAAACTAACTAGCAGAACAACATTCTTTTGTAAGTACGGGTCATCTGAAAAAAAATTAGAATCTATTATTACTGAACATTAAATGATATAACTGACTGAACTAGAATTGCTATCAGCCACTTTTTTGAGTTATGCATCTTCTGTTGTTCAAACAATTTGGCATCCATATCTACAACTAAAAAAATATGCTGGCAGAACTAGCATATTCTCATATGACTTTTCCACGGGTTAAAGCAGAAGTAGTATTTGTTATAAGCCATTCTAAACGTGAGCTGAGCTAATCTTGGAACTCTGTACATGTATGTGTGTTCACTCTGCAAAGAGAATTGCTGTTTGTTAAGAAAATCTCACTTTCTCCACTTATTTCATGCATTCATGAACTTAAAGCCATGAAAAACATGTTTTCACGAATGTTGTTCAATATCTCGTTCTTCTTATTTTTGCTTATTGTGCTCATACTGCTTACTTAGTCCACTTTACCGTCTTTGGCACCTCATACATTAGGCAATCAACTTCATTTCATGCTGCTCTGCCTCATTTAACCTCTCTCCTCATTCTTAATGCAGCGCAAGAAGGAAAGGCAACCAGAGAAAGCAGGGGAATCAACACAGGAAAACGAAGAACAGGAACCATAGAATGTTAACGGTGAATCTGTGATATGATAATACATGTGGTGCAAGTTCGGCTGAGCAGCCATGGCCCAAACCTTGCAAACACTGCTTTTGGATATCCACTCTAATAGACATAGAGTAGAGAAAATGTGTCTCGATTCCCACAGTTGGTGTGCTCTGTAATCGTCCAAACTGCACTGCTGAATCTGACTATTGTTTCGTGAGGATTCGGCAGCTGACTCTAACATGTTATATCTTACATACTTTTGATTCATCTCAACGTTTTGTGTTCTGAGATGGGAATCCTGTCGAGCTAGTAGTTTATTTGTAAATGCTTTGGAAAACTTGGGGCGTGACTAACTAATGAATTTCTTGGATGACTCAATATTAGTATGATCTGGTTTGTTTGAAAGTAGACATCATGTCAAATGTTTAACAGACCAGGACATGCTGTCAAATGTTTAACAGACCAGGGCACACTTTTATCGTTGCTATATTTGCATTTACCTTCACTTGGAGCATGTGACTTCCGAAGTTCCAGAGAGATAGCATTGGCCAATACTCTTTACTGGAAAGCTGATCCAGTGGGTAATCGAAAGTTGTTCTCTGTTAGCCTCTGTAGAGTATGTTAGGCTTCAGCCGTCTCTATGTATGGAATTAACACTAGATGCCTCTGTAGAGTATGTTAGGCTTCAGCCGTCTTTTGTTTAGCTGTGAGAGGGCAAGCGAGGTGTGGCATGAGCTGGGGCTTTTCTCTAAAATAAAACAGTATCTAAGAAACGAACTGTCAGGATCGGTTATTATGGAGCAGATTTTATGTTCAGAAAAGAGGATGCTCGCTGTGTTGAATCAAGTGGGTTTGCAAGAAATAGTGGCTGTTGGCTCTTGGTATATTTGGTGGCAAAGAAGAGAAGTGGTGAAGGGTGAAAAGATAAGCCCGGTTATGAATACAGCTTCCTCAATTAGAGCCTTGACTGCAAATTATGGGGTTGCTTGCGGGCCATCAATAGAAAAAGAGTATGGTTGGGACAGACTGCCTAAAGGGAATTTAAAGTTGAATGTGGATGCTTCGTATTATCCAGATGGCTCGGGTGCGGCGGCTGCTGTGTTACGCAATGATAAGGGAGAAGCGATCGCCGGTATAGCTTGTCCTTTGGGAAATATGCAATCTGCTACATCTGCGGAAGCAATGGCGCTATTTAAGGGTCTCGAATTTTTAGAGAATCTTGGCTGTTATGCTGCTTATATTGAATCTGATTCTACAGAAGCATTGAAGCCTGCAATGGAACTATAGATATTATGGGGCCGTATTCGGCTATTCTAGCTGATTGTTTCCAAAAGGCGAGTTCGATGGAGATGGTGAAATTCAAATACTATAGAAGAGAAGCAAATATGGTGGCACATCATTTGGCAAAAAGGGCTTCTGAGACAAAGAGCAGTATCCACTGGAGGGATCATCCCGCAGATTTTATTTTACCTTTTGTACTTAAAGACTTGACTTTGCTCATTGCGTTGTAATCGTTTCTTTGTGTGGTGACAGCAAGTTCCAGACGCACTCTTTTCCTTCCAGGGTACCGAAGGGGGCTGGAAGGTTTTTAATGAGGCGGCTTGCTTGCCTTAATATATATTATGCTTTCAAAAAAAAAACACTAGATGCATGTTAGCCTTCTGACAGAGCAGCTTCATAGTCACAACGATAATATCAGATTGATCCATAGTCCCTAGTTTGCAACGACCATAACCATGACTATGGGATCCGATAGCCCTATGACTGTGAGACCAACAGGGGGAGGAACCCCTGTGGCATTTTGTTAAGAAGGTGTGTGACACACACGTCCACCCCATGGGTCGAACTCGAGCTGCTTGAGAGGCGCCACTGCGCTCTAATCACTAGGTCAAGAGCGAAAGAATTAGCCATATCTAGCCGGTGTTAGAAACCTAAAACTAAAGCCACACAAGTGGTATTACATGGAAGTATGGCACTCAAGTAAGCCCAAGCAACAACAACTAGCTACTCAATACTTCTTTTGAAACTTCCAGGATTAGGTACTACAACATCAGGCGAAGCCAGGTGAAGCATCATCTTCATCTCAAGAGATCTCCCTAGCATCCACGATCCTCATTGTGTGATTTAATGACTGTGCAGATTCAAAGATGTCAAATGCAGAACTTCATCGTGGACCAAAAGAATTACCTTATGACCATCTTTTTGTAACCTTAAAGAAGAGTGGTCATAACAAATTATTTCGGCTGGAGATTTAATCAACTTTTTCTCAAAACATGCCCTGTTTCGCAATTTTCAAATAGGCCAACACATAGCTGCTAACCCCACAACAGGCACATTAGGCATACTATTTTTTTTTTGCAAATTTTGAAATCCATGAGAAAATTTAAGAGAAATTGCGAGGCCTGTATGGGGCCCAAACATTGACAATACTAAATGCATATTTATCCGTTGGGCGCGAGAAAAATAAATGGTGAATGGTTTCCAACTCCTCATAAAATCTCCACTTTTAAATCACCTTGCAACTCCCTTTTGCTAATATCATCTTTCTGAGATTTAGATGAGGTATTTTTGGGAATAATATTATGTTCATAGATTCTAGGTAGAGTTGTAGCATAAATAATCCCCCCCCCCCCCTAATTTTTCTTTTGTGTACATGGACCGGCTTCTTGGCCGCTTTCGAGAATGAAATAACAAACGGTGGGGTTTTCCCCTTGTCCACCTCGGAAAAAATATTAGTATGTTCATAGATTTTGGCATGAGGCTTGCTCTAATCATGGCTCCAATTACATGGTAAGCTCATCCATGACTGCCTGACCATTACCAGTAGGCACCGGCCAAGCTACTGAAGCTAGTACTCCTTCTGACTGCAGTTTTCCACCGCCATTGCCACATGACGCACTCCGTTTCCCCGAGCAAGAAAGACGCGTAGCGTACGTACGCGCAGGGTATATGATCGATTTGGAATCCGAGACTGTACTGTGCAAAGGAAAAAACGCAACCGCCAAGAAAGAATTAGCTCTCGGGCCCACTTGGCAGCCACACTTTAACTTAACTGAATCCGGTAGCAGACTTGGGGAAGAACACCTTGGGGAAGAACACCCATCGACGGTTTGCGTGTATCAGAGTGAATCCGACTTCGAGCTGAAGTCGCGCTCTCCCTAAGCTATATATATGGTCGCCGATCCATGCCATCTCCACCTTTGCCCATACCATCCCCTCCTCCCTGCTTCCACCATCTCCACCCTGCCCATAGCCAGCCAAGCCGTCCGTCGATCGAGCGCCATGGCCGCCTGCAAGCGTCCTGCCGCCGTCCTCGACGCCGGCCACGCGACGACCACCCAAGGATCATCGGCCGCCTGCAAGAGGAGCCGTCACAGCGTCAGAAGCTCGGATGACTACGAGGAGGTGGCCCGCCTCGGCAAGGGTGGCTTCGGCGTCGTCGTCCAGGCGCGCCACCGCGTCACCGGCAAGACCGTCGCTATCAAGTACGCCGCCGACCTGGAGCAGGAGGCCAGCTTCTTGGCGGCCTGCAGCGGTAACCCGTACGTGGTCGGCTTCGATGGCCTGATGCGCGACCACGCCACCGGCGGTCACTGCCTCGCCATGGAGTACGTGGCCGCGCCGAGCCTCCATGCCTTCTTGTGGGAGAGGCGCCACCACTCGCCTCTGCCGGAATCAAAGGTGCGCGCCTTCATGTGGAAGCTCCTGACCGGGACGAAGATGATGCACGACCGCCACGTGGTCCACCGCGACATCAAGCCGGCCAACATCCTCATCGGCCAAGACGGCGAACTCGTGAAGATGTGCGACCTCGGGCTCGCACTCCACATGTCCGACTCGCCGCCCTACTCCCAGGTCGGCACCGTCCCCTACATGGCGCCAGAGATGCTGCTGCACAAGCCGGATTACGACGCGCTCGTGGACACCTGGTCGCTCGGGTGCGTCATGGCCGAGATGCTCACCGGCAAGATTCTGTTCTACGACGACGACGACGACGACGGCCACCAGGACCAGTTCAACGACACAACCCACATAGTCCAGCTCTGGAGTATCTTCCGAGTGCTCGGCATGCCCGACGACCGGACGTGGCCGGAGTTCAAGTCCCTGCCGCTCACCGCCAAGTTTCAGCAGCTGCTACCTGGAGGGCTCAATCACAACAGGCTGCGGGATATGTTCCCTGAAGAGAGGCTGTCAGAGCAAGGATTCCAGGTGCTGCAAGGGCTTCTCACCTGCAATCCCGACAAGCGACTCACGGCGGCCAAGGCGCTCAAGCACCCATGGTTCACCGCTCCTCGTCCCTCTGTCGCCGCTGCAAAGGTTGAAGCTTTGCCGTTGCGGAGAAAGAAGAGGCCGGGCTTCTTGGTTGCACTAGCGGCGGCATTGAAAGCACAACAGGTGTAAAACTTGAAGTTGTGCTTAGATGATTGATCCATGTAATTCTTTGATCGAGTTGTAAAGAAACGATATGGCTACTTTATGCAGAATAGCATTGTGTTATATTGTACTGTTTATTTGGGAGAAAGTAATAGATCTGCTCTGTTCATGGCCTGAACGTTGTATTGTTCAATTGGGAAATTTAACTTTACTCTTGTGCTTATATGCTCGCATGTCCCCTACATCAAGCCTAGAGAACAAATCATGTCTGCATTATGGCTGTTCACTAGTTTATGCAATCGAAAAGAGAACACTGAAAGAGGCGTTGGAAAACAGAGTATACCCCATAAGGTAGTTTCACTTTTAGCAAGAGAGACCCAGACCATGAGTAGCCTGTAGCCCTGTAGGAGAAGGGTTTGTTGAGATCCTAGGTTCCCATGGTGGTTCTATCCCGTTCATTGGGCCGTTCCGGTCTGCTGACCACTTGCATTATGGCCTGCAGCTCCATCATGTCAAGGGCTTGTGCTTGTATGATCGATCCATGTAATTCCTCGACCGAGTTGTAAAGAAACGATAGACTGTTTTATGCTGAATTGTTTCTTTCCAGAATATGTGTGATTGTACCGTTTAACTGGGAGAAGTTAATAGATCTAGATGTACGTATATACCCTGCGCTGTACCGTTCATAAATATACTCTTGTGTTACTCTTGTATGTTTATACGTATCATTGTCGTTTACTACTTTCTGCAATGGAATTTTTGAAGAGAGCTTGAAAACAGTGGTAGTTTCAGTTGTAGCAACAGAGACCCAGACCATGAGTAGCCTGTAGGAGGAGTGCTTGTAAATATCGCAGATTGACATGGTGGTTCTATTCTATCTCGTTCATATAGGGCCGTCACAGTTTGCAGACTACTTGCAGAGTTGCAGTATAGATCGAACTGTTAATGTTAGCCTGCAGCTCCAGCGCCATGAAACAAAAGGATCATGCAAATGGGCAATGGCCAAGGTTCTGTCGTCAGTCGTCGCCGCCGCCGACAAGGCACATGTTGATATTCTTCACCGGCGCAATCGAATGGCGTTTGCAGATACGCTCGTACTGAAACTATAGCGCAGATTAGCGGGTAAGCAGAGTCTCCATTTTACCCGTGGTTTGCCCCTGGAGAGCAGAAAATAGAGCACAGTAAGTAGTTCCTGACGAAGAACCAGCATTGAGTCATTGACTACACGTTGTAGTAAGTAGCAGTTGAAGCCTAAGATTGATGAATGCACGTACGATATTAACCATCTGGGAAGGAAGGACAGGCTGTGGTAAACCTTTCAGGATTGTTTGCTATAAGAAAGTGTGTTTCAAAAGCAATGCAACAAGAATCAGAGTGGCGCAGCGGAAGCGTGGTGGGCCCATAACCCACAGGTCCCAGGATCGAAACCTGGCTCTGATACATTTTTTGTTTTTTAACGTGCGTGCGTACTTTGAGATTCGTGCCAGTCTGGTCTGGTTTGGGTACAGATGCATCAGAAGGACACGCTCCGGCAAAACCCAGAACCCTAGTTAGCCAGCCTCCCTTCCGCCCTCGCGCTCCCATGGCCATGGAGTCGGCTGCCTCCAGCCCCCGCGCCGCTCTCGCTACCCCCGGCGCCTCCAGGAAGCGGCGGCGGAGCCAGTCGCCGCCGCCCGCGGGAGAGGGCCGGAGCGAGCCCGCGCTCGCCAGGCCCCGCTTCGGGGAGAACCTCGACCTCGTCCTCTCCCTCCAGGGCAAGGAGCTCTCCCTCCAAAGGTCACACCCGCTTGCTGCCCCTACTTGCAATTTGACGCAGCTTTGCTCTTCTAATGCGCCTCTCCGAGTAGGATTGAACCAATTGTTCTGTAATTCGCATGCTTCTAGTCTGGATTTTGTTTTTTGCAAGTGCTTGTTTACTGCTTTAAGTAACTACATGGGGAAATTTATCGGATTCAGCTCAGCTAGCGTCTTTCGAAATTTATTTTTCGCCGTGCTTGAGTTGTGTCCTCCTTCATATGGAATTGATTATGCTAGCACTTTGTATGTTCACTGTTTTGATCATTGTTGTTGACTTGGGGTAACATACACTCTATTATGGCAGATTATAGTTTCTGTAATTGTTTTCCGGGTTTTGAAAAGCACCAAGTCAGAGGAAAGTACACTTTTTTAGTATTGCACTATATGTCTGACCCCAACTTCCCAATAAGATCTGTGTGGTTGTTGTTTCGAAATTCTATTGCATAATATTTCAGTACGTCTTACTCGGTGACAGAGCATGTTTGTTTGGTCGTGTCCGGATGAATCTCGCCATGCTCTGCCCGTTTCTACTCTTATAACAGTTGTATGTTTAATCACGCAGAAAGATTGAACTAGCCTTCAATTTCGTAACGGCGGAGTCGAATCGGCCAAGCCATGGCCATAGGGCGGACAGCATTAAGCTACTGCGCATGGTGTCATTTATTGGAAACTGGGTGCAGTCTATCCTAATTCTGCCTGAGAGTAGCAGGAGAGTTTCTGAGCCTTTTGATCCCGTGCTGGATTATAGATGCTGGGTCATTTTGAGATTCTGTGTTGAGAAGAAGCCGTCACTTTCGATCTCTCTGAACCTACTTAAACCGCTTGGTCGTGTTGCAAAGGATGGTCTGAGCAGAGTTCTACTCGGCGCTTCATTTGATGGCTGTGAATCCTCTTTGCTCTTCGGACGAGTTTTGGACTGCACATCCTTTCTTTTCTCCTCCAATACGAGAGCTTTCTTCAATGCAGGCGTGGATTTGTGGACCTCTTGTGTCATTGAGGCTATTCATCTTGTCCAGAAGGTTTCGCCTAATGAGAAGAGTGGCTGTGCTGTTCTTCAGGATCTTGGAAATTGCTTGCTCGAGCAATTTTCAAGTTTTCTAAGGTTCCATGCAAATCCTAAGAACCTTTTCCGTCCTTTTGTTGACAAGATTCTTGACCCACTGTTGGAATTGTTGGTTTTACTTAATTCACAAGCAAATTCTATCCAACAGAAGCAGGCAGGCACCACATTGAAGATTGCTGAAGAAATTCTGTCAAACGGACTGTTTCATCCACAACATCTTAGTGGATATTTTGGCCTCAAGAATCTAAATAAAGCACCTATCGCTAAGGATGTCAGGGGAAGCTACCATAGACATCTATTTGAGCGTTTCAAAGGAATAAAAGCAGAAAGCAAGGCTGTACTGCTTGCTGGGTTTGGTTACTTGTTTCAATTGTTCGTTAGCAGGGCTAGAAACCAAAGTACATCTTTAGCACCGAGGGGAGCATCCTTCAGAAACCCGCAAAAAAGTAGCGATGCCTCCGAAGAAACCCAGCATCATGGAGAGTCCATTTTTGAAGTGTTCATGCAGTTTATGGAACCTTTGGTGTCGGAATGTAAATCATATTCACAAAAGGACTTCTCTGATTTGGGAGTTACGAAGCTGGTAGAAGTTCATTGCATGCTCAAGTCTATCAATGAGATATTGAGAACAGTTACTGAAGAGAAAATTTATGTTCCTACAGAGGACACACCAGAAGGATCTTATTTGCAGTTCTTGCAAGACATTTACAGGGTCTTAATCTTAATGGCTGAAAAACTGTATGACTTCTGGGTGTCAGCCGTGCATTTAGAAGATACAAATATCAAGAAGATGTTGCCTTTAATGTTTGTGGAGATTGTTGTTGCGGTTGGTCGTTTTGTAGAAATAGAATACAAGGTTCTGGGGGGTGACCTTGCAAAATTATGGTCAATGCTTTTTGCTTTGGCTGCTATCAATGCATCTTCCAAGGGCATCAAACCCTGTTTCCTGCTAACCTCAAAGATTTCAAGCCTTTCATCCCAAGTGATTCACACATTTAGTGAGCTTCGTCAGGTTAGTTATGTACTTCTGTGATTATTTTCAGCAACTGGCTCTAAAAAGTGTTGTTTATATTTTTTCTTATTGTTTTTGCATATGCTTCTTACATTCTGTTATTATGTTCTTCCATTGCCTATGCCAATGTTTACACGGATGGTTATTTTGCAACTATATCTTCCATTGCCTATGCCAATGATTTCTATCCTTTGGTTAATCATGTAGGTTGCACACTCCATTTGTATGCTCTGCAATACTGTGAGGACATTCAGATCTGTTGCTGGTCCAGACGTAGTACCGAGACCGTTTTCTGTGGCTTCTTTATCTTCTCATAAATGTTTGGAATCACTGGCAACGTTGTTGAGCTCTCAAACATTGAGGGATGCTATATGTACTTCAATAAACTCAATGCCAGAAGGACAGTCTAGTCGGTGCATAGAGGAGCTGACAGTAGATCTTACAGATACCTTGAAATGGATGAATACTTGCAGCGAGGATGTTGATTTGGAATCACAGGGAGAGTCCCTCTCGATCTCCAGGAAGTCAGTTTTTTATCAGAAAGCTGAACTTCTTGGAAGGCACTTATGTGAACTATACACAAGCGTGCTTGACTCAATTACCGTGACCTCTTCAAATACTGCACTGGTTGCAAGATCTGTTGAAAGGCTGGTCAACGCAATCCGGCCCAAATTAAGTCAGTTGGTGAGAAATGATTCAGTTAGTGCAAGCGAGTTCATTTGCTCAGTTGTAGGAAACAATCTATCTAAGAAACAATGTGCCAAATGGCAGAAGATTCCAAGTTTGTCCTGGATGTTTGTCTTCTTCTTCCGCATATATACATCATGTAGAAGTCTGTATCGGCAATCTGTTGGTCTCATGCCTCCAGATTTAGCAATAGAAGCAACAGAATTAGTGGGGAATTCATTCACTGTATGCTGTGGAAAGGAATGGACTAATGCTTCCAATGTTATCGCGGAAGGGTACTTTGCTTGGATTGTTGAAAGTTCAGGCTCCTTATTGGATGTTATCGAAACTTTATCTCAATCCATTCCAAAAAACCATTCTGGTTTTGCTATGCTTGTTTACGTCCTTCATATGATGGCTTTGCAAAGACTCAATGATCTTAACAGGCAGATTAATGCGTTTGATTATTTGCTTGAAGATAACACACAGCAGTTTGATACGGAGGATAGAGGAAACACTGCAGTATTCAAGGAGTCCTGCTGTCTAGAGGCTGCTCGACTAACCAACTTTATGATGAACTATGTGGGACTATTATCTTCAGGAGAAAATGGTCATTTTCAGTGTTATGAGATTAGTTCTTCCTGGGATCTGAGTATATGCTCTTTAGATGAAGGTTCTTTCCATATAGCAACTTGGCGGCTTCTGTGTGAAAACATTGATATTTGGAGTCCGCATGCATCTAAGAAAGACTTAAAGAGCTTCTTTTCTAATCTGATGAAGTTCTCTTTTGTTCAAAAGAGGTCATGTAAAGATGAGGAGAATAGTGGCAATCAGTGTTCACATAGAGAAATAACTTTGCATACTATTTCAGTGGAGCTCCTTTGTGATACTATCATTTATGACCGAAAGGTTTGCATCATCCTAGCTTTCCATCCAAAGAAATATTGTTATTCAACAATTTACAGTGCATGTTCTGCTTTCATGATGATGTGTTTGTTCCGCAGTTCAAAGTTTTGGTAAGTTCTTCCGTTTGCTCTTTCATACTCACTTGGCCTCATTTGGGACATATGTACTACTTTGTAGGTCCTATTGAAGAATTTGGCATCAAGTTTTTGCCATGCTCTGAAGAAATCAGTATCTTCTTTTGTCACTCGAGCTGATGAAGATGCATTTCTGGATATCTCGCCTGATTTGATGGAGATATTAGATAAACTGAATAACAAGAAGTTGGTTGGTGGTACATATCCCGATGAAGATGGGGTAGATAAACACCGGATCTGTGAGAATTTACTTAACTTCTTGAGCACAGTTCCTGGATTTCATTCGAACTCCAAGTCATTCTTGCGGCTTATAACTCATATTCTCCATCTCGAAAGGCAAGTGAACATTTTATATATTTCTCCATTTGTTTGTACTAATGATGATGTCTACGCTTTCTGTCATTGCACTAATGTTAGCATCTGAATCTTTATATACTCCCCACCCTCTCTCCATGGGCTCTTGAACAGCAAGGCACTTTTGACCCAGGAAATTGGTCACAGTTGTACTTGCCCCAAGACATATTTTTCTACTCTGTGCTCATTAATTCTACTTATGCTTGGCCTTAGATAATTGATTAATTGGAAGGGTAGGAGTAGGAGTGCCAAATCTCTGAGCACAGAAGGTCCATTATTTTTATGGATCTTGAAGTCCTTGATAGTTTAACTTTCACGTGACCACAAAAAACAAATCAATATAGTTGCTGATCTGTACAACTTAAGAATTTTTCACATTATTGTCATTGGTTATAGTGGTTTTTTGACATTTTGATCCAACAAATCAATATTGTAGCTTCGTTATGTTCCTTATTGCTCCACCAAGAGCAGGACCATAGTAGCAGGGTATAGGGCTCTATGCAACGTCTAGAGAAGAAGCAAAGCATCCGCAGTAGCTATCACACTAATTTATAGCATGCATCTGTCAGAAGAAGGCCACTAGTATAAAGACAACATGGATTTGATAACATGTTTTACAGACTGAAATTTTGGCATATCTGCAATCAATACATATGAGCCATAAATCAACGAAACATCTGAAATAAAAGAATAACAATAGACTAATAGAAACCATTTTTCAAATGTTTGACCAACCTGTTGATTTATAAGGAGGATTAGTAGCGTATATGATGTGCTTTGTTCTAAACCATTATCGTGTGCAGACTATCAAGATGATGTCTGACCCACGGGAAATAGGAAAAAATGTGGAGCTTCTACCTCGAAATTACCCTAACATAACTCTTCTGACCAATGTCCACCTCTTTTAGCGAACTTGTAATACCGCTGAACAACATCTAGAGCTTCTAACGAATATTGAGGGAAAATTAACAGAACATGACCAGTAGATTAATGTCAGAAGACTATCAGTACACAGAACTTTTATCTGGGATAATTTAAATGCTGACACATAAATCTGGAAGTATTCCTGCAGATTTCACAAAGGCCAAACTGATTGCGCAAATTAAAACTGACGGTTGAACTACTTACAGGGTTTTTTTGTATATAGTGGAAATGCTTTATAAATTGATAGCTAACTGCTGAAAAAATTGACATGTGAATGACATTTCCATAAAATTGCAGCTTTTTACAGATCAAGATTAAAGACAAATATTTTAGCATGTAAATTATAAAGTTCATACGTGCACAGTAGAGGAGCTATATTATGTGTTTTACTCCCTGGTTCAAAGGTAATAGATGTTTTAAGAAACTTTAGGTCATCACTGGTCACTGTCGCACATGCCTAAGTCACAACCTTTTCGTTAGAAAAAATGTGTTATGTTTTTTCATATTTTTTTATTATGCCATGCCAATTAAACCCAAAATTCCAACAGTAAGGACTCTTTACGCTTTAATGTTTTCCTAAAAATAGGGACTCTTTATACTTTAATGTATTTCGAGGCAGCAAATACAATCTAAACCTCCTGTCATGACCAAAACATATTAAGGTAAATATGCCGAACCACTGGAACAAATCCCAAAGTTTCGGTCAAGAGAAGAAAATTATAACGCTGGGTCCATTATTGCCACATTGCCAAGTTATATATAGGAATACTAACTGAAGCAACAAGGAGATTAATATGCAAAAATTTGACCTGTCAGCATTGCTTTGTTATCTATAGCAAACCAGCACAGCGCAATGCAATATTTCTTTTCAAAATATCGTTCTTAAATTGTCTGCTCATCTATAGGAGCCAATAGAAATGTTTAACTGACTATTTTGTTAGGTATGGTTGCTATCATGAGAATCTCTTAACACCTTGCAGATCGTAGCTATCTTACTCAGACATGGACATTTCACAGTCCAGAAATAATAAAAAATCTTCCTCATATATCTGGAAAAATACATGCAGTTCTTTAGTAAACCAAACAAGAACCAGTTGGTCATTCCTTTGCTGGGATCAAATAGCAACGGACATAGCCAACTTCAATATGTCATGTGCACGATGTAATGATGTATGTACCGGTCCATCTGCTCATGTTGGTGCCTGGAAACAAATCTTTAACTCAAGAGAATAATTGACTATAAGGTAATGAGATGCTCACTGCTCTATCTTGGTGCTCCCATTACATCTCCTCACTCCTCTATACTCCTTCCCACCAAACTTTCTTCTGTCTCGATTGAGACCCTCTTTTCTAACTACTATCAAGAGTTCACAACGAAAGTGTTAGTATCTTCACAATACAAGCAGAATTTCAGAGTTTGTTCCAGCTATGTCAGCAATCTAAAATTGTGTGACAAAATTATAGTCCACATAATCCAGTTCTTCAGAATACGGGATCATCGTTGTAGACGTAGTCATTTGAACTGCCCTGAAGTGCACTTTGACAAATAAGATATACCCCTCCAGTCTTATTTTCCTAACTCCTACACGTGAACGAATCAATACGATGCAGCCTTGCCTGGTGCAAACATATGAGAATTGCAGTAGCTGTTGTGAGGAGGTTCGACGCTCTGACGCACCGCCTCCACTGTTTGTGAGCTCATGGCCTGTTGGTAGCAAGTGAAATAGCAACCATTTGCAGAAAATTGAAGGACCCCATCTTCTCATCTATAACTATAGCACGCATGCCAAATTGCGAGTTCTTTTTACCCCAAGTTAGTTAATTCAAGATATAAGGGAGTAAATATTACACGTTCAGACTTAAGAAATTTGAGACAAAATGATTGCATGAACCTAGCATACCAAATATAATACAAATAGTAGTGAGTGAACATTAAATCTTTAAGAACTTTTGAACTATCTGAGCTCAATCTACTGCAGTTCTAACAGTGAACTTATATTAGTTCAGAATTGAATTTCGGGCTACAATGCAAAACAATGAAAATATTTTTCGGGATTCAAGTTTTCTTTTTTCAATTTCTTCTACGATTAAAATGAACTATACATATATCTTGGTTTTTTCCAATTACTTATCTTCTTGGTGGACTGTATTTATGGTAGCCTTTAATCTGAAGAACCAAATATCCATCGCAAATCAACATTAAACTGTGAGAATCCTGTAAATGCGTTCAAATCAAACATCATGAGATGTAGTCTATGATAACATTCCGCAAGAGCCATCACAAGCAATCTAGTTCATAAGTCTGTCAAAAGGAAATAGATTGTGGGAGTGTGAGAACAGAAAACCAATACAAGCCAAGCTTGGCTGACACTTGAACTGCCAACATCATAACAAGGTAAATAACAACCTGCACGGTTGAGGCTAATCTCATTCACCGCCTGAACCAGGCACATAAGGTCCAGATTCAGAACAAGCAAGAAAAACATTGTGGTGGCGGTTCCGTCAGACAGCCACACAAACAATAGTGAGGATGCTGTGGGAGGGTGGTCGACGGAGGCACTTGGGCACGTGTGCTGGAGGCTGTCGCGTGGGCGAGCTACGGGGGAGGGTAGGAGGCCCCGCTTGAGCATGTCGATGGCACGTGGTCGGGGGCGAACCTGGGAGGGAGGGATGGAGGGCGTTTCAGCTCCGTTGTGGGGTGAGGTGATCCGCGGAGCTCACTGAAGCAGGGCGTAGAGTGCATTTCTTCTGTTAAAAAAAGGAAGGAGCAAGGATGCAGGAGAAACGGGGCAATCATGGAGTAATAAGCGGAGGCAGTCTTGGAGGTGGATTGGCAGGGGATGAGAGGATCCAGAGCTTGTGGGCATCGGCTTGCTGAGGGATGTGTGCATCGCCTGATTTTCAGGAGGGGAGAACAAACGAATCTTGACCGTTTGATGAATGCATATGGACAGTTAAGATCTAATTTTCCTGCCAACTTCGTGCTTTTATCAGTAGTGGAGAAATATTTAATGACTTAAGATAAACTTTTCAGACAACATGTGAACGGTGAACTATGTGCCACCTAGTTAATGCTACAACCTTCTTGGGCAATCTGCGTTATCAACCTTGAAACCCTTAATTTTGAGGAAAGCACATGCTAGCATGCACATTTCTTATATGAAATGTAACACTCTGTTTATCCTGCTGACGAATTCCTCAATTTCTTTACTTGCAGACTTCTGCTATTGGCATTGCTAAGGCGTTATGAATTATGTAATCCCATTGAGCTAATTCGTCTGTTTATATGTTGCCGAAGAGCAACGCAAAATCTCGTTTCAAAATTTGGCAAAGAATACCCAGATTCAAAGCAATACTCAGCATTTTCCAAACTTATTGGCAACTCGGACTCTCTGATTTGGCTTTTGAGGTCTGTTCAGGAGATTATTCATTTATCACATAAAATATTTGAAGAGCACACCGATGAGAAGAAAAATACCTTATTCTCCTTGGTAGATAAGACTTCAGAAATATTTTCTACACTAGCGAACATGAATTCTAAATTTTGCTTGTTGGGTCCCAAGAAACGAATTGAATGTTCCCTGGAGCATAGTGCTAGTGAAATCGACACTTCTGAACATGATGCCCAGACATTTGATACACTGGAAAGTTCAGCTTTGGAATACGTCAAAATTATGGCTGAACAGTTGGAGAAGACTGCAACTGGCATACCTGTAACTGTAAAGGATCGCAATTGTGTTATCAAATTAGAAAACTGTTATGACAATGTGTGCTGGGATACATTATTATGCACTATGTCTTGCATAAGTGGGTTCTTGTGGGGTGTTGTTTCAGCAGTTGAAAGCACAATCAAAGACTATCCAGTAGCAAGCTCAGAGGAAAGAAAAGTGATGCATCAGTATGCCTCCAATTTCAGCAGATTTATTGCTAAATTTGAGACATTTATAGATATTTGTCTGCATGTATTGTTTATGGAGAACAAGGATTGTGGGTCTGTTGATTTGATCTCTACTCGTCTTCCACAAGAGCTGGATTGTGAGAATGGTTTTCTGAATATTGATGCAGTCATGGATGGATGGACTATGCATCAGTTAAAATTACAGTCAGATGGCCCATCCAGTATTCCAAGTGAAAGTCATAATTTTGGTCTGTTCACTATACAATGTATGAAAAGATCTCTTTTGGAAAATCTGTTGAATGGTGAAGGTCCATTCATAGCATTTACATTGAAGGAGCTCTACACTGTATCTGCTGCTATTGTTAAGTTGAAGGGCCTCCTATCCTTTCCCCGTGATGTTTGCAGGCAGGAATGCAATCCCTCTCAACAGATGTCATTGGATCCAATGGTTGGGACAGCTTACATCGCTCTACAGAAAATTGCAGACATGTCTAATTGGCCAGATATGTTTTCTCTTGTATGGATTGATGGGATATTAAGATATCTTGAAGTTTTAGGAACATTGCCTGAACACAAGCTGTCAAAAGAACTGTATGCTCAGATAGTAAATGCACATGTAAGGGCTATTGGAAAATGCATTGTACTTCAAGGAAAGGGTGCATCTCTACCTACCCATGAAATTGGAACAAGCACGAAAGAACTTAACTTACAGAATACATCTGATTCTGTAGTTACTAAATATATCATGGATAGGCAGAATAGGTTAAATTCACTGAAATCAAGACTTAGACTATCAATGAGAAAATTTGTTAATGTTGCATCAAATATGCATTTAAGTGCAACTATACAAGTCATTGAAAGAGCATTGGTCGGAGTGAATCAATATAGCCACTCAATATATGAAGTGAAGACTGGAGCGTCTAATGGTGGGATAGTTTCTTCTGATGTTGCTGCTGGAATTGACTGCCTTTATCTTCTTCTTGAAACTGTACCAGGTTAGCAGCCAAAAATTCTGTTGGATACTGTCTTATATATGATTATCTTTCCTCCGATGAAAGGTGACATCATTCTCCAAAGAAACCAGTAATGTACTAAATCTTTAACATCATTATATGCATGTGAACTAGTGGTTCAACATACCTCACAATAGCATTAAATTTAGGATTTTATTGCTTACTAATGGTTAATATACAGTCCAGTGTTTACTACTGAATACATCAAGTAATAAACGCCAAGTAGTTATTCGATGATTACAAATTTGGATCAGTCATAGGTAGCTCTGTACATAACGAAAATCTCTTAAATAAATATGTATTATGCTATTTTGGAGGAGTGCTCAATCCACCCTTTCCATATTTTATCCTCTTTTAGTACACCGTAGTTTCTTAATGCTTAGAATCCATGAATTGCCTTAAATGACCAGGTTTTGCCATGGAATGTTTATAACACATCATTACCGGAACATATTGTTGCTATTTTGGACCTTTTGATCTGAATATTTACCAAGTAGTGTACGGGGTGGTTCGTGTACCTTGGTGGTACTGGGTGTGTGAAAGATAATGGTTTCGAAACCCCCATATATGCCAGAAAATGTCCAGAACCATGTATTCTCAAAATATAAAGTATACTGTATAAAGGTGTGGAGTTTGTATATTTGTCAGCGTCATCTCAACTGCAATACCTTTATGGCTGTATATCAGTATTTCATGGTTTACATCTTGTTTCATGGCAGGAAACAAGTCGTTTGGACTGATTTTTTTCTCATTATGCAGGGAACAAGCGTGTTTTTAAGAGAACCGTCCCTGGCCTAGTTGGTGCTTTATTCAACATTGTTTTACACCTTCAGAGTCCACTCGTTTTCTATACAGAGAAGCTGCCATCTCTTTATCCTGACTTTCATCCAGATGCTGGAGCCATTGTTCTAATGTGTGTTGAGGTTATCACAGCATTTGTGGGGAGGCATACTTTTCAAATTGATGCATGCCATGTGTCCCAGTGCCTGCATCTTCCCGTGACACTTTTTAAGGGCTTCAAACATCTTGCTGGTCAGACTTTATCCCATTCATCAGAAAAGTCTGGTGGCCAAACTGTAGGACAACCTCTAGATACTGAAGAATATATATTTGACAGACAGTTTTCCATTGACATGTATGCTGCATGTTGCAAATTGTTATGCACTGTTCTTCGGCACCAACAACGGTAAATATTTTGGCTCTTTATTTATTTATTTATTTCTTGTGACTTCATGTTTCTTAAGTTAAGCACTTATATTGTCATTTTTAACTTCAATCTAGTGAGGTTGGACGATGTGTGGCTGTCCTGGAAGACTCAGTAAACATACTTCTGAGTTGCTTAGAGTCTGCCGATCCCAAGATGGTTAGGATGGCAGGACACTTTTCTTGGAACAAGGAGGAGGCACTAAAATGTGCTTCCTTTTTTAGAAGGATCTATGAAGAGGTCAGTGGTGCTTATATATTCTACAGTACTATTTGAAATGATATATCTTGCTATGATAGTATGCCATGTCCAGACTGGGATGTGTTCCCTGCTGGATCTAGTTCACATTTGTACTGGGATTATCCACCGCCCGAGATTTTTGGTATCCTTAACTGCAATATCCTTCTAAATGCAAGCTTTATAATTATGAACTCTGCAACACAGGATTTTGCATTTTGGCTTTCACATGAAATAAAAAAAAAAATGACACGCAAAGAAATGCCATGTCGTTTTCCTCGTATATTTTGTATGCGAACAAATCAGATGTACTAATTATCCTTTTGTGTGGACAATATAGATGCGTCAGCAAAGGGAAATTCTAGGAAAGCACTCAATCCACTTTCTTGCTGGTTATATCTCCATGTTTTCTGGACAGGGTCCATTTCAGACAGGCATAACTAGGTATGTTATACCTTATTGGAGATCTTCTGCTTATCTTTTGTGTCGGCAATCTCACCCTTTGTAAATGACAGAGAAATTGACGAGGCATTGCGACCTGGGGTTTATTCTCTAATTGATATTTGCGAGGAAAGTGATTTTCAACAGCTTCACACATATCTGGGTGGTGCGTGATCTCTACCAGTTCTATTCATGAACAATTGTTACTTCTATAAATACTTTCTGATGCCCAAAATAATTCTTTCATTTTTTGCCTTACAGAGGGCCCATGCCGAACCACTCTTGCTAATTTGGTGAATGACTATAAACTGCACTTCCAGTATCAGGGCAAAATCTAGTCCAACTTGCAAATATTTTTTGAACACTCCTGCTTAGGCCAGATATAGAATCTGTTGTGTCATCTTCTGCATGATCCTGGGCTCAAAGTGGACTAGTGTATAGATGAATGCTTATGCACCGAAACATTGGAACAACCAATGAGACTATGGTTAGTTTTTCAGTCTACATTTTATAAAATTAGATTTAAACACTAGACTGGTTCTGATGTCTGTTTAATCATTTTGCAGATCTGATGCTCACATCAGCCTGCTGGTATATGTGATGTAGTAAAACCAAATTGTTTGCAGTGAATCCCAATAATTGAACTCAGTAATGTCAAGCAAATGTTGGCATTCATATTTTGGGGTATGTCTTAACACACTTGTCCTAGAGTAAACTAGTATAATATTCAGGCCATACTCTGTATCAGTTGAAATTTCATTTTCACTAAAGTTGTTAACAGTGTAAAGGCGATTTTGTGGTGGCTATGATCCAGTAAGTTGGGTGCCAGGGTGCCTGACCCAACTTTTTTTTCTTTTGTAATTAACTTATCAAAAATTATAAAAGAAATCTCGGATGTAGTTGTGTGCAAAATATGTGGGCGTATCTATATATGCTGCGAAAGAAAATGTAAGCATATAGGATATCAGAACCATGGCAAGCATATAGACTATACCACATATACGTGCATGAAGTTTTTATTTTCCTTCTCGAAATTTGAAAACCTACACTCGCTGAAAATCTGTGTCCATCTATAGTTTGCACCATACTTTATTTGATCAGGGATAGGATTTGAGTGGCAGAAACGTTGACCAATGTCTCAAACACTTGGCAATATTTATCACAGTGATAAAATTTTCTGTTGCTATTTATCTCTAGAACACCAAGTCACCAACACAAGCTGTTTGCTGTGTTTGTGCTGTGTGGCCTGCCATCTCTACGCTACAGCCGCGACCACGGGCATTGTGGCCACACTGCATCCATGCCCACTTAATTGCTGTCGGTCATTTTCGGTGGCTAACAGGTAATAGGGGGGAATGGGGATAAAATAAAGTGGATTTCGTTAATATTAGTTTTATAGTTTCTCATCCATGCCGCTTTAGGACCACTATTTCCGTATCAGGGCTAGGTGGGTGCAAGTGTATGATGCAGTTGATCAGCGTAGAGAGGTACCAAAACCCCAGAATCCCACCAGGTCACTCAATGATCATGCCACTCAGTTGACTTGCATTTGCCAAGGGTATTACCGTCTCTACATTTTTATTTTAGGGGCTTGAGATGGATAGCCAACCACATGCTGAGATAAGAGTCGTGGTCACCGTCAGTTGACGGGCACGGGAGATAGAGAATATCTGAGGTGATAGGAGGGGAGAGAAGAGATAAGGGAACCACCATGGAAGGTGTGATGTGCTACACATGGTGGGTCATGGAATTAGGTGGATGCGGCAACAAGATAGCCGAGCCCCAAAGCTAACAAGCGCGCACGCACGCACGCACACCACTATCATTGGATAAAAAGTCTTTCGCTAGGCCACAGGGCTGAATCAGATTCCCACGATCGTGTGTTATCCATTCATCGATCTGCCCATGACTGGACACTTGCAATCTCATCCACATCTGTGTATGCAGTATGCGCCACGCCCACTGCACCTCAGGTTTTTTGGCCAACTTCTCACAGTTGTTTCTTGTCCCAGCATGGCCCTCATCGTCCATTTTCTGATGTGTAGCCAATGCTGGAAACGTGCATAAACAGTTTGAATTGCACTGGAAAGGATTCTCGTTTTTTTTCTTCTTTTCTTTATCAGGCGTATAGAATGCTATGCGCGTGTGCATCATACTGTATTGTCAGTTTCATCTAGAACTAGAGTTCTGAAGGCACAATTTCAAATGTTTCCTTGTTTATTTGTAGATTTCTCATCCAGTGCATGGTTGAACCTCTTGTTCGGTGAAGTCGAGTCAACCTGGGCAGGGTGTAAGAGCATCCCCACTCGTTGGCGCTCCCCACGCCCAAATCCGGCGAAATTTTCGTCCGGATTGGAGGAAGATTTGGCGTGGGGAGTAGTAGTTTCCCAGCCGCATGCCCAGGCGAAGTCGACGATGCGAATTAAAAAAACGGAAACTTGACAAACTACGGCTAAAAACGGGTGAATATAGACTAAATTTAATGATATTTATTACATTACGGGAGGAGTTCATACATAGAGGCCGAATTCGACTATATTTCGAATTCGGCTAGGGGAATTCAAACGCTAATTTTAAAACACGGCGCTCTACATGCCGAAATGGCGGTAGAACACCGTGTAGTCGCCGTCGTCGTCGTCGGAGCCGTCGTCGTTGGCCTTCGGCTGCGCGGCCTGGCTGCTGCTGCCACGGCCGGCGTCTCCCGCCCGGGGATGGCTTGTACCGGTCGTCGTCGGAGGACTCGAGGTCGGCCGACGGGGACGGCGACGCCGGATGGAGGTGTCGCGAGACGGCGGTACCGCGCGACATCGTCGTTGGCGGTTGGAGCGGCGCGGGCGGCGAGTTGGCGTGCGGCGGCCGGGTCCGGCGGCCGCCGCCGCTGCGCTCCGCCTCCTCGCGCTCCCGGTCGCGCCGGCCCGATCCGGTGCGGCGTCGTCCGCGCGCTTCTCCTCCTCCATGTCGTGCGGCGACACGGCGATCGCCTCCGCCATCGCGGCGTCCTCCGCGCGCTTCGCCTCCTCGCTCGGCGAGCCGGCTTGCGGCGGCCTCTTTCTTCGTCTTCTTCGGCCGCTCCGCGGCGCGGAAGGCCGTTCTCGGATGACGAGGGCGCCGGCTGGCTGCGCCTCTCGGTCGCCGGCGGAGACGCCGGCCCCTTCTTGACGCGCACCGGCGTCGAAGGCGACGTCGCCTCCTCCTCTTCACCGGCGCCAAGGATGACCTTGACGCCGATCCGGAAGACGACGAGCCGGCAACCATGCGCGCGTGGCTGCCGGACGCTTCCCCGACGGCGGCTCGCCGATGCCCTCGATGCCGATAGAGGGGCATCGTGAGCACCGGGAAGTTGCCGCCCTCGATGTGCGCGAGGACGTTCGCCAACGTCCTTTCGGCGCGCTCCACCACCGTCGGCGGCCCGCGGCGTTGTTGCGCGCGAGCGGAGGCGGCGGGCCGTCGTAGGCCGCCGGCTCCCGCTCCCGCCGGCCGGAGGAAGTAGGAGTTCCACCGCGTGTAGTTCTCGGGGTGGTGGCGCGGGTCGGCGCGCTCCTCGTCGGTCATCGTCATCCTCGCCTCCTCGATGGCGACGTCGAGGGCATGGCCCCGCGGCGGCGGCGGGATTGGAACGCCGCCGGCACTTAGCCGCCGGCCCGCCTCCGGGAGGCCTCGTGTCCGGCGGGCGGGGGTACCCCGCCCGGTGGAGGAGGTGCCCTCCCACGCGTGGAGCGACCGGCGGGGAAGCCGTTGTTGGCTGCGCCGTCGTCGTCGTAGAACGCCATCTTGAGAGTAGAGGGAGAGTGGAGGGAGAGTGGAGCACGGGGTACGCCTCGCGGCGAGCGGACCGGCGTATATAGGCGTGGGCGGCGCGGGGATTAAATGCCGCGTGGATTGCGACGCGTCCGCGGCGAGCTGACCGGCGGCGGCCTTTAGTGCGCGCGGAAGACGATGCGTGCGCGGAAGACGACGACATTAACTCGCCGCGTGGCCGGCGAATGCGAGCCGGCGGCGAGGCTTTACGGCGCGCGGAAGACGATGCGATGAGGACGACGATCGGTTTCTCTCGCCGACAAGTTGGGGTCACTAGACGCGCGGAAGTTTCCTCGCCGTTTCGCGCGCTTTCGTTTCGTCCGGAGTCCCCGAGCGCTCCCGGGGGCCGGGGATGTCGTGGGATCGCCGGATGAATTTAGGCCCAAATCCGGACGAAAACGAGGAACCGGGGGCGCGACTGGGCCGAATTACGCCGTCCGGATGGAAAAAACGCTCGCCGGGGACCTGTTCGGGGGGGACGAGTGGAGATGCTCTAAAGTGCATGGTTTCCCAACGCGGATTTGCAGCACCCACGCATCAGTGTGTCTGATTTTTGAAAAACTTGAAATTGGTACTTTGAAGTTTCAAAAAAAAAGTGGACAAATGCGTATACATGCTCTGTATATTGTTGCAAAGTTTGCTGTTGTATTTTGAGTTACAGATAAAAAGCAATATTGTGGCTGTAGCACAAAATGCAACATGAAATTTCTCCGTTGATTCTTTTAGCGGTGGCCGAGGTGCTGCTGCAGGTTTCTCCATGGTTTCCCACTAAAAATTGATACAGTAGCAGATTTGTTATTTGTCAACCTGAACCACCAAGTTGACTCAAATATATGTATGCTCCTCCCAACCCAAATCTTGAGGATCTCCTTCCCCATCAAGCTGATTTTCACCCACTTTTCCGCATCAAGATATGGTGTTTGATTTGTTAGTTCCAGGTTTGTCTTGCAGCCATCATGAGGTTTAGCTCCAATCAACATCATTTACATGCGATGCACACAAAAAATAAAGGGGATGCTAGGGCCTCTTGAAGGAGCTTATCTCTCTGACTTTCTGGTCCTCCAAGCAAAGCAAAGCAAAGCAGCACTACGAGTCGCAAAGCATTTGCCTCCAGTTAGCATTGGACCACGTGTGCCCAAGCATTGTCACTCCTTACTCAGCATCCTTCGTCCCACCCAACCAGAGATGTCCAGCACGAAAGGATAAAGCTCGCTGCCCATATATATAGCGTGTTCCAGGCACGGCGCGTCTAGTGCGCCCGGATTATTATACTGTACTCGCGTGACATTGTATGGATTTCGTCATCGAATTCGTCATCAGGGATTTCGTCATTGAGCTCAAATTCATTTTTCGTACTGTAGCATTTTATTGGTGGCAAAAGACAAGTCGATTTGGCGAGGTACAGTGGGAGGACGAACCATGTAGCATCTCAAATCTGTTGCGTTGTCGACCAAAACGGCAATGTACCACCGGTGAGGAGGAGACCATGTACGTGGTACACCGGTAGTCGCACAAATGGCGACGCGACATGACGCTGCTCACTAGGATCTGATCTGCCAACTACTATCTCCCGATCCACTAATAATTGGGCGTCGTAGCCATCTGCATCCCATCAATTCTGCTTGTCACGCATGTACGAGTACGATCCAAGTCCCTCCCCCTATGTAGCTTCGTCGCCGGGACCAACCTTGCCTTGGCACTTGGCACCATGGCAGCACGGGCACGGTGGAGGACAGGGCGAAATTTGACACGGAGCTATGCTAATTGGTACGCAGAGCGAGCTCCACATCAGTGGATATTGTGAATGGACAGGCTTGGCTGTACTATACTACCAGTGATACAGGTGACAATGGCAAGATGTGGGATCGTCAGATATTTTCTCTACAACCATGTATGAGCAGAGCTTCAGCGGCACAACCCAACCGGTTCTGTTGTGTCTGAACCGGTCCGCGTGGATAGGAGAACCGGATGTGCATGTTCCAGCAGCGCGACCCAAACAAACCAGCCGTCTAACGTGATCCAACTGTCCAGACAGTACGCACGTCCTTCCGTGTTCTCCTGCGTGGGCTGGGGTCTGCATGGCAGCGAGCTAACAACTTTTTTTTTCTTTAGCTATCAATGGAGGCATGCTGGCTCCTGACGCTCTTCTTTCTTTAGCTATCAATGGAGGCATGTTGCCTTCAAAGCTGGCCTAACGCCTACGCTAGCTGCGTCGTTCGACACCTACGTTAACCGCCTGCTTTCATCAAATACCGACGTTTTGGCCTCCACGCTGGCATGCAATGTCTTGGCCTTTTTTATCATGCCATCATCGGTCATTTTTCTTCAATCCCCTACCACCACAACAGACATCGTGATAGCCATGGCCGACGGCATAGGATCGAGGGGATGGTGTCTAGGATGGCCTTGGGGCTCGAGGACTGGCCGAGGCCGAGGTCGGCAAGGAAGACGTGGGGGGAGGGGGCGGGAGGCCCCGTCGCCACCATGGTCGCCCGAGTCCGTCGCCATCGACTTTTCCGAGTTCGAGTTCGATGTCACCATCCACTTGGGCATGAACTGGGATAGGTTGCGCCCGCGCCTTCCCCAGAAGTTTACGTCGGTGATCGATGGGCAAGAGCCCCACCAGCTTGTGTTGCGGGTGCCCGACGGCTTGACCGGTCTTTGATCCGTGCAAGTGTTGTTCGATCCTGTCGGCCAAATGTATCTCCACAACGGCTGGAGGCAGTTCGTCCGCGTGCACGCCATGTTGCCGCTACCACTTTGACGAGGATGACTAGGCCGGAGCAAGATGAAAACGTTGGTATCCCGTACTATGTTTTTTTTAAATTTCTAGTTCATTACATCAATTTGCTTCAAGCAAATTGTCCCGAAAGTATGTATGCAACCCATGGATGTAGCCAAGATTTTCAAATATTTAAGCAAGTTGGATCAGATCGCGGACCAACTAAATCACGTTGTTGGGCGGGCCAGACTGCGGCCCTTTCTATCCGTGGCGCGACCCAATCGAACAATTTGGTCAAGTCGTTATGGGTCATGCCGCTAGAGGTGCCCTTATGCTTTGCCTCTTTTCCACCTATGCACAATTCTCGGTTTGTGCATATCAGATGACTATTTCTGTGTTTTTCATAACTATGATCCACCTATGTCGATTTAGCGACCAAAGTACAGTAGATCAGAACAAAGAAACTAACACCAACAACAAAAGGCCCCCAAGTAAACTCGAAAATTACACGAGGGCTCTAAGCCAACATCTGTAGCTTCGTTTACATCTTGATATTTCTCCATTATTTTTTTGGGAAAGGGGAAGTGCCCGGTTAATGGATGCACACAACCATATATTTCTCCATGCTTTCGGTGACGAAATTGCAGAAGACCAAACCTGCATAAGGTGGATTCACTTCTGAGATGTTGAAGAGTTGCACTTGTCGCTCACCTCGAGAGGTGATGACCTACTGTCGTTGAGCGCATAATGGCTTGCACTGTGGGTAGACGAATTGCTGCTTTGTAACCAAATACTACGATGAAGAAAACCAAATTACGGAAGTATGAACCATGAGAACCAAGAGCTGCATGCAGTAGATCATGATGATGAAAACTCCGAAACCTTCATTAGTACGACACTCCAATCTCCATGGCCAGAGGCACTGCTAGCTAGACACACAAACCTGGAGGGGCTAAAACTACAAGCCAGATGTTGATTCTTTTTAGTATATTTTCCTGTTACAGAGATCTTCAAATTTTGAAAATATTTAGTACTCACTCCGCTCCATGATTCTTGACGTGGTTTTAATTCAAATTTAAACTATATATACGACAAGAATTATGAAACGAGTGAGTATCTTAGTCTATTGTATATTGTTATTGTTAAAGGTTCAATAGACACATAATCGTTTTTCTAAGGATTCATCCGCGCCTACACCTCCATTGCGTCACAATCATCTATGGGCCCGAGAGGCGATATTATCTGCGACTTGTGGACTATATTTCACACGGATCACAGTCTCCGAGTCAGCCATGTCGAAGCTGCTTTGGTGCCGAGACCAAACGCATTGGCGCCATGTCCCCACCATTGAGAGGACTACATGCTCGCTCTCATCTCCCAATGTGGACAAAGAATATCGCCGCAATGTGCTTGGAAAACAATTACATATATGCTTGTGATGATAGCGTGCTGATAGGGTTGCCCCTCGTCCTCGTGCCGACACATCACCCACCACAGCAGCAGCAAAGCATGGGTTTACACTCTTAATTAATTAGGACTACCCAATCAACAGCCACGTAGCCTGGGGTTTCATCTGGTGACCAGCTATGGTGTGCTTGAAGGGCAAAGAGGAAAAGCAATTGTTCTACCCACCCAGTATTTTATATCTTATTGTACGTTTTAATAAAGAGGATTAAGTTGTGCTTTGTACAAGAAATCGATAGTGCTAGTAAGAAGATTTTTTCGATAAAGGGAATATATTAATATCAAAACGATACCAATTACACCCAGTCTCTGCAACAACGCACCACCCTAATGGCACTACGGATGCACACAGCCAAAAAGAAGAAAAGAAAACTAAGAAACAATAGTCCCGCTACAGTTGTCTGGCCTAACAACAAGCAATACATCCACCGCCAAGACAACACCTGAAATGCAGAATCTCCAAAAACGACGCCTCCAAGAAGGGAATAGTGCGCGAACACCATCGTCGCCCGATCAACGATCTTAGGTTTTCACCCTGAAGATAGTCCCCGCTCTCAAAACAATGCCTCCGACAAGGTCATTGCCAGGCACAACCAGTTAAGGCCAGACCTTGGGTTTTCACCCTGAAAGGTAGGACTCTGAACTTCACCTGTGTTGTCGCCCCCACTTTCATACCGCTGTCGTGAAGCCCGAACACCAAGCAAGTCCCTCAACAACGTGGAGACTTGAACCTCCCTTAGCTAGTCCTCCCTCCGGCCTTCATGAACTTCTCTTCTTCCGACTTTCATCATGGATCCATAGTCACTTGATGTCAACACAGAAAAAGAGCTTCGCGCCGCTCCCTCCAGAACCAATCGGTCGGAATAAAAGCATGGGTGCGCACAACCGAATACCACCGATCCAGCAAACTCCGGGCAAAAGCACCGTTACATTCGCCGGCGGAGCCTTCCGAACTCAACACTCCGGCTAGATCACGAGTCCAGGCCTCCGGTAGGTCTTCCTCTTCACGCAAGAGAGACCCTAGGACCACCGCCTTTATTCAGGTCGGACCCCCACATCGGCGACCATCCCGGGCTGGCCACTCCAGCCCTCCGCCGGCGACTCGTCCGCCGGCTCCAAGCATCTCCATCTCGCCGCCGAACGCGGTGATAGATCGATAG
Organism: Lolium rigidum; assembly: GCF_022539505.1. Classification (NCBI taxonomy): domain Eukaryota; kingdom Viridiplantae; phylum Streptophyta; class Magnoliopsida; order Poales; family Poaceae; genus Lolium; species Lolium rigidum. Next base: position 63,417,949 of record NC_061510.1, on the reverse strand, counting down.
ATCCACCACCACCAACCGCAGGCCAACCCTCTCCGGCGAAGAAGAGGGCCACCTCCACCGTCTTACCCAAGGCTGCTGCCCCGGGCGACCTCGTGTCGCGGGTGAAGCCCGAGATCCCCTCCACTCACCGGCGAGAGGCGGGGGGAAATTGGCGCAGGCCATGAGCCTGGCCGCCGCCCACCACCAGCCCCTATCGGAGTGCTGCGGAGAGCCGGGAGGAGGGAGGCCGCAGCGCTGGTCGCCGCTGCCCATCCCAACCGCGCCGGCCGAGGGAGAGCTGACGGGAGAAGGGGCGCAGCGCAGGCCGCCGCCGCCCAACCCATCCGCGCGCCCGCCATGCGTCGAGGAAGGGGATCCGGCCGCCGTCCACCAGGCGTCGACGAGGAAGGGCCCCCGCCGCCGCCACGCCCCGAGGGTCTTTGCCCCGGCGGCGCTAGAGGCGGCGGCGGCGTTTAGGGCTGGGGCCTGGGGAGGAGTTACGGGAGGGCTGGGGCTGGGGCGGCGGCGTTTACGCTAGTAAGAAGATACTACTCCAGTGTCCAGAGACGATACTAGTCCCTAGGGTCCAGATAATACTTATATTCTAAATTCTTTTGGCGTATTCTGATAGAAGTAGCTAATACTTTTTTTTAAAGGAAGTAGCTAATACTTGGTTGTAGTGCTCTACGATCTTTTAGAAGGACTTGAGGAAACTGGGTCCTAGCAACAGTTATTACTAGAAGAAAGAATCAAATCAAAGGTGGCTAGGATGGAAATAACTATCTTATCCTGGGCCATCCTCCTCTAGTTTATTTTCCGTTGTTTGTGGTATCATCTATGTGTCGTTTTCAAGTTCTCAAAAAAAAAAAAAAAAATCTATGTGTCGTTTTTTCCAATGAGACAGACAGGATGTGCCAATTTTCTGAACACAACTCTTTTAATTAACATCTAACATAGACTTTTAAAGCAAGTGCCTTCATATCGAAGTACTTGCACAATAGAACTCACTGTTCTACAAGCCCACGTAAAAACTCTTAACTGTTTCCTTTACAAGAGAAATACTATTTTGCTTAAGTCAAGCTTACTCGTTGGTCGACATGCTAGGGTTCTATCTTTACTGGTGATGAGTTGCTTTCACATGAATTTCTTGTAGATAACACCAGTATGGTACAGTCGTCACCTTCACCTGTCATTTAACTCCTAATCTTATTATTTTTGTGGCAAGTGAACAATCACATTTTTAATTATTTTCTGGAGGGTGAATAAGTCTTATTTTAGAAATGTTGACATAAGTGGAAATTAATGCCGAGAGAACTGTCTGGACACTCCAACCAGGTCAAAACCGAAGCATTCGTTAGCCTGCAAATTACAGCATTATTGCTGCCTTGCATATGGCCGAAAATTTATGCATATTACAGAGTAAATATTGGGTAAACCAAGGCATTTAAGGTATATAGTGTAGATGAATGCAAAAAACACGAGTTGGTCATGTATGTTTTTGACTTGAGCCGTCTGAAATCAACAATCTAATTAATATATATTCATCCAGTGGGGTTCTTTTTTTGAAACTGGAAACATTTCGTTCCATTAACCAAACGGTCCAGCCAAATCGCTGGACATAGACAGATGTTATACACTATCCTAATTTTAATATCAAGGCTTTATTAATTTAAAGCCGGGCTCGCCTCGATCCTTTAGTCTAAAATTGATTTTATATGTACTTATACAATTATGCTAGCATGTTGATTATACTGATTGTTTCGTACTAATCACCCTTTAGTTAGTACAGATTTATGCACAATAATTGTTCTTATCTTAGAAATGTGTTTCTGCATTTATGTTACTAAATCTATCAGTTGCACGTGTACAATGTTCCTTCTTGCAAAAGAAACGCTAAACGAGAGTTACTAATATGAAGGTTTTTTTTTTGCATACAAGTTTCTCTTATAACTTGCATTATATTATAGAAGAAATGATATATATATATATTATATAAAAAATATGGTAGTACACTAAGACAACCTATAATGAAAGTAACATAGGTTGTACACCTTAATGGTAATAAACATTCCACTTCGGACATCATTGGCCGCACATATATTACCGTTGGAACAAAAAAATGTAATTCAAATTCTATCCACACATGGAACAAAAGAACCAGTGGCGGAGCTAGGGCCAACTGGTTCAGTGGGCAAATGGGTTAGGGAGTTATTTTTTGGTCAATATTGGGTCGGGGGAGGGCTAACTATCAGGCATAAAAATACCAAATATGAAGGGTATTAGACAATAATTTCATGGCAGCCTACATGCTGACCGCCGATGGATACGTCACGGTGGCAATTCCTCCAGACTTCAACGTGAAGGCCGACCAGACCATCAGCAACATCGCTGGAAATGGCACCCTCATGAACATCAGCGACATGTTGGTAAGTATTCACAACAACACGCTCACCAACATCAATGGCGTCGACGTCAAGATACTCTTTGTTTGGATCTCCACAATCTCTATTTGAGCACAGTCGCAACAACTTCATCTTCTAGCTGAGGATGGCCTTTGAATCATTTTTGACGGTGCCCACACCCACGTCTTCCTGAGTTCACGAGGCCCACACCCTCGTCTGCATCCTTCCTTGTGGTTGATCTGTGATATCTATCGGTGTGGTCACTGCTGGAGCGTCATCCCGTTGTTTGTTTGTATGTGTGGGGTGGGAGGGGGAGAGGGAGAGAGTCTGTATGGAAAAAATGACCCAACTATATGGATTTTATTTATAAAATTCCTACGGGCTGTCCCCCCCCCCCCCCCTCGGCACTGAAAAGAAGTCTTCCTGTGATGAGTATATAAGCTTTAGTCTTCACAACATATTTAATTCTGCTAGTATTCACGACTTGAATTGTTTTTTTTTTCGTGTATTGTCAAATTTCCGTTTTGCATGTCAGATGTATGTTGTATCAATGCAATCAGTTATTATAACAGTTGTAGTCGAACATTCATTTTTTTCGAGAAGAGGAACCCCAACATGGCTCTCAGATTCATTACGGAAACTAGAGTATCAGTTATACTTGACCCAACAACAGATCCTTAGCCGAACATCACTATCTTCTAAAAAAATTGTGACCAAAAGGACTTAAATGACAAACATAGACCAAAAGGACGCTGATGAACATCACGCAGTTATCCTCCATCTTAGGGACTCCAACCATGCTTTTGTGCAAAAATCTTCATTCCCACTTGTGCTATTCTCCTAGCTCCATGTAGTAGAAACTTCCATAGACCGTTTTTCTGCAGTTTTATCCATGTGTTAATGAAATAACAATCAAATGGAATGACATTAGTAGGATCCCCAAGCCAAAACCTTTGAAAACAAGATTTTTTTCTCGTTTTCTAAACGGCATAGATAACTACAATAGACGGTATCATAATTGCTTTTCTTTCTCTATCGGAACTAGTATTGAACCAATTGCGATAAATTTCCCCATACCCCGAAGGGACGGAGTTGATGTTCAGGGAAACGCCAACTACACGCCAAATCTGATTTTCCTAGGGACATATAAAGAACAAGCATTTCTCGCAATCATCGCAAAACTCACATAGTTCTACTTCTTTTCATCCCTTTTTAAAAAGTTTCTTTGGTCAGGATTCTATTCGTTAGAACCAACAAGCAAAATACTTTAATCCTCAAAGCTATTTTGAGGGTCCACAGAACTTTGTAAGGAAAGTTAGCATTTTTGGATATAAAAAATAAATGGACTTCAAAGAAAAGATCCCAAGGTTACCGACAAGGTATTAACTTGTCAATGCCTACAAGTTGTAGACTAGGGTTTCGCGGAAAGTAGAGGCAAGTAGATCTCGAAGATTTCAGCCGAAAAGATGCTCGACTGCTAAAAACTAGGGTTGGTGTTAACAATGATTCGATCCATTTTTTCTCCCTCGGCTCCCCTTTATATAGGAGGTGGAGCTGAGGCTTTCGTATCGTACAAGTTTACAATGTCGGAAGGTTTACACGAGTCCTCTTCGTATTACATAAAGACTTCCTTATATATCTATTTTCCATATCAACGCTTATTGGGCTTCCGAGCTTCAAATACTTCGGGTTGTGGGACTTCATTTACCCCCGGGTACTTTTGTAGGATAACGTTGCATACAAAACAAAAAATTTCCTACCGCGAACACGCAATCCAAGCCAAGATGCAATCTAGAAGACGGTAGCAACGAGGGGGTATCGAGTCTCACCCTTGAAGAGATTCCAAAGCCTACAAGATGAGGCTCTTGTTGCTGCGGTAGACGTTCACTTGCCGCTTGCAAAAGCGCGTAGAAGATCTTGATCACGATCGCTTCCGGCGCCACGAACGGGCAGCACCTCCGTACTCGGTCACACGTTCGGTTGTTGATGAAGACGACGTCCACCTCCCGTTCCAGCGTGCAGCGGAAGTAGTATCTCCTCTTGAATACGACAGCACGACGGTGTGGTGTAGGTGGCGGTGGAGAACTCCGGCGGAGCTTCGCTAAAGCTACGCGGGAGATATGGAGGAGAGGGGGGCGGCTAGGGTTTGGGAGGGGGTGGCCGGCCACTTCAATGGGGCGGCCAGCTTG